>NW_020837977.1:8253083-8255680 GCF_003676395.1 Aethalodelphis obliquidens | reverse complement strand
ACACACACACACACACACACACACACACACACACACACACACACACACAATGTATTTTGTGGTTCAAATAGATTTAAGAAACACAGAATTAAGCAGATTTCTTTATCATAGGATAAAGAAATCTGACCTTTTAGTGTACTTATGAAAATCATGATTTTGGAAGAGAGAGGTGGGATGTTGTGGTTCCCAGCTTACCAGAAGATAGGACATGTTTCATAGAAGATTTGCTAATATTTTCTTAGAATACTAATATTTGGAGAGCACAATGTGGGAAAACTCTTCTAAAAACTTCGTGATAACACAAAGGGGGAAAAGGTAAGCGAGATGGAGTAGCCATTTATTACCTGGTTGGGGGTGGGGTGCCGTGAAGGCTTAAAGGAAGAACTGACAAATAT
The DNA here is from genome assembly GCF_003676395.1 of Aethalodelphis obliquidens. Taxonomy (NCBI): domain Eukaryota; kingdom Metazoa; phylum Chordata; class Mammalia; order Artiodactyla; family Delphinidae; genus Aethalodelphis; species Aethalodelphis obliquidens. The sequence goes on along the minus strand of NW_020837977.1, from coordinate 8,255,285 downwards.
TTTTTTTTGGTTATCTATTTCTTAAAAAATTTGATTGCAGTATAGTTGACTTGCAATGTTGTGTTAGTTTCAGGTGTACAGCAAAGGAACTGATAAATATTGACGTAAATGAACAGTAACAGTAGATTAGAATTAAAATCAGGTTGTGATATTGTCACCATTCTTCCATGTTCAGGATATTAGGGGCTCGGATGAGCTTATTCCACAGAGAAATGCAGATGGCTCCTCTCCCTTCTGATCGTTTCAGCTCTGTAATATGATGGGACGTTAGGGTAGAGGACATTTTAGTAAGTCAACAATTGACACCAGTTTGCCAAGTTTTCTGGACTAAATTTGTAATTCTCCATGGCCATGTCCAGGGGGTCTTGTTAAGATGACTTAAAGGTAAAAGACCAATTTTCTCTTCACAAAGGGTATTTTAAAATATGTTAAGTGTGGGGTTTTCTAGACTGACATTGGTCTGCCATTTGAACATGATCTGAATGCAGTAATACAAATATCTCACTGATTTTTTGAAGCTGGGTCTTGATAATATGAACCCGCAGGTCATCTCCGAGATCCCTTGGGATCAGGAATTTTCCAGTGGACCCTCTTCACTGTTAATTAAAGTGAACGAATGGGAGAAAGTTTCAGTATAAAACTGTCTAGAAATTCAGCAAGTCGCAGAGTTCCTCGACCCTCTGCCCTCAACTCACTATCTTGCTTTTACTTAGGAGAGTCCTGTGAATTCCTTGTCAGAAAAGTGATAAAATATATGATTCCAGGGCTGGGTGCTCGGAGAAAAAGGCAGTGGTCACCACATGATATAGTAGAGTGTTCTTCTGAGGGCACTTTAGTGCAGAAGGATGAAGACAAGTGGGGATATAAATGATGGTCCAAGAATGACTAAGGACATCCAGGGACAGATTGCCAGGAAATATTAGGTCTATTAAAAACTGCTGCCACTCAAACTGCCCTCATGTTGACTCATTGTGAAAAATGTTTATCTCAGTCAGAGGTTAGAAGTTAAGATGTTACCTAACTTTAGCCATGGGGTATCTGGAAATTACAACCAAACAGAAAAAATTGGCTTGATGATGATATGAAAAGTCTTTTCTATACAGCCTTTGAAAAACTTATTTGAATTGTACAAAATGTTGGTTGGAAGGTTAGCCAGGATAAGCTTTTTTTCCCACTTTTCCCTAATTTAGGTGAAATTCACATAACATAAACTCAACCATTATAAAGTATGCAATTCACCAGCATTTAGTACTTTCTCTATGTTGTGTGTGCAACCGTCACCTCTGTCTAGTTCCAAACATTTTCATCCCATCCAAATAGGTTTTTATTAAATTAAACTTTTGAGATAATTGTAGATTTACATTTTTGACAAAGTTGCAAAAGCAATTCAACGAAGAAAGGACAGCCTTTTCACCAAATGGTCCTCAGACAATTGGACATCCATAGGTATAAAAATGATCTTTAAACTCAACATTATGCCTCATACAAAAATTAACTCAAAATGGATCATGAACCTAAGTGTAAAACACACAATGACAAAACTTTTAGGAAAAATATAAAATAAAATCTGTGAGATCTAAGGCTAGATAGAATTCTTAGACTTGACACAAAAATCATGATCTGTAAAAGGAAAAATTGATAAATTAGAGCTTATCAAAATTTAAAACTTTTTCTATTTTAAAGCCTATGTGAAGACAGTAAAAAGACAAGTTACAGACTGGGAGAAAATAGTTTCAAACTAAATATTTGACAAATTACTAGTGTCTAAGAATATGTAAAAAAGTCTGAAAAAAGCCCGTTGCAAAAGATTTCATACTGTATGATTCCATTTACATAGTTTTCTTGAAATGGCAAAATTACAGAAATAGAGAATAGATTAGAGAAAAGTGGACAGGAAGGAAGTGGTGTGGCTATACAAGGGTGACAAGAATGATCCTTGTGGTGATGGAAAGTTCTCCATTTTGGCAGTATTAATACTGATATCCTGGTTGTGAAGCTCTGCTATACTTATGCAAGACATGACTTTTCAGGGCAACTGGGTAAAGGGCATCCAAGATCTCTCTGAATTATTTCTTACAACTGCATGTGAATCTATAATTATCTCAATAAAAATTTCAATTAAAAATATAGAATGAGTGGCTTCCCTGGTGGCGCAGTGGTTGAGAGTCCGCCTGCCAATGCAGGGGACACGGGTTCGTGCCC
>NW_020837977.1:7827671-8252983 GCF_003676395.1 Aethalodelphis obliquidens | reverse complement strand
CATGGGTTCGTGCCCTGGTCCGGGAAGATCCCACATGCTGCGGAGCAGCTGGGCCCGTGAGCCATGGCCGCTGAGCCTGCGTGTCCGGAGCTTGTGCTCCGCAACTGGAGAGGCCACAACAGTGAGAGGCCTGCATACGGAAAAAAAAAATATATATATATATATATATATGTGTATATATATATATACACATATATATATAGAATGAGTTTTAGGTGCCTCTCAAAATGGTAGTTTTAAAGGTAGCTTTATTAGTAAGGAAAATATATTCCTGAAAATGAAATCACATTTTGAGATAAGGTAAGAGAGATAAGATAAGCATGATAATTTCTTCCTTATTCTTTCCTCCTCCTAGCATTCATTCATACAATGATTCAGAAAGTCATCTGCACGAATTGAGCACCCACTATGTGAAAGCTTGGTGTTGGAATTGAGTACCCTGCCGCCCTTCGGGGCTGCTTGAGGAGCTCGTATTTTAAAGGTGTGGCAAGCCTGTGACCAGAGGAACAGTCTAGTGCTCTGATTCAGGGGGCCGCTGCAGCAATTAATAGCTGTGTGACCAAGGGCAACTTACTTCTTTGACCTTCAAAATTCTCTGAGCTGTAAAACTATAATAATCATGCCCCTTACTTCACAGGACTGTAGCATGTATTAAATGAGATAATGTAGGTAAAAGTTTAGCACTGAGCCTGTCACCTAGAAACACCCTATAGTGTTCACTAGATAACAGAATATTAAATGTTATGAAGTAGAGCAAAGTTAGGGGGAAGGACCTATCCTCCATTTCTTTGGACAGAGGGCTTATTTGGGGAATAGGAAGATGGGATTGGAGGGGTTAGCTGCCCTTTGAAAGCATGGTATGCCATGTAAAGGAGTTTGCAGTTTATCTTGCGGACGATGCTAGACCTTTGGGAGTTTTCAAGCAGGTCAGCAAATGAAATGATCAAAATAGCTACGTTCACAGCAGTGCAGTTAGAAGGCTGTTAAACAAAATCAAGTTTCTCAGAGTGGGATTTTCAGACCAGGTTCATCAGAGTTTCTTGAAGGATTAAGCTTAGGGATTTCATTTTAGTAAGCTTCTCTTTGCACGTTGGGATTTGAGAATCGCCGGTCTACAGGAAAAGTGATGGAATTCTTAACAAAAGAGAATCACAGAGAATAGAGAAGAGGAGTTCTGAGAAATACATAGGAGGTACATTAACAAGATGTGTTAATTCACTGGATGTGGGGAAGCAAATTAAAGGAACAAATCAAGGACATCTCCAAAGGTTTTAGCTTGGACAGTTGGCCCCCATAATAAGGGAAGGCAGGATGAGGTGCAGTTTTGAAAGAAAATAAAATATAGTTGGCCTTCCATATCCACAGGTTTCACATCCACAGATTCAATCAGCTAGAGATCGAAAATATTTTTTAAAAATTCCAAAAAGTTTCAAAAAGCAAAACTTGCTGCATGCCAGCAACTACTTATATTGCATTTACATTGCATTTACAACTATTTACATTGTATTAGGTATTATAAGTAGCCTAGAGATGATTTAAAGTATACAGAAGGATGTGCATAGGTTATACGCAAATACTACACTATTTTATTGAAGGGACTTGGGCATCCCAGGTTTTCGTATGTGTGAAAATCCTGGAAACAATCTCCCATCAATACCGAGGGACAGTGGTATATGCACCTTGCAGCACGTTGAATTTGAGGACATCCAGGTGGAGGTAGCCAGTAGTCCAACTAAAAATATCTGTATGGATTTTAAGTAAAAGATGGGGACTGGAAATCTAGGAAATATATGGGAATAATAAGGCAAGGCCACCTGCAAGAACACATGGAGTTAGAAGACTAGAAAGCTGAGTATAAAATTCTGGGACACTAAAATTTAAGCAAAAGTAAAGATGCTGTGAATGCAACCCAGAGGAAATATTTTAAGTGGTTGAGAGGAGATTCAAGAAATACGGTGGTCATGGAAGTCAGAAAAGTAGAGTTCAGAGAGGGAATTGCCAAATGATTCATTGATTTTAAGTAGATTGAGAAGTAAAAAGAACATTTGACTCTTTTTAATTATTATTTATTTATTTTGCGGTATGCGGGCCTCTCACTGTTGTGGCCTCTCCCGTTGCGGAGCACAGGCTCCGGACGTGCAGGCTCAGCGGCCATGGCTCACGGGCCCAGCCGCTCCGCGGCATGTGGGATCTTCCCGGGCCAGGGCACGAACCCGTGTCCCCTGCATCGGCAGGCGGACTCTCAACCACTGCGCCACCAGGGAAGCCCTGACTCTTTAATTTTTAAAATTTTCTTTATTTCTACATACTTTGTAAGATCAAAAAAAACGGTTTTCAAAAAAAATTATAGCGATTAATCTCACCAGTGCCCACTGTCCATCACCTTTATATATGTATTATATAGATTATATAATATTGATACCTGTATTGACCCTGTTCTTTGAGTATAAGTAATAGAGAAACCAAACTTTGAGTGACTTGAACAACCAAAACAAAACATTAAAAGGATACAATGAAGTTGTTAAATGTTTTAGGACGATCTCCTGGGCAGGACCAGCCCTCAGGATTAAAATGTCATCAGAAATTTCTCTTCATCTCTTCACTTTGCTTTCCTCTGTTTCTGCTCCTTTCTCAGACCATCCCTCCCTTAGTGATAGCAAATTGGCCACCAGCATCACTGAGCTTGTATTTCACACAATTTACCACCTGCAGTTGAAGAGAACTTACCAAAAGTGCTGCAGAATTCCTGCACTGCTTTTGATTGGTTTAGTCTGAGTCATGTGACTTCCCTTAAACCAATCGCTAGAGCCAAGCAGATTCTGTACTCTTATTGGCAAGACTGGAATTACACTGTCTATCTCTTAACTAATAGTGGGGGCTGTCAGAGGTTGCCCAAAAGAAAATCAGGGTGATATTACCAGAAGCAGAAATGGATTCTGGGCAAGCATAAACAACTGATGGCTTTGAGAATAGTACTAGTCATGTGCCAATCTTAATTACATGCTTTATCTTGCAAGCATAAACAACTGATGGCTTTGAGAATAGTACTAGTCATGTGCCAATCTTAATTACATGCTTTATCTTGCATTGACAAGTCTATTAGTGTATTTCCTCTTCTGTGAATTTCCTGATCTTTTAAAACTAGAAGTGTTTATCTTTAAAAGAGACATTTGGTCCAGAAGACAGATTACGGTAGGTTATATATTGAGCAGAAAAGGAAAACAAAGGTCACTTTTCTTATCAAGTTGATGAAAAGGAAAGGAGCTATAGTTTGAATAGGAAGCAGTATAAAGTTTTTTGGTTTTGTTTTTGTTTTAGCTTGTAGGCATGGGATTATTGCTCTGTTAAGAATGAAGATGCTAGATTTTTTTTCCATGTAGCTATTAGGTCAAATGCTTTTCACGATAAGCGTATATAAACATACATGTCTTGGATTTATTTTATTTGGCTTCGGATCCTGTGGTCCATTATTTAACTGTAAGTGTCCCATGTGATGTTAACCTCGGGAGAGGTTCCCATGTGTTTTGGGAAAATGTGTTAAGGAGTCCCAATGCATATTTGGCAAATTAAGTGAGCCAAACAGAGCTTCATATTTTATATCAGACATCATCCAAGAGTTGAAAAGTTATCACTGTGGCTAGCTAAAGAATTTAGATACATTTTGAAATTTTAATATTTAAATTGCACACATTATTGTCCATAGTATAAAAGTATTCTTAAAAAGTAAACCAAATGAAGAAGGTTGTTGGTACACAATCTTGTATTCAGATCTAAACAATGTGTGGAGTGTGTAATTCTGAGCTTATTCCCTGACCATTCTCTCCCTGCTTTGGGGATAAAGTTAAAAGTCAGAGGTAGAAAAACGAGATGATTATTACCAGGGCAGTATTCACTGTGTGAGTTAATAAATAAATATCACTGGCCTTGAACTTCAACTTTAAAACTCAAATCCAGAGAGAAATACGACTTGTGAGTAAAAGAAGATGATGAAGGGCCATCACACTGTGTTCTCACATCTGACATTGTAAATCATGAAGACATGTAAGAGGCATTGCCTTTAGCTTTTCTCAAGTTTCTGGGGTACATTTCAAGCATCTTTTGGAGTGACTTTAACCCACTGTCACTTATTCCTCAACTAGAGGAGAAAAGGAAAAGGGCTGTGATTAAGTTTCATTTTTCCTAGGACCATTTCATCAAAGTCTATGACATTAGCCAAACACAGTTATCAGATGCCTGAGCCCCGGGTGACAGACTACAAGTGATGCCAAGTTCATCATTAGAGAAGAGGCAGAGTGAAAAGTTATCCGAAATATCTTTTTTTTTTTTTTTGCGGTACGCGGGCCTCTCACCGTTGTGGCCTCTCCCGTTGTGGAGCAACAGGCTCCGGACGCACAGGCTCAGCGGCCATGGCTCACGGGCCCAGCCGCTCCGCGGCATGTGCGATATTCCCTGACCGGGGCACGAACCCGTGTCCCCTGCATCGGCAGGCGGACTCTCAACCACTGCGCCACCAGGGAAGCCCTTATCCGAAATATCTTATATTAACATCATGGGAGTAATGTCATCTGAAATGTTAAAGTTGAATCACATCTCCATTTCCAGTATCAGAATTATTATTATGTTAAGTATAGAGAGAGTGGAAAATGGCATGCCAGAAAGGAAGGGTATGATATCAGTAAGGTAATGTATATTCTACAGATAAGGCAGTGCTAATTCTATGATTGGCATAATTTTCCTGATCTTAGCTGACTGAGTGGTGGGGCTTAGGGGGTTGTATTGACCATGGCTTTTATTTTCTGCATTCTGATGTTTTGACATCTGGGGCCTTACTGACCCTGAAGAGTCTGCTCCTCCCAGGGTGACCCAACTCCTTGACAGAGTAGACAGCTCACCAGCTACAGTGCTTTTCAAATGCAAACCAACCAATCCAGGGCCCATATCCCCACCATCTTTCTTATCAGGCTCTCACACTTGGGCCCCTCTCCCCCTGCCCTAGTCACTGCAGGGCCAGGTACCAGACAACTAGGGACAGCCCCTGCACCCCAGAGCCTGCTGCTGTTGCTGAAGCAGCCAGTCCAAGCCTGCTTACCCTGCCCCACCTGTTTCATCTCAGAGAAACAACAATAAAGGCTCTTGTTCTCATGTTCCCTCCTCCTCCTCTGCATCCTGACCAACCCTGGTGCTTCCCCTTTTGTCCCCCTTACGGCATGGTGTACCCCTCCTCTTGGGAACTGTAACAAACTATCTTTTCTTTTTTTGTAAATTTATTTATTTATTTTTCACTGCGTTGGCTCTTCATTGCTATGCGCAGGCTTTCTCTAGTTGCGGCGAGCGGGGGCTACTCTTCATTGTGGTGCGTGGGCTTCTCATTGCGGTGGCTTCTCTTGTTGCGGAGTGCAGGCTCTAGGCACGTGGGCTTCAGTAGTTGTGGCTCACGGGCTCAGTAATTGTGGTTCGCGGGCTCTGGAGCACAGGCTCAGTAGTTGTGGCGCACGGGCTTAGTTGCTCTGTGGCATGTGGGATCTTCCCTGACCAGGGCTTGAACCCGTGTCCCCTGCAGTGGCAAGCAGATTCTTAACCACTGCTCCTCCAGGGAAGTCCCAAACTATGTTTTCAATGGCAATCATCTCCTGGTCTGTCAGCCTTACCATCCCCAAATAATAATAAAACCTATCTTTAAACAGGGATGGGGGTATGAGAGGTGGCAGGAGTTAATTTCTTCTTAGGATATCTGATACACTGACAGTAGAGCTCTGTTGGATGGTCAGATTGTTCCCAGTACCACTTTGTGACAGTCCTGGCAGAGTCTCTCACTTTTAACTGCTTGAAGGCAGGGAACATCAAAACTTACCAGCATCACCTACCGTACTTCAGAGTCCATCAGCTTTAGGAGTAGAACTGCATGACATTTTTCCAAGAGAGCCAGGACTCATTCTTTTTTTAAATCATGTAGTGGGTTAATCTGTATGTGGGGAATAGGGGTCAAGTGGTAGTTCCTAAGTCTAGCTCACCATCAGAGTCACTCACAGAATCAGAAGACAAAAACGTACCTTTTCTCAGGCCTCCCCCCAGTTTCACTAAGTAATTCTGGTGACCTGCCAGGTTTGGAACCTCTTAAGAGAATATAGCTTAAACCAGTGCAACTTAAACTTTAATTTGCATATACATCCCCTGGAAATCTTGTTGAAACACAGATTCTGACTCACTGGGTCTGAGTGGGGTCTGAGATTGCATTTCTAGTGAGCACACATTTTGAGCAGCAAGGACCAGCACTCAGTTTACCCAGAGGGGCCTTTAAATATAAAGATTCCTGGGCTTCCCTGGTGGCGCAGTGGTTGAGAGTCCGCCTGCCGATGCAGGGGACATGGGTTCGTGCCCTGGTCCGGGAAGATCCCACATGCCGCAGAGCGGCTGGGCCCGTGAGCCATAGCCGCTGAGCCTGCATGTCCGGAGCCTGTGCTCCGCAATGGGAGAGGCCACAACAGTGAGAGGCCCGCGTACCGCAAAAAAATAATAATAATAATAAATAAAAAAATAAAGATTCCTGGGAACTTGTCTGGAGATTCTGATTCAGCAGGATGGGCTGCACCTGGGAATCATCTCAGATAATTTTAATCATCAGATTACTTTATCATTTAGGATACACCAGCCTAACGAAAATATCTGAGAGTCGTACAATAGTGACAATAGCCATAATACAAAGAATTTATTTTTTAATGGTATGTATTAGCTCCCTCTATGTACCAGCACTGTTCCAGGCTGTGGGGCTGGCATGATACATTAAAACAGGAATTCTCGCTTCCCATGAAGAGGGTGGCAAATGAAAGAGTAAACTTCCCAATAGATAAAATAATTCCACAGAATGGTAAGTGCTTTGAACATGATAAAGCACTATGGTAAGGAGACAGCATCCTAGAGAGTTGCTGATGGGCAAGATAATAGCAAACACAACAGTAACTGTGCTAAAAAGGACGCTTAGCATCTGGGAAGCAGATTTTACAAGTCAGGAGGTGTTGAAGCATTTTGCCTGCATGATTCTGTTTCCTTCCCACACCCAACTTAGGACAGATCGACTATCATCTTCATTTTACAGGTGAGGCAGCTGAGGCTTACAGAAGTTTACTAACTTGTCTTTTAAATTTTTATTTTTAATTGTGATGAAATAGCTATAACATAAAATTTACCATCTCAACCATTTTTAAGTATACACTTTGCACACATTGTTGTGTGACCAATCTTCATAACTGTTTTTAAGCTTGTAAAACTGAAATGCCATACCCCTTAAACACTAACTCCCCTCCCCCCTCCCCCAGTCCCTGGCAACCACTTTTCTACTGTCTGTCTCTAACAATTTGACTACTCCAGGTACCTCATACAAGTGGAATCATACGGTATTTGTCTTTTTGTGACTGGTTTATTTCACTTAGTCCAATGTCTCTAAGATGTAGCATGTGATAGAATTTCCTTTGTTTTTACAGCTGAATAATATTCCGCTGTATGTATGTGTGGCTGAACCACACTGATTCCCTTTGGTCAGCTTCATCTTAGGCCCATAGTGCCACCCCCTCCCTTCTCTGCATGACTTGAGTGTTAGACTACTCACAAGGAATGCACCCAAGCCAGACAAGTTTCCTATCAACTTTTCCCCTTGCCTACATCTGATATGAAAACTGGAAGAATGCCTTTTGCTGACACAGGTGGTTAAGGGTCATGAGACGCCCCCCCCCCCCCCGCCCGGGAGGAGAAAACACTCCCATTTCCAGTCAGTGCAGATGTGCTTCTCACTTGGTAGTCAGATTCCACTGGCCTCTTTAAATCCCCCTGCAGCCCTTTGGGTGGTGCAGAGTGCAGCTGAGGAAGCCCCTGGATTATCGCGATCCTGCCTGCATGTAAGTTCCCCCCAATGCACTTCATAATTGCACTTTATGGAGTTGCCTATGTCATTTTTTGGTCTCAAAGTTTCTTCTCAGTTTGGAGGCTATTAATCAATATCTCCACCTCCCTGCAGTGTATGTGCCACATTTTGCTTGCTTATTCCTCTGTGGATGGGCACTTAGGTCGCTGCCGCCATGTGACTCCTGCAAATACGCTGCTGTGAGTGTGGGTGTAGTAACTGGCCTTCTTGCCTGTTTTCAAACACATCAAACTGACCAAGGTCCTTCTTGCCTCATGCCTTCATTGCTAGTTCCCCTTCCAGGAAGGCCTCTCCTCACATATTCTCCTGGTTCAGTCTGACACTTCGCTCAAGTCTCTGCCGAATGTCACCTCCAAGGAGAAGCCTCCCCTGACAACCCCATGTAAAACTGTGCCTCCCCGGCCTCATGTCTGTGATTTCACTTTGCTTTATCGTTCTTCGGAGCACTTGTCAGTACCTGGCATTATATTATGTACTCTGTTTGTTTATTGCCTGTCTCCCCCGTCCACAAATATTACCTCCAAGAAGGCAGACTTTGTCTCTTCCTATAATGTTCTATCTCTAATGCCTAGGATAATACCTGGCAATGAGTAGGTGTAAATATTTATGAATGAATGAATGGATGATGGAAGGAAGGAAGTGGTGAAATACGTATTTGAATCCAGACACTCTGCTTCCAAGGCCTTTGCAGGGGTGTTGGATGGATGGGGCATGGAAGTAGAGCTTCTAGGTGGAGGAAAACTTGTGGTGGGGATGAGTAGTATCCGTGATGAGGTTCTAGAAGTATCATCCAGCTGCTACAGGTAGAAGAAACAGAGCCTAAGCATAAGAAATCAAAAGTGAAACAAAATCCTTAGAGTGGGTGGAATAGTGGCCCACAGAAGATATGCCCATGAACTAGCCTCCGGAACTTGTAAACGTAACCTTATTTATAAAAAGGATCTTTGAAAATGTAATTAAGTTTAGAATCTTGAGATGAGATCATCCTGAATTATGTGAGCGGATCCTAAATCTAGTGACAGATTCCTCGTAAGATACAGAGGGAGACTTGAGACACAGAGGAGAAAGCCACGTGACAACAAGGCAGAGACTGCAGTTATGCAGACACAGCCAAGGCGACTCTTGGAGAAGCAACAAGGAAGGATTTTCCCTAGAACCTCTGGAGGAAGCCCGTCCCTGCCAATGCCTTGATTTCAGACTTCCGTCCTCCAGATCTGTGAGAGAGTATGTTCCAGTGGTTTCAAGCTACCAGGTTTGTGGTCATTTGTATGACAGCCCTAGGAAACTCATAAATCCTACATTTAGCACATCAGAAGCGATTAGGAGTGAAGGCTAGAGTTTGGCTTTCCTGCTGGTTCTAGGACCCAGTTGAGCCATGTTGAAGACAGGCCTTAAGGCACCAGGGGTACTCGCAACCTCCTGACTGCATATGTGACCTGACTGGCTCTGGCACTGCCCAGGGCAACATGGGGCAGTGTCTTCCCTTCGGGCTTCTGGGTGAGGTGGGCTGTGTAGAGCCAGCAAGGGCTAACTGCACCGCAGAGTGAATAAGCAAGCTCTTTCAGCTGCGGTTTCCACGGTCTGTACAACTTTATATGGTTTAACCAAGTGGCAGAGGATTGTAAAATGCAAAATATACATACCAAAAAAGAAAACATCGTGGGGAATGAAAATATCCCCCCAAAGTCAATTCTCCAAATGATAAAAAAAAAAAAAAATTCCCATTTCTAAGTCTTTATCAAGTATATCCAATATTTTGCTAGGTGAAGAAATGGCCTTTTTTTCTTTCTCTCTCTTTCTGAGATTTTGAAGAGCTCAGAGAAGAAGTTTATTGAGATGCATTTAGATAAAGTTCTTTCCCAAGACAGGAAGATGAATTTAATAACCTACTGCAGTCCCTTATAGCCTTGCACTTCTAAAATTTGCTCAGTGCCCATTTATCCTAAGCCAATATTTCATATAAAAATTTTAAGCCTTTGGAGTTACAATCACCTCAAATAAAGCTATAAATCTTCTGTATAGTCTTGCTTAGTATTTCATATAATAACTTTTAATTCCAGAACTTTATATTTATTATGAGAATTAAATTTTGTTTTATGCTTACACTAGCTTAATAATAGTGTTGGGATTATAAAGCAATAGGAAAAACTTGTTACTATTTTAATAAATACTAAGCTTTTAACTTGTGAAATTCTCTCAACTTTTTTTCTCTAGCCAGCACATGGACTTGTGTTATGGCAGTTTGCTACAGACGGAATGTTTGTGTCCTCCCAAAATTCATATGTTGAAACTTAATCCCCAGTGTGATGGTATTTGAAGGTGGGGTCTGTGGGGTGAAGCCTAGTGATGTGGGTGAAGCCCATATAATTAGGTCATGAGGGTGGAGCCTTCATGAATGAGATTATTGCCCTAATAAAAGAGGCCCCAGAGAGCTCCCTCTCCCCTTGTAGGGTTCAGCAAGAAGCTGGCTATCTGTGAACCAGGAATCAGGGTCTCACCAGACAGCGAATCTGTTGGCTGCTTTATCTTGGAGCCTCAACCTCTAGAACTGTAAGAAATAAGTTTCTGTTGTTCATAAGCCACCCAGGCTCTGGTAATTTGTTGTAGCAGCCCAAATGGACCAAGACACGGTTCTGCTTGGTCAGAAACAGACAGAGCAAAAGCCTTGCCCATCACTACAGCAGTTCCCACATTGTCTGTATTTGTGGGTTCTCCAGGAAAATTGTCTGCTTTCTCCAGGTTTCTCTAAGAAATCTTCATGTGGAATAGTGGAAAAAACAAACAACATACATACGTACATATGACAAGGATTGTGTACAAACACCAGCTAACCAGATACTTTGGCCAAGTCAACCTCTTTTACAGTAAGGATGTGTAAATTAAATGAGATGATGTAAAATGCTTAAAACAACTCCTAGCACATAGTAGTATTTAATATATGTTACTTTCCTTTAATACATCCCTTTTCCTTTTTCCATGATAGTTTCATTTCCCTGTCAGCTTCAGGGAAAATAACCTTTATCCTTACTTGTTTTGTATCAGGGGTGTTTTTAGGAAATCCAGTCTTTTAAGTCTTCGTAGTCAAAACTTTCATCTAAAATCAGCTAGTTGCTAGCTTCCTGATTATTAGAGATTTCCAGACTCAGCCATGCCCATGTTAGAAATTTGGCCATCCATCAATAACAGAATTTCTTCTATTTTCCCTTCTCAGTATTTCAGCAGAACAGGTAGCAGCAAAAGCAGGTTTCCACCAAACTCAATATATTTATGCCTATTCATGCTGTTCCTGCTCCAAAGGGCTATCCATCTCTCAGGATACAGCAGACGGAGCAATCACTGCTGACTGATTTGAATAGAAAGTCTTCTGAGTTGGTCACGAACTTGGCTGCACATTGAAAGATGAGTGTGATTTTGCTACATGGAGTTAATAAAGAAGAATAGACAGGGTTTATGCTAAAATGTTTGGAAAATATAAATAGCAAGGCTCTGGTAGGACAATGCCACGTTGACTATTGCTATTATGTTCTTTTTTGCAAGGGGCTCTGAATCAATCTTTGCTAATGATGGCACATTGACCACAAAATATGTTAACAGGTTAAACCAAAATGAGCCGGCAGTGGGGTGGGAAATGGGAACTAGGAAAGCACTGTGAGGGTCATGGAGAAAATACACTGCAGCAGAAACACCTCTTCAACCTTTGCTAAATGCTTCTACCATAAAAGCGGTAGTTTAGTTTAGAAAATGATTTCAGTTCTAGAGTCTAGTTTAAAGCTCATAAAAGCTTCTCTTTGGAGATTAATATCACTATGATGTAATCAGCTTTAAAGTGCTTTTATAAAAGATCTAGAATCAGGGTGAATATATTCAGGTTGCATGAAAGTGGGAAATGCTCTTCAAAGAGTATAATCATTAATACAAATGCATTTCACTGTGAACATTTCAGATACACAAATACCCTAATTTATCAAAAATATACATTGAGCATAAGTAATTCTTTCCAGAAAGTTGTACAGCATTTTTTAAATTGTAAGTATCCCTACTGTGATCATTTCTATTTGCTAGTATAACCATACATCCATCAGATGAGCTAGAGCTCTCAGATGATAATGGCAAAGTCGGTCATCTACCTTAGGCAGGTGGTATGTGCAGGGGAAGAACACAGGAGACCTGACTCCCAGGCTCAGGTCCTCCACTGAGAAGTCACTTTGGGGAAGGCCCTACATGCTTTGGGACCTGTTTTCTCATATGTTGAATTAGAGAGTTGGGTCAAATCAGATTTAAGGTCCCTTCCAGTTCTAAAAGTATATCAGAGGAATTGATCAAATGTTCAGGAGTCTCAAATGGAAAGAGAAGATGAGGAAATGCTTACTAGAGAAGGTGGAATTGGAAATGGACACTGAAGGATTCAGAATGGAAATCAAGCATGTTAAGTTTGCATTCCTGGGGAGCAATCCAATCCATTCTGTCTATAGGTATGGAAGTTAGGGAATGCAGAGCCTTAGAGGGAATAGCAAGGGCCCTAGTTTGTCAAGTACGGTAAGAATATGTAGAGAACAGGTGTGGACATGCAGATCAGGACCACACAGTTTATTTATTCAGCAGATATTTATTAAGCAGTTACTATGTGCCAGACACTGTCCCAAGCATAAGATATAATAATGAGCAAGAGAGGCAGGGTTTCCTTAGGGGAACTTATGGTCGGGGGAAGAGAGATATTTAACAGCCATGATAGGAAAGCTTATGGCAAGAACGTCTTCAAGTCTGTGGAGCTGGGCAGTCTTTGAAGATGTTATATTTAAGCGATACCTAAAGGGTGAATTGATATTAGCCAGCACTGTTTGGAAGACTGTCCCAAGCAGTGAAATGTCTGCCTTTCTTAAACTTTTATGTCTAAATCCTGTTAACCAAATTACAGGGCTAATTACAGTGTACATGTGTCCAGTAGTCAATAAAAATGACTCACCAGGGACTTCACTGGTAGTCCAGTGGTTAAGAATCCACCTTCCAATGCAAGGGACACAGGTTCGATCCCTGGTCGGAGAACTAAGATCCCACATGCCGCAGGGTAGCTAAGCCCATGCGCCACAACTCCTGAGCCCGTGCGCCTCAACTAGAGAGCCCGCATGCCACAAACTACAGAGCCTATGCACCACAACTAGAGAGAAGCCCACATGCCACCATGAAAGATCCCAGATGCTGCAAGGAAGATCCTGCAGCTAGGGCCCGACACAGCCAAAAGATAAAAAAATGAGTCATTGGCACCCCAAGCAATTGCAGTTGGCAGGCAAAAGAGGTATATTTACCGACAGAGAGGGGTCCAAGCGTTTCTGAGAAGACTGCTTCCAGGAAGAAAGTGGTGTCTACTGGCTGCCCAGGTTGGAGGACCTTTTGTGATTGAAAAGAGGACACATTGCAAGGCACTCTGCTGCTACAGTGATTTAGAAGAATGAGAGAGAAAGGTAGAGTGTGATCTCACCCTCGTTGCAAAGCCTGGCTTGTTGCATCCTGCTGCTGTTTCTCCTGCTGCTCCTGCAGCCACCATGTCTGCCATCAGCTACCTCATGCACAGATTCAGGTGCTTACGGAGACTGGAGTTAACAAATGTTTACAAAGCTCATGCTGTTTGCCAGGGATTTCTCCATATACACGCTTCTCAGCATTGTTCCCAGTGCTGGAAACTTAAAAGATAGGGATTCTGCCAGCAGCCTTCATTTGGGCTGCAACTCTTCCCAGAGTCTCAGGTCTCCTGGCCTACTACATCAAATTTTGGATTCACCAAGCCTCCACAGTCATAGTCTTGGAGCTCCGGCCAGGTGTTCAGGCCTGAGCCTCCGAGGTGGGACAGCCAAGTTCAGGACATTGGTCCAGCAGAGACCTCCTGGCCCCACGTAATATCAAACGTCGAAAGCTCTCCCAGAGATCTCCATCTCAATGCTAAGACCCAGCTCCACTCAGCAACCAGCAAGCTTCAGTGCTGGACACCCTATGCCAAACAACTAGCAAGACAGGAACACAAGGCCACCTATTAGCAGAGAGGCTGCCTAAGATCATAATAAGTTCACAGACACCCAAAAACACACCACCGGATGCAGTCCTGCCCACCAGAAAGACAAGATCCAGCCTCATCCACCAGAGAAGAGGCACCAATCCCCTCTACCAGAAAGCCTACACAACCCACTGAACCAACCTTACCCCCTGGGGAGAGACACCAAAAACAACGGGAACTACAAACCTGCAGCCTGCAGAAAGGAGATCACAAACACAGTAAGTTAAGCAAAATGAGAAGACACAGAAATACGCAGCAGATAAAGGAGCAAGGTTAAAACCCACCAGACCAAACAAATGAAGAGGAAATAGTCAGTCTACCTGAAAAAGAATTCAGAGTAATGATAGTAAAGACGATCCAAAATCTTGGAAATAGAATGGAGAAAATACAAGAAACATTTAACAAGGACCTAGAAGAACTAAAGAGCAAACAAACAATGATGAACAACACAATAAATGAAAATTTTAAATCTCTAGAAGGGATCAATAGCAGAATAACTGAGGCAGAAGAATGGATAAGTGACCTGGAAGATAAAATAGTGGAAATAACTACTGCAGAACAGAATAAAGAAAAAAATATGAAAAGAATTGAGGACAGTCTCAGAGAACTCTGGGACAACATTAAACACACCAACATTCAAATTATAGGGGTCCCAGAAGAAGAAGAGAAAAAGAAAGGGACTGAGAAAATATTTGAAGAAATTATAGTTGAAAACTTCCCTAATATGGGAAAGGAAATAGTCAATCAAGTCCAGGAAGCACAGAGAGTGTCATACAGGATAAATTCAAGGAGAAACATGCCAACACACATATTAATCAATCAAAAATTAAATAAAAATAAAAAATATTAAAAGCAGCAAGGGAAAAGCAATAATATACAAGGGAATCCCCATAAGGTTAACAGCTGATCTTTCAGCAGAAACTCTGCAAGCCAGAAGGGAGTGGCAGGACATATTTAAAGTGATGAAAGAGAAAACCCTACAACCAAGATTATTCTACCCAGCAAGGATCTCATTCAGATTTGATGGAGAAATTAAAACCTTTACAGACAAGCAAAAGCTAAGAGAATTCAGCACCACCAAACAAGCTTTACAACAAATCCTAAAGGAATTTCTCTAGGCAGGAAACACCAGAGGAGGAAAAGACCTACAATAACAAACTGCAAACAATTAAGAAAATGGTAATACGAACATTCATATCAATAACTACCTTAAATGTAAATGGATTAAGTGCTCCAACCAAAAGACATAGACTGGCTGAATGGATAGAAAAACAAGACCCATATATATGCTGTCTACAAGAGACCCACTTCAGACCTAGGGACACATCCAGACTGAAAGTGAGGGGATGGAAAAAGATATTCCATGCAAATGAAAATCAAAAGAAAGCTGGAGTAGCAATTCTCATATCAGACAAAATGGACTTTAAAATAAAGACTATTGGAAGAGACAAAGAAGGACACTACATAATGATCAAGGGATCAATCCAAGAAGAAGATATAACAATTGTAAATATTTATGCACCCAACATAAGAGCACCTCAATACTTAAGGCAAATACTAACAGCCATAAAAGGGGAAATTGACAGTAACACAATCATAATAGGGGACTTTAACACCCTGCTTTCACCAATGGACAGATCATCCAAAATGAAAATAAATAAGGAAAAAGAAGCTTTAAATGACACATTAAACAAGATGGACTTAATTGATATTTATAGGACATTCCATCCAAAAACAACAGAATACACTTTCTTCTCAAGTGCTCATGGAACATTCTCCAGGATAGATCATATTTTGGGTCACAAATCAAGGCTTGGTAAATTTAAGAAAATTGAAATCGTATCAAGTATCTCTTCCAACCACAACACTAGGAGACTATATATCAGTTACAGGAAAAAGTCTGTAAAAAATACAAACCCGTGGAGGCTAAACAATACACTACTAAATAACCAAGATCACTGAAGAAATCAAAGAGGAAATCAAAAAATACCTAGAAACAAATGGCAATGAAAACACGATGACCCAAACCCTACAGGATGCAGCAAAAGCAGTTCTAAGAGGGAAGTTTATAGCAATACAATCCTACCTCAAGAAACAAGAAACATCTCAAATAAACAACCTAAGCTTACACCTAAAGCAATTAGAGAAAGAAGAACAAAAATACGCCAAGTTTAGCAGAAGGAAAGAAATCATAAAGATCAGATCAGAAATAAATGAAAAAGAAATGAAGGAAACAATAGCTAAGATCAATAAAATTAAAAGCTGGTTCTTTCAGAAGATAAACAAATTGATGAACCATTAGCCAGACTCATCAAGGAAAAAAGGGAGAAGACTCAAATCAATAGAATTAGAAATGAAAAAGGAGAAGTAACAACTGACAGTGCAGAAATATAAAGGATCATGAGAGATTACTACAAGCAACTCTATGCCAATAACATGGACAACCTGGAAGAAATGGACAAATTCTTAGAAAAGCACAACCTCCCGAGACTGAACCAGGAAGAAATAGAAAATATAAACAGACCAATCACAAGCACTGAAATTGAAACTGTGATTAAAATCTTCCAACAAACAAAAGCCCAGGACCAGATGGCTTCACAGGCGAATTCTATCAAACATTTAGAAAAGAGCTAACACCTATCCTTCTCAAACTCTTCCAAAATATAGCAGAGGGAGGAACACTCCCACACTCATTCTATGAGGCCACCATCACCCTGATACCAAAACTAGACAAAGATATCACAAAAAGAGAAAACTACAGACCAATATCACTGATGAAAATAGATGCGAAAATCCTCAACAAAATACTAGCAAACAGAATCCAATGGCACATTAAAAGGATCAAACACCATGATCAAGTGGGGTTTATCCCAGGGATGCAAGGATTCTTCAATATAAGCAAATCAATCCATGTGATAAACCATATTAATAAATTGAAGGAGAAAAACCATATGGTCATCTCAACAGATGCAGAAAAAGCTTTTCACAAAATTCAACATCCATTTATGATAAAAAACCCTCCAGAAAGTAAGCATAGAGGGAACTTACCTCAACATAATAAACGCCATATATGACAAACCCACAGCCAACATTGTTTTCAACGGTGAAAAACTGAAACCATTTCCACTAAGATCAGGAACAAGACAAGGTTGCTCACTCTCACCACTATTATTCAACATAGTTTTGGAAGTTTTAGCCACAGCAATCAGAGAAGAAAAGGAAATAAAAGGAATACAAATCAGAAAAGAAGTAAAACTGTCACTGTTTGCAGATGACATGATACAATACATAGAGAATCCCAAAGATGCTACCAGAAAACTACTAGAGCTAATCAATGAATTTGGTAAAGTAGCAGGATATAAAATTAATGCACAGAAATCTCTTGCATTCCTATACACTAATGATGAAAAATCTGAAAGAGAAATTAAGGAAACACTCCCATTTACCATTGCAACAAATAGAATAAAATACCTAGGAATAAACCTACCTAAGGAGACAAAAGACCTGTCTTCAGAAAACTATAAGACACTGATGAAAGAAATTAAAGATGATACAAACAGATGGAGAGATATACCATGTTCTTGGATTGGAAGAATCAACATTGTGAAAATGACTCTACTACCCAAAGCAATCTACAGATTCAGTGCAATCCCTGTCAAACTACCAATGGCACATTTCACAGAACTAGAACAAAAAATTTCACTATTTGTATGGAAACACAAAAGACCCCGAATCACCAAAGCAGTCTTGAGGGAAAAAAACGGAGCTGGAGGATTCAGGCTCCCTGACTTCAGACTATACTACAAAGCTACAGTAATCAAGACAGTATGGTACTGGCACAAAAACAGAAATATAGATCAATGGAACAGGATAGAAAGCCCAGAGATAAACCTACACACATATGGTCACCTTGTATTTGATAAAGGAGGCAAGAATATACAATGGAGAAAAGACAGCCTCTTCAAAAAGTGCTGCTGAGAAAACTGGGCAGCTACATGTAAAAGAATGAAATTAGAACACTCCCTAACAGCATACACAAAAATAAACTCAAAATGGATTAAAGACCTAAATATAAGGCCAAACGCTATAAAACTCTTAGAGGAAACCATAGGCAGAACACTCTATGTCACACATCACAGCAAGATCCTTTTTGACCCACCTCCTAGAGAAATGGAAATAAAAACAAAAATAAACAAATGGCTACCTAATGAAACTTAAAAGCTTTTGCACAGCAAAGGAAACCATAAACAAGACAAAAAGACAACCCTCAGAATGGGAGAAAATATTTGCAAACGAAGCAACTGACAAAGGATTAATCTCCAAAATATACAGGCAGCTCATGCAGCTCAATATCAAAAAAACAAACAACCCAATCCAAAACTGGGCAGAAGATCTAAATAGACATTTCTCCAAAGAAGATATACAGATTGCAAAAAAACACATGAAAGGTGCTCAACATCACTAATCATTAGAGAAATGCAAATCAAAACTACAATGAGGTATCACCTCACACCAGTCAGAATGGCCATCACCAAAAAATCTACAAACAATAAATGCTGGAGAGGGTGTGGAAGAAAGGGAACCCTCTTGCACTGTTGGTGGGAATGTGTATTGGTACAGCCACTATGGAGAACAGTATGAAGGTTCCTTAAAAAACTAAAATTAGAGCTACCATATGACCCAGCAATCCCACTACTGGGCATATACCTGAGAAAACCATAATTCAAAAAGTGTCATGTACCACAATGTTCACTGCAGCAGTATTTACAATAGCCAGGACATGGAAGCAACCTAAGTGTCCATCGACAGATGAATGGATAAAGAAGATGTGGCACATATATACAAAGGAATATTACTCAGCCGTAAAAAGAAACGAAATTGAGTTCTTTGTAGTGAGGGGGATGGACTTAGAGACTGTCATACGGAGTGAAGTAAGTCAGAACGAGAAAAACAAATACCGTATGTTAACACATATATATGGAATCTAAAACAAAAAATGGTTCTGTAAAACCTAGGGGCAGGACAGGAATAAAGGTGCAAATGTAGAGAATGGACTTGAGGACCTGGGGAGGGGGAAGGGTAAGTTGGGACGAAGTGAGAGAGTGGCATGGACATATATACACTACCAAATGTAAATAGATAGCTAGTGGGAAGCAGCCACATAGCACAGGTAGATCAGCTCAGTGCTTTGTGTCCACCTAGAGGGGTGGGATAGGGAGGGTGGTAGTGAGATACGAGAGAGGAGATACGGGGATATATGTATATGTATAGCTGATTCACTTCGTTATACAGCAGAAACTAACACACCATTGTAAAACAATTACACGCCAATAAAGATGTTAAAAAACACTTTTTTAAAGATCTAAAAAAAAAAAATGAAGTATATTTACCATCCCTCGTCTAGAGATACTATGCCAGATATAGCATGCCCTCTCCTTGTTTTTAAACACAAAAAGCATACTTACAGTTCAAAAAGCGTTACAGAGAGTCTTCGAAAGTCAAGAAATAGAATGTCAACAGCAAAGTGTTCTTTCAAGCTTAGGCAAATTTCAATAAAATTCAGTAATTTTAAGAAATGGAAGTTGTGTGGTAAAGCAGCTTCTGATTAGGTCTTCAAGGCTGGATGATAGCCCAGAGGTAGGAGGCTATAAATTTTAAGTTGTGAGTTTCTTCAGCAAGATTTACCAGTTGGAGTATATAGTAAGAGAAGTCTAATGGTTAGATTCATCTAAGGTTACAGTTTGGCAGGAAAAATAGAATTGATAGTAATTGTACAAAGGGGTCTAGGCAAGATAGAAGAGGACATAAAGTCAGAGAGTTGGGGGAGAAAGGAACTGACAGTTTCAAGAAAGATGAGGAATGTATTGGGAGAGAGAGGAGAAATGAAGGAGAAGCATGCCAAGAGTTAGATATTGAAATTTGAAATGTCCGAAAGCGGAGCAGTTCTAGGAGATGACAATGTTTAGGGTGTGGCCACAGGAGTGTTGGCTGAAAGAAACAGGAAAGAGCACGTCCCTGTGAGGCTGTGATTTGTATTGAGTGCTCATGTAGATATTTAAGTCATCCAGGACAATTACAAGTGTAGGAATGGGGTCAAAGCTTCAAGTCCTATGACAAAATGTTCAAGGAATGTGGGCAATTTTATTGCAACTGGGAACAAAAAGGGAAGTAAGTAAATCCCAGTAGCAGGGATTATGTAAGCATCAGATGCAATAATCAACCTAAAAGCCCCTGGGAAGGAGGAACAAGGAATTGTTTGGAAGGGATAGTGGAGAGCAGGAGGGTTACAGCCACTTGCTTCCGGGACGATGATGCCTGGAGAAGACGCAATGAGGCAGAGCCTTTGAGGAAGAGCTGAATACACATAAGATCATGGTGTGAGTATGGGACGAAGGGGTGGGGGTGTGTAAGGTGGGCACAGTGGAAATAAACGGCCAGGGGTTCAAAAGAACAAAGATGGGTTTGGAAAGCCAAGGCCTAGGGATGAGAACACAGAAATGGAAAAGAGACTGAAAAGGCTTGGGTTTATGACAATGATGAACGGTGGCCAGGATAAGGGTCTTGGTGTTCATTAGCTGATTTTAAAACGCTGACTTGGATCTTGGATATAAAGGCGTGTCCCTGTTGATGCAGAGAGAACTCAGTTATGTCTGAGGCCAGATGACCATCTCTGCCCTGTGGCTGACTTCTGTTCTTAAAAGCTGAGCTGTCTTTTGTGGAAACATAGGCATAGCCGGACAGGAGCTGCGGTGACCTGCCCAGAGTTCTTCTATGGACACAGATTTGTGGAAAAGGGAGCGGCATCTTACTTGAAGGTTACTAGGCAAGGGCATTAACTATCAATTGGTGTTAACCAGTTTATCTGGGTTGGAATTCAGGGTTGGCCTCTATTCTCAGCAGGGAGCTGGAGTGGAAGGTGTGTGGACCAGTCAGGAGTGAAAGGGGAGTGGGAGAGTGTGGAAAGAGAAGGTAAATCTCTATCAGCTACATGCTCACACCAACCACTAGGACTCCTCTGGCCACGGAATGCCATACACACAGGATTCAGACCCTGTCACTTTTGGCAAGAATTCCTCAAACATTTCCAAGTCTAGCCCCCTGTGATTGCATGACTGTGTGTAATTAAGGCAGCGGGACAAGGGTGAGTCGGGGCATGGACCACACAATCACGGCTGTGAACACATTGAGCACTGAAGCCACTTAGGTGCACGTCCTTTAAAGATGACCTAGTGGACAGTATATGAATGTTGGTGACAGGTTACTGTACCCACTAAAGGGGAGCAAATGCATCCTCTTCTCTGGAAAGTGAAGCCTGAGGTGGACACATTTTACCCGACCTCCTATCTGCTTTGAACACCTATCTGAAGAGTTTGGGGGTGAACAGCCAAAGATGTGAGCCTCATCCTGAATTGGATGAAGACACATACCTTAGGTTTTCAGCATATAAGTCAGGAGGGTCGTCAAGACTTGTCTCCTGGAAGCATCCTTAGGATAGGTTTTCCACTCAGCATGGAATCGCTCAGAGCACTGCAAACTGCAACACGTCCCAACTGAATTCAAGAAGAGAGAAGTGGGGGGAACCTGGAAAAACCTAAATCAAAATTGACCTTTAAGACCTATTAAAAGGTGACTGTGCTAAATAAAGGCTAAATAACATAGATGCAAATAGCAACCAAATGTTACCCTCTAGAGAACAATGGCACTGTGACATTAATAATACACATAGCAGACTGGGAACATAGGTCAGGTTTTCTTTGTGGGAAGTGACTTTTTTTTTTTTTTTTTTTGGCTTTCATAATGCGAGAAGCTGGGTTTGTAATTTTGTTTCTGACTCAGTCATTTACAGCAATCTATTCAGGTACCAGTATTATTCACCCGTGTTTTAAGTAAAAGGTAGATGAAAAAAATGTGATTGTAAGGCTCCAATATTTGATTCAGAATAAAGTTAACTTTCCCTTTTGAGAGTATATCTGTAGCTTTTTATTTCAATTCAAGTTCAAATTAGAGCTGTATGAAGCTTATTTTTTTCGAACAGGAATTGAAGTATGTAGAGTACTTTATGTTCTCTTTTTTTGAGTGGAACTTGAAAGAGAAAAGGCTCAAGGAAAGTTCTCAAGGAGGTGTCATCATTTCCCTGTGGCCCTCTGTCTTGTCTGGTAAGTTAGCTGACACCCAGCTCCCCTACCTGCACCCCTCACCACCTTTACGGTGGGCCTCACAAAAACAAACCAGATCTCAGCGAAATGAAATTTAGTGAAATGAAATGAGGATCTGGGTCAGGAAGGGTCCTCGGCCACCAAATAGAATGGATATCTGCCTTCAAAAGTTTCAGTTTTATCCAAAAAAAAAAAAAAAAACTCACGATAGCCAAACTTTTGACCTATTTAAAACATTTCCATGGAAATTGTTTATATATATACACACACATAAATATACTTTAGCTCATATGGAAATTGGTTCTATATTTAGTTTATATACTTCCTTCCACTTAATCATTGTAACCTAATCCTTCCTGATGCAATTAAATCCCACTTCCTCTGCTTCGGTAATTAATGAAAAAAAGAGAACACTTTTTTCAATTTGCCAGTGTTTCCTTCCCAGGCTGCACATCTTTTAGTTATCTGTTTTTTATTAACATGAATGAAAACTCAAATGGGAAACTTAGCAAACATGGAATTTTATTGTGTAAGCCTCAGTTAATCTCTGATGAGGTATTCAGTCTCCATTTCTATAATGTCAGTTAACTGAGTAGCTTAATGAAAATCGATTCCAATTTCTATCAATGCTTAGCAAGGTTGATGGGTTAAGGTCCATGGAAGCTAGTATTTTTATTACACAAATTCAAATGCAATTGATTCTTCTCTACCATTTTGATACCAGACATAAAACTTTATATAATACATTATCCTTTTCCTACTGCCTCTTACAGTATTTTATTTTGAAGTTTTGGGAGATCTCAAGCTGTGTTTTCCAGACCCCAAAGCTAAGATATGCACTAGGATTGATGTGCTTTTTGGAGACAATTTTTTTCTAAAGTCTGGTTTTTATCCAAGAATTATTTCCTTCATGAAGCTGTAATCATGAAATACTTTTTCCAATAAAAATCCTTCAGTGATATACCAAGAGCTTTTGCAACAGTTTATTACTACAGAAAGAAGTCATTTAAATCCAACAAAGCACCATCCTCATTTAACCTCCTTTATGAAGAGGTGAGCTTAGCTATTATAAAACATCTTTCCAAGTTTGGGCTTAAAAATAATTATGCAAACAAATAAAGATTTGACATTGGGTAAGAGCATGGGTTTTGCTTTGGGAAATTTTGATCTTTGCTCTTTTATTTGCTAAGCTGCCTAATCTTGGGAAAATTAACTCTTATCTTCCCTCACCTGAGAAAGGGAGGAATATTGAGCCCCCCAGAGGTGCTAGTGAGGAATAAATGTCATAATGTAAATAAAATACCCAGTCCGGCAGCACCACAAGCGTTCAACAGATGGTAACTGTTTATGTCAATTTAGCTATATTAGTTTGCAGTTATATCAGTCAGTTGAGTTATTTTTTATCAATTGTGTTATGTTAGTTTGCAGTTGCAACCTTTCCTTTATTTTTAGTTTCATTTATAAAAAAAATGTTTAGCAATGAAAATAGGATAGGAAAGGTTACCCCCTGAATTTATGAAAAATCAAAAGGAAAGAATATTTACAAAATTATTTATCCTATTATATACTGTATGAATTATATAATAATTGTATATTATTATACACACATACATAAAATATTAATAAAGTTATATATTTTATTATATATTTACATATGTAAAATTATTATTTTATTTTTAGCTTACAGCAATGTACTAGTGTTTAATTACTTTCCAAGTGGTTTTTCATAAGTCAAATGGCATCAGTTAGTTAAAATTTACAATGTGTAATACGTGTGTTATGGCACGTAAGATTTTCTGGACATAAAAGTATTAAAGTAATAATCACCTGTGACCAAGTTTATACAAATTGCAAGTAAAGGGATGTCCAGTACATTAATGAAGTTTTGTAGAACAATTGGAATCATTTGCCTTGACAAGATTCATTATCCTTATGGTAATCTGAGCTTCCTATAACCACGTGGATTCAAGAGATCAGGGAGTGAACTACAGCCACTCTAAAGGCAGAACACCTGTGGTGGCTCCTCTGACGTTTTCGCATAAGCCCTACCAGGCCTTCTTGCTGAGATGTCTGGGAGCTCTCCTAGGAATGCTGGGAATTAAACCGGGTAAAGAATAATCTGTAATCAAATCCAAACGGTGAAGTGCAAGCCAAAAGGAGAGACAGAGTCACGTGAGGGTTAGAAACTCAGCACCAGGAATGTGGCAATGAGCAAAGTCAGTTTGAATCTAGCAAGTTCTACGTACAACAAGTAGAGACTGAAAAGCACCTGACGTTTTTCTTTTTCATTTCCTTATTTACGAAAAATTTCATTAGACACTAATTGCATGCTCTGCTCTGCTTTAAATATAGACATGAAAGAGTTTGAGTTTTATTCTGTGACAGTTGGAATGCACACACAAAATAAGTTTTGAGCAGGAGAACATTGGATGGGAATTTCAGAAATATTCATCTGGTAATAAGATGTCAGCTCAATTTAAGGTCAAGGTTTAACTGTTACAAGCAATAATTTCTAGAGAAAATAGTCAAAGTATGACTTGGGGAAATAAACATAGAAATGGAAATGAAGAGAAAATAAGGAAATTTATCTTGGAAGTAGAATTGGCATGGATTGGCAACTGGTTAGGTATGAGAGATCTCTCCTTAATCTATTTTTTTCCCATAATTCTTAGAGACATAGTCAATAATTGTGGGCTATACTACAGGAAATCTCTTGTCTTTTGCATGTTTTGCCAAATGCTCTTTTTCCTGTTTTGAGTCTAGAGCCAAGATTCTAAATTTTATGATACAGTAGGGAGTGTTGTAAGCGCCAGGTGGTGAGTACGCTCCAAGCACACCTATTAAATGCTACGACTGTAGAAATCTAGAAAGAATAATCAACAAAACACACAATTTAATGTTAACTTAGCAAAGCGTGTATAGTATTTGCTTTGTTTCCCCTCTCCCTGCCACCACATTTTTGCTTTTATAATTCATCAAAACATCATTTGGGATGCCTGGAGATTAGAAATAGCTTTCGATACAGCTTTTTCTACGTTCCTGTTTACTGTCCATGTTATAATGGACTCTGGTCCCCACAGCTGAGACCCTCAGCTAGGCAGTTTCTGATTTCAGCAGGAGGTCTTCAGTACTTTAAGACACCAGGTGAAGCCTTTGCCAGTTTCTGAGGTTGTGAGCAGAAGGGGATCTTCGTTGTATTTTCTCATCGTTGCTGTCTTTCCCCCACCTCTCTCCATGGCTTTTGTGTTGAGGCATAGAGTCACTTCCATTCCCTTTTGGAGACTTTGCCCCATTTAAACCCTCAAAGATTTCTCTGCCCATAAGCTCTATTCCTACTTCTTCCTAACTTCTGTAATCTTTCACCACACTTAGATGGAACCCTTTTCCCACTTCATTTATAATAGTTTATCAAGCACCATTTGGTTTTGGACTTGGAGGGCTGATGGAAATCAATGAAAAACATTTCCTGCTTCATAGGAAAGTGGAATCTAAGTTCCAGGTTCCGTAGAAGTAGACTGGGGAGCTGGCTGTCCCCCAGGAAAGGCAGAGATGCGGGAGACCAGAGGCAGCTGCCTGCAGTCTTGTTGACACTTCCGTGGATGGTTATGTTGTTGGCAGATGGTGCCTTGATAGATGTTCACTGTGGTGTTGAAAATGTTGTGAGCACTGAACCACGGGCAAGTCTTTATTCCCCTTGTTTCTGAAGCGACAAGAAAATATTTTCTGTGTCTCAAAACACTGCTGCAGATCCCCTGAGACTAGTTCAAGAGTGGAATTCTGGCCATTTTAGATTCCCACTCTTAGGAAGTGTAACTACAGGGACCGAGAGACCACCCTATCTGTCTGTCCATCTGTCTATCTGTCTATCTATCTCTATTCACTTATTTATTTGGGGAAGCCATCCCTAGTTCTATTTTTATTAGAACACTTGAACTATTTTATGTTTCCTGGCTGAACGGAAAAATGAGAACAAATAAATAAATACACAAATGAAGACTTCCTTAGCAGTCATCGGTTTGGATTGAACTGTGATTCATCTTGGACACAAGCAAATAGCCACCTGTCTCAAAAAAGTCACACCAAGTTCTGCTCTAGCAGAAACTAGCTGCAGAAGCCTAAACAGTAAGCTACGGCTTAAATATAGGCTGCAAATGGTTTCCTTTGTTCCTCTGGAAGGAGAGTGGTTTGAAAGAGGAGGAGTTGGATGACAGAGCTCAGATACTTCTCATTTAAAAAAAACTTCGTCGATATTATTTTACATAAAATTTCTGTTTCTCAGGATTCTTTTAAACATTTTTGTCAGCAGCATAGCTAGGCATTGTTGATTTGTGCCTTCAGAAGCCTCAGAGCAAAGTGATGAGAGGACCAGCAGGTGCAGTTCAGCCCCATTGTCTGCAGCCGGGATGGTTTTATTGTCTGTTACTTGGGGTTGTGTGGGCCAAGCTATTCCATAGATGTCCATTCTTCCCTCTCATCTTCGTATCAGTGTTCTGTTCCTGCACCTGTATTCTATTATCGCTTTGTACACAGGTCACCTATAATACCCTCCACATCATGTTCTAGTTTTCTGTTTATACAGAAAAGCCAAACTGCTGACTCATACAGCATGTAATTTATAAATAAGCGAATTCTCCATCCTTGATTACAGTAGGCAAAATAATGACAGCAAAAATATATTTTTCTTCATGGTTCAAGACTAATCATTGGGGACTCTCCATTCAAATTTGACTATAGAAGGATGTTGTATAATTCATTATCAAGATATATATGATGGTTGGGAATGAAAAGTTTCCTTCTATCCTTCTAGGTTCTTCTGACTGGTCTAAGAATTCAATTGACATGAGATACGTTAACAGGAGAAAAATCAAACAAAAGTTTAGGAAACATGGGAAAAACCCAGGAAAACTGAGTAACTTGCCCAAATAGTCTAAGCCTTCACCTTAAACACCATCTTCAGCTAAAGACAAAAGGGGATGTTGGGAGTAGTGGATTAGGACTTCAAAGGGGAAGAAGGCAATTGACATGGGGGTGAAAAAGCAAGTGTTTGGTAAACAAAGCTTTGTTGGACCATGCAGAGACAGTGGGGCACAAAGGGAACCCTGACCTCCAGGCTCTGCTAGTTTCCCCACCACACCTGGCCCATATTCTTTGTAGATATCTCTGGTGATGCTCTATTCCAGGAACAGACCCTTTATCTAAATTCTTTTAGGTATTTAAGGGGGACATAACAAGTTCCTGAGTCTTCTGTTTTCTTAAAAATAGTTAGCTTAATCTTCATTCAAGAGACACATTTTGAGGTGGCAAATTTTGCTCCCCTACAACTTCAAGGGCATTTCTGTCCATTTTGCAAAGCAAAGCATACAATAGGAATTGGCATCTGACCCATAATTCAGAATTGAGATTTATCAAAGGACCTCTATCACACATAATGATAATTTTACCTGGTGAACACTAGAGTTAATTGAAAGATCTGAATCCAAATCTTAATTCTTATATTTTGTAGCTTTGTAGATGTGGGTGAGTTTTTGAGTTTTTATTCTCCCATCTTTAGAAGGAACCAGCAATAGGAACTGACACATAGGATTAATGTAGGGATCAAATGAGGATTTACATAAAGTGTTTAAAAACAAAGTGCTATGTATTTGTTGTTAGAGTGGTTGAGAAGGCATAGGTCTTTAACACCACGCTTTGCAAAAAGTATCTGGTTCTTCTATTTTCTGTGATATGCAAATAAAAGTTGATCTTTCAGGAGACTACATCTCCCCCAAAATAATTTTTTTCTTTACTCAGAAAAATAGATAAATGATTCAGAAATACTTAGGAAGGGAATGTCAATTTTATTAAACATGTTTGGTAATGCTTTAATTCAGTGGTTTGTGGTTCTACCTGTAGTTCCCTTTTCAGTTTCACATCCAGTTAGACATTTAGAAAACTGGAAGGCTCATTTGTTTATTTCTCTGTTTTTGAATGTTTTAGAGGGTGGTTTACGCTTTTAAATTATTAAAAATCTGATTAATTGGTTCACAAATGGTTTTCGTTTTTTAAAAAAACTGTACTGATTATATTAGATGTATAGTTCAAACACTGAATTCCTGTTTTAAAAGTTTGATAATACTATTACCAAATTTAAAATCAGAAGAAGTCATAACTAAGAATCCTTCTTTAAGATTCTTGGTTGAAAAATGGATTTGATCATTGTATGTATGCACATGTTAACTTGAATTTAAGTATCATTGTTACACTCACACAATATCTTTTTATCGCTAAGTTGTAACCAGAAGAAATGCTATTTGGTTTTTTCATATAAAAATATAATCCAAGTGGAACTTAATTAGTTGAAATCGTGTTTTGTTTTATTCATGGCCTCGGTGTGAAGGGCGTTCGCTTTGTTGGCTCGGCCCAATACTCTCCTGCAGCCTGGTCGATTTGTGGTGATGTGCTGTCTCTCTGTCCTCAGCAAGAGGGTAAAGAGTAAACACAGATTGCTCTCGTTGAATTTATAAAATACTGTGAACTGGAAATCAAGTTACGAAGAACACCATGACTTACAGGAAAGGTTAGGACACAGCAGAGTAACAACACTGAAACAAAATGAAGCCCCACCTAAGATCCTAAGAGAGGGTCCCATTCCATCATGGCAGACTAGTTCCCCTCTTCCCAAGACCACCCCTTACCATCCTGATCTCTGTCTCCATTTTTCAGGACCTCTCTGGATAGGACACTGAAGCATCCTCTTTTTTGAAAGTATGTTGTCAGTGACCTTGCCACGTATATGGCTTTACCTTTTGCCTATGAGAAAACTTCCAAATCAATCTATGATGTCCTGAAAAACAACTTCAGGGCGATGAACTACAGGTAGAATCAGAAATGAGTGTACTTAGTTCAGCACTGAGAAGTGGACACAGTATAAATGGAAAAAGCTCTATAGAGAGGCACAACTCAAAAAGATAGTTGCAGAGTACTAATAGCCGCAAATCAGACAGTCTTATGTACAAATAGTGCTTTATCTGTCCTTTTGACTTTGCTGTCAGTAGCCATTTTCAAACACAAAAGAAGCAATAATCTTAAATACTTTGGAGCAAAGGAGTGTTTTATATTTTTTATGGCCAAAGCCTAGATAAAGGTCAACTTTTGGTATTAAGCCCAAGTTTAACTGATGGTGGGTCAAGGTATTCAGTCAGCGACACAC
Organism: Aethalodelphis obliquidens; assembly: GCF_003676395.1. Lineage (NCBI taxonomy): Eukaryota > Metazoa > Chordata > Mammalia > Artiodactyla > Delphinidae > Aethalodelphis > Aethalodelphis obliquidens. Next base: position 8,223,677 of record NW_020837977.1, on the reverse strand, counting down.
AGAGAATATCTGACATGCAGATATTTTGTGATATGTCCTCGTAGTTATTGCTTCATGTGAAACATACCTGAAGCTAATAGAAGGGAATTTCTTACTTGAATTGAGGAATGGAAAGCTTTTAGAAAACATAATATTATTCCTCCAACCAACACAAAAATCCATGTGACTGTGATAATTTAACTAATAAGTACTAAGTGGATAAATTCTAGCAACTTCTATGTACAAGCTATGAAATTTTTAATGTCTTTAACTAAAAGGTTTTAAAATACAGTTGGAACGGAAATATTTTCTGACATATAATCCAATATCTTTTATTGTTTATAAAACGAATGATGGGAAACTAAATGTAAACCCAGATATTGTTTTCATCTCTATGAAAGCATAAATTCCTTATTATTAAGCAACTGCAAAATCTTTTTATGAGTTTAATGATGTGGCTGTTATAACACTAGGTTGAATAAACTGCTCATTCTTTTGTGGTTTTTTGTGAGACAGTTTCATTAAGAACAGTTAAGTTGCATTATGTGAAGCTGTGATCAGAAATATTTCTCATTTAAATTGTAAAATGTCTGAACAGCATAGTATTGGGGAGAAATACATCTATATTAGTTAGAAGACTGAGTTTCCACCCTTGGATTTTTAGCAAAAATATTTTCATTATGTCTTAATTTAACTTTGCATCTTTAACTTTTTATTTACAGTAGTATTTTTGTACTGGGTGTCAGGGAGGGAGAAATTTCCCCCTCTACCCCTCTTGAGCTCTTGTGGCTGGACTAATAATAAAATTGTTACAAGACAGATTAACAGGAGAAGAAACAAATTTAATTCATGTGCAAGGAGATCTCATAGAAATGGGACCAAAGAAGTGGCCAAAGCAGAAGGCTTTTATATTTTTTAGACAAAGAAACAATAAATTTAAGAGGAATTGACAGGACAAAGAAATGTAATGGCATGGTTAATTAGTAAGGAATTTAAGCAAAGTTTGGGCTTGGGTAGTAAATTAAGAAAGAAGTAACAAGGTTTGTTTCTACAGGCTTCTGGGCCCGGAATCCCCTGTCTGGTGATGAGGATGTCTTTGTACATCCTTGTTCAGAGAGGGTACCTTTCACATGGGAGATTTATTTCCTGCTTTCGGGAAATGGAGAGGAAGGTCAAAGTGTCCCTCTTACAATGGCTGTTTCTTAACTAACTTTAAAATAATCAATATGCCATTGAGGCATTGTTTGGGGCAGCCTGTGCTGGTCCCCAACATGGGTTTATTATTAAAGACTTGAGTTCTGAAAATTTGTGAGCAGCAAGTTCAAAGTGACCTTCAAGGTTAAGTGGAAATCTTCTCTTTTTTTCTAGCAAACTCCCCTCTCACAGCTGTCTTTCCAGAGCATTACCATTTTCTCAAGTTCTCTTTCTCACCCATTCTTGTGCCAATACTGTGGTGTTTACTTTTAACCCATCTGGGTCTTTATATTTAAAGTGGATATGTAAAGTACAGTTGGATCTTGTTTGTTTGTTTGTTTGTTTTTAGCAATATAGTAATTTTTGTCTTTTGAGTGTTTATATTTAAATTGATAACTGATACAGTTGGTTTATTTCTTTTAACATCTTTATTGGAGTATAATTGCTTTACAATGGTGTGTTCGTTTCTGCTTTATAACAAAGTGAATCAGCTGTACATATACAATCCCCATATCGCCTCCCTCTTGCGTCTGCCTCCCACCCTCCCTATCCCACCCCTCTAGGTGGTCACAAAGCAGGGAGCTGATCTCCCTGTGCTATGCGGCTGCTTCCCACTAGCTATCTATTTTGGTGATACACTTGGTTTAACTCTATCTTCTTGCTATCAGTTTTCTACTAGTCCAATGTGTTCTTTATTTGATGTTATTTCTCCTTTCCTAACTTCCTTTAGAATAATCAAATATTTTTTATTGTTGCATTTTTCTCCTCTGTTTAGTTCTAGTTCTAATTCTTTGTGCTTTTGGTAGTTGAATACACATTTCAAAATGCCTTCTTATTACCCTTAAGTAAATACTTGCACCAATTTCTGAATGATACAAGAAACTTACACAAGCTTATGCCCATTTTACTTCTTCCCACCAAACTGGGACACCTTTGAGAGTGAAAAAGTTATGCTGTTAATAATTGTTACCAGAATTGGCATAGACTGGGAATATGTTGGGGCAATTCAGGACATGGAGAGACCCTGTGGACCCTGAACAACAAAATGGAGTCACTTACGTCAAAGGGATCTAAAGTGGAGGCAGAGGTCATTAAGGACGCAGAACTTACACACATCCATACCTGGAGGCAACATAAACTTCTGAGTTAGCCAACCAGTCAGGCCACCTGGAGCTCATTTTCTTCAGTCTCTGGAAACTGCAGCTTAACCACCAATCAGCTGTCGACAGGTAACTGAATTCCTGCCAACACCAGCCCCTGTTCTGCAAAACAACCTAAGTTACTTCTCTGGAATGTCTTTGTTCTCTTTCTAAACCGCTGCCATTTTTACTTCCCTTGGAGCTTATTTGAGTTGCTACTCAAATCTGTGCTTCCCGAATTGCAATTCCTAAGACCCTAAATAAACCCTTTTCTTATCTGCAGCTTTACGGTCAGGCCACCCAAGATGGCTGCCCTCTTGCTCTCTTTCCATCCCCTGCTCAACCAGTGCCTGCTTCACCTGCACCTGCACCCTACTCACGTGACTAACCTTCCCGCATACTTGTCCCCAGAACCCAGCTAGTGATTGTTCTAACCTTTAGATCAGAACATCTCCACCACGATAGCTTATCAAAGGAGTGGTTATGGGTGTGCCCCTCTTCTAGTTTCCCTGGTAACTGATGAGCCAACCTGACATCAATTCCCCCTATAACTGGTAACCTCCCTCACCTCCAGGGAGCAAAGACTGCCACCATGTCCTGCCCAGCACCTACCCAAGCCTCCCACCTTGGCTGAAGTTCTAGTTTATTTGGGTGTCCTCTGTTCCTGGCTTCTGTTCTTGGGACTTTGTTTCCTGTTTTGTCTTGGTGAGTAATTACTCCTGGCTTAATGGGAAGTTTGTTTTAAGGGTGAGACTGTTGCAGCCTCCTCCTAGTACTCTTGCTGGTTTTAAGTACAAGAACTATGGTCCCCGGCTTCCCTGGTGGCGCAGTGGTTGAGAGTCCGCCTGCCGATGCAGGGGACGCGGGTTCGTGCCCCGGTCCGGGAGGATCCCACATGCCGCGGAGCGGCTGGGCCTGTGAGCCATGGCCGCTGAGCCTGCGCGTCCGGAGCCTGTGCTCCGCAACGGGAGAGGCCAAAAAAGTGAGGGGCCCGGGTCCCCCAAAAAAAAAAAAAAAAAAAAAGAACTATGGTCCCTCAGCCTATGAGTACTTATCTCACTGGACTATGATTACCTGGGATGATTTACAATTAAACTGGCCAACTTGGGGCTCCTTTGAAATTCCTAAATTATTTGACCTGGGCAGTCCATTAGAAAAAGGATGTAAGACAAAGCAGTCCAAATGGGAAGCTTCTTTCAGTTGGCATTTTGAGACCTCAAAATGAGTTAGCTATTCCCAAATTGCTTCCCTGCAGGACACTAACTCCAAATTATCTAAGGCTAATTCTGAGTTGTCTCAGATACTGACTAAACTCAAAAAGCTACTAAATGTTCCCTTAATGTTCCTCTGTCTCTGTTTTCTTCTCCTGCTTGTGCCCACCTCCTCCACTTCTCTCAGCCCATCCCCCTCTCTACCCAGCTCTCAAATTTCCCTTCTATAATGCTGAGGTTGATTCCTCGCAAAAGACTAGCCAGACTGCGCCCTGCTGTAATGACAGCCCCTTTGAAAACCATGTGTAAAATGTAGTTGAAGGGTGGATCAATGTTATCTCTTACAAATCTTTGCAAAACTGGAAATGCAGCTCTAGAGGCAGTTCAAATCCCACCCATTCCTTTTCACTGAGCCCCACACCTCTCCTATTTATTTAAAAAGTCACGTAACCTCTTCGGAGCCCTTATCCAGACCATCTCCAATTCCTAAGACTGAAAAATAAGAAAAAGAGACCGCTTTAAACACAAACGGCTGAAAGGACTCTCTCCCAAACAGGCTCCTTAAAATTGCTTGTCAAGGTCAAATAAACATCTTAAAAGCCTCCACAAGTAATAAAAGACTTCAGCCATCTGAGTGGGTAGACTTAATTTATTCTAACAGTTTTTTATAAACTAGTGAGTTTTGTATTGTACCTGATTCGTGACTAAAATTTTAAAATGAAAACTATGGTATTTCTATCTGTATGTATGTATGTATGTACGTCCATATATGTTCATTATAGATGTTGTATTTTTCTACCTTTGGATGGTATAGCCAAAATTAATTTGTAAGAGAGTTTATTTAATTGGATTAAACAAATAATAAGCACTTATATAAAATTCTCAGAAATAGAAACAAACCCAAATGTTTTTCAAGTTCCCATGATCAAGGATTAATCCTTAGTAAATAAAAGCTAGTTTAAATTTGGTTTAATTAATACGGACAAGTCTTTAGAATTATTAACATTAAGTATAATACTTTCACTGTACCTAGGATTACTACAAATTTTTCAGCAAGAAAAATAACTTGGTAAGTTGGAATTTTCATAAGTAAATTAAATGTAAATGAGATAAGGATTTTTAGGTGAACCTTTAAGAATAATTATGCTTTTCTGTTATGAATACCTAAAAATAGTTTCCCCAAATCTTTCTGGTACCTTGAAACTTTAGAGTTTTGCTAGGTTAAGTTAAATGATGGGAATTCATTGGAAGTCTGTGTTATTTCAAAATAAGATAAAATACTGAAACGTTGTTAAAGAAATCTAAGTTTACCTACTTTTGTCTTACTACAGGAAAACTAAAGACGTTTGGGTCTATTAGAAACATGTTTTGTACCACTTTGAGAAAAAAAATACTGGTATAACAAACAGTTCACAATTGCTTAGTTTTTACTAAAACTTAAGGTTTCTAAGGGTTAAGAATTCTAATTAATATATGTACTTAAAACTACTAAAATTAATAAGGAAAACAATTTCATATGCAAGGAAATTTTTTTAAAAGGTCTAAGGAATGGAAGACCCATTTTGTTAAGAAGAAGAAAATGATTTTGTCCTAACAGCTGGTTATTTCTAAATGGGAAAGAAAGAAGGAGACAAATAAAATGGGCGTAGAAAGTTGTAAAAGGTTTGTGGAAAAAGGGATCTTTAGAAAGGAATTTTATGTGTGCTCAGGACTGGCTGAAATTGGATTAAATTAAGTAAATGAGTTTTAACTTCTAGGAAATATTTTTTTTTCTTTTAACATCTTTATTGGAGTATAATTGCTTTACAATGGTGTGTCGGTTTCTGCTTTATAACAAAGTGAATCAGTTATACATATACATATGTTCCCATATCTCTTCCCGCTTGCGTCTCCCTCCCTCCCACCCTCCCTATCCCACCCCTGTAGGTGGTCACAAAGCACCGAGCTGATCTCCCTGTGCTATGCGGCTGCTTCCCACTAGCTATCTACCTTACGTTTGGTAGTGTATATATGTCCATGCCTCTCTCTCGCTTTGTCACAGCTCACCCTTCCCCTCCCCATATCCTCAAGTCCGTTCTCTAGTAGGTCTGTGTCTTTATTCCTGTCTTACCCCTAGGTTCTTCATGACATTTTTGTTCTTAAATTCCATATATATGTGTTAGCATACGGTATCGGGAATATTTTTGTCTGTTGTCTTTATAAACCTCCGCCATTTTTACTTCCCTGAGAGCACATGTGAGTCGCTACTCAAATATTCCTCCTGAATTGCAATGCCTAAGAGCCCAGCTAAACTCTTATTTGTAGTTTTCTGCGTTTCTTGGTTGACAAGCGTCTTTATGTGGCCCTCCTCTGACTAGAACATACCCCTTTCGAAACTGCCACTGTTCTGAACAAAGTCAGCACAGAGTAACGATGGAGATAAGTTGGGGCCGGGTCGGGGCCGGGAGGGGGTCACAGATCATGAACCCAGTCCTTGATCTGCCACTTTCTAACTGTGTCATTTTTGGCAAATTAATTAAACTGTGCTGCCTCAGTCTCATCACCTGTGAAACAGGGATTAAAATGTGATCAGATGAGATCAAACTCATGTAGATGTTATGAGGATTTTTTTAAAAAAATGCTGAGGGGGCTTCCCTGGTGGCGCAGTGGTTGAGAGTCCGCCTGCCGATGCAGGGGACGCGGGTTCGTGCCCTGGTCCGGGAGGATCCCGCGTGCCGCGGAGTGGTTGGCCCCGTGAACGGTGGCCTCTGAGCCTGTGCGTCTGGAGCCTGTGCTCCGCAGCCTGTGCTCCACAGCAGTGAGAGGGCCGCGTACCGCAAAAAAAAAAAAAAAAAAAAAAAAAAAAAAAAATTGCTGAGGGCACAAGACACTGCCTGGCATATAATAGTTACTTAACAAAAGGTAGCAATATTTTTCCCCATCATATTTTTCATAAACACATACTTGCCTTAGCTGAAGTTTACAGTTTGCATTTTTGAGAATCCCCTGTTGTTCAAAGACTGGGAGGCACTGTCCCCCCAGCCCAGCAGGAATGGCCTTCAGTCTGTCCCTGCTACTGATCTTTCTTAATGCACATTGAGCATGACACCCTTCTGCTTGCAAAACTTTACAGGTTGGCCACCACCTGAGAATGAAGTCCAGACTTAGCACAGCACAGAATTTCCTTAGTCCTTCCCTGCCACTCCCTCTATACAGCCCACATTCTAACAAACTCAACTCTTGCTTCTCCCTGTTCAATAAATCACGCTTTGGGGCCTTTGCTCAGGCTGCCTGGAGAGCACTTACTCTTCATGCCCAATCTCATCTTTGCTGTTTAAGTTCCTCTGGTCTTTCACAATTGAGTTAAGTTTTTCCTTTTCTCTGCTCCAATATAACCTAGTATAGGTAGGCAGCTCTGAAAACAAGATAAATAAGTGTTTGAGAGTTAACCTAATAACTGAGATCAACATGCCAAAGACACTTTATTTTTTTATTTTATTTTTAGTATTTTTTTTAAGATTTTTCTTTTTTTTTTTTTTTTTGATGAGGGCCATTTTTAAAGTCCTTATTGAATTTGTTACAATATTGCTTCTGTTTTATGTTTTGCTTTTTTGGCCATGAGGCATGTGGCATCTTAGCTCCCCAACCAGGAATCAAACCCACACCCCCTACATTGGAAGGCGAAGTCTTAACCGCTGGACTGCCAGGGAAGTCCCTGCCAAAGACACTTTAGAGGTAACATTTCTCCAGTCAGAATCACGAAGTGCTACAATGGTGGTTCTCATCCCCAGAGAGGCATTTTTAAAAATTCGTTGGATGTTTTTTGTCATAACCATGATTGAACATACAGTCACTTCTGCTATAATGCTTGTTTTGAAACCATAAATTTATTCCAAGGAAATCAATATATTAGGGAACACATTTAGCATAAGGTGAATGTCACATTTGCTTTTTGCAAAATTTCATCAGTGGGAAAGCTAAGATAAGGTAAATGACTGCATCCGGATGAATCCAGATGCATGAGAATACACAAAATACACACACACACACACACACACACACACTTCAAACATCTACCAGCTACCTCAGTTTACCATGTATGTTATCCTACAAAGTTATGTTTTATTGTTCTTTGGCATTTGTGAATATATATATATAGACACAGATAAAACACTTTTTCAACATCACAAGTCTGTTTAAGCATTCTGGTTCAAAACTCCAAGTAGTACTTACAAAAGAGAAACCACTTGAGGATCCTAATGGAAATTGTCAATTATCCTATTGGTGCTAGTAGTGTCGGGTTTAGCGGTTTCCAACATCACTGCAATTTCCAAAGTCTTCAGTTGCCAGATGAAACTCCCACTGCAGATGAGAAAGCTGGAAAAGAATTTCCAGCAATAATACATAAGTTAATTAAAGCAGAAGGTTATACATTGGATCAAATTTTCAATTTTGATGAAATAGATATCTGTTATAAACACACGCCGTGAAAGACCTGAATCTCAAATTCAAAAACGTGCACTGGGATTAAAGGCTGAGAAAGAGCTCTGAAAGGATCATGAGTCATACCTCTCTGCATCTGGTGTTACAATTCAGAAAAACCTCCTTCTAGTACCTCACCATCATTTTCAAGTTGCAGCCCTTCCCGTGCCCACTTCCCCAGACAAACTCCAGGTCTTTTGCAAGGTAAAGTGCCGTATTTATCCTAGATATTTTTTCTTTTCCTTTTTCTTTTTTTTGGCTGCGTCACGCAGCATGTAGGATCTTATTTCCTGACCAGGGATCGAACCTGTGCCACCTGCATTGGAAGCACGGAGTCCTAACCACTGGACCGCCGGGGAAGTCCCCTCTCCTAGATTTTATGCACTTATTACCATTGAACATATATAAAATTGTGCTACCCTTTTTATTAGGTTTCTGTCTTTAAACATGTTGATGACAAAACTTAGCCCATTCTTCCCTATCATAAGCCCTATGGTTCTTAACTGCAGAATTTTGCATAGTAAGTGTTTTTTAAGGAGTGTGTATGTCATGTTAAAGTAGATCTAGCTGTACCACTGATACCTAGTGTGCAGATGTTAGGAATGGTAGACGTTGCCTATGTGGGAAAACCCCCAAATTTTATGTTGGACACTGCTTCCCAGTGTCCCTTTTGGCATAAGCATAGATGAAAAACTATATATAATTATCGGAGCCTAGAACCCAATTCAATTTTACATATAGACTAAAAATGTTTTTGAGTAGTTTATTATTAAACTGAATTTTCAAGAAATGTCATTACCATGTAAATTAAGAGGGGATTTTTTTCTCAAGAATTGTTCATCATCTGGGGAAGGCAGTCTCCTGATTGCAATGCCAATTAGGATTTTTTAGTCACCAGAAAAGAAAAAAAAAAACCACAAAAATGTAATAAACAAAACCCCACTGTCATCCGTCTGCTTTTATAAGTGTCATTTTCATAGTGAGTCTACCTGTTTCTGCAAAGATCTGATTACTTCATTACATCTTCTAGTGTACTCATTCTATACTATTGAAAATACATATTGTAAATGATATTCCTTTAGTAGATTTAGAGCATCATGTTGTAGTACCCACGCTTTTATTTTCTGTGTTCTGGTATTTTTTTTTTTTTTTTTGTGGTACGCAGGCCTCTCACTGCTGTGGCCTCTCCCTTTGGCAGAGCACAGGCTCCGGACACGCAGGCCCAGCGGCCATGGCCCACGGGCCCAGCCGCTCCATGGCATGTGGGATCCTCCTGGACCGGGGCATGAACCCATGTCTCCTGCATCGGCAGGCGGACTCTCAACCACTGCGCCACCAGGGAAGCCCTGTGTTCTAGTATTTTGACATCTGTGGTCTTGCTCATCCTGCTAGGACTGCCCTCCTCTTACTGTTGTTGATATGTTTTGAATTCTCATATTTGCATAGCTATAGTCTGCTCTGTTCAGTGAAAGATTCTTGAAATTGAATTTTACTTTCTTTAGACTTAGATAAACATAATACCTACAGTGCGACTGACACATAGAAGGTGCTGAATGAGTAATGTATATAAAGCTGTAAGGTTATCAATCATGAAAACTTTCATTATTGGGGAGGCAGAATGAAGTATTGAATATGAACTTGTACTCCAAGGTTAGATGATTCTGAGATCAAGACCCCACTTTGCCACTTATAAGTTGTATGTCCTTGACTTCTTTAAACCTTAGTATTAACATCTCTGTAAACTGAGAATAAATATATTACTTATTTGGAGGTTCATAATTATTTAAATGTGTGAAGTATTTAATGAAAGGCATAGTTCCATAAGCCCTTGGTAAAATGTAATTTCCATTACTATTATTATTTCTGTTTTGATTATTGTTTTTAATCTTTTTATTCTCCATCTAATTGGCTGAATTAAAACTAAGCCGCTGAGTTGCTTGTACCTGTCATGAAAGCTATTCCCCTTAACTTTGGCATATGTGTAATGCAGAAAGTAAGAATCTGATCATTTGGATCTTGTATCTAGCGTGTCAGATATTCAGGAATAACTCCAGAGTGCCTCACCTCTACCGGACTTTATCAATTCCCATCTTTGGGAAAAAATGGCTTTCTCCACCCCCCGCTTCCCTCAGGAGAATGTTTTAATGAAAGGAATTTTGTCTATATCATCTCAAGGGTTTTCACTAAAAGGGTTAGCCACATGGGTAAGGAAGGATAATATTATGTTATGACTTTACATTATCTTAACTAAATGGGAAAACATCAGGTATGGTTTTCAGAGGAAATTTAATGAATAGAAGACTCAAGTGGTTCTTGCAAAGGTAGATCATTTAGCTGTCATTTATTACAAGTGTTTTCCACCAGTCTCTAGCCCCTTTTTTTCTTCACTTATTTTCTCCTTTCGGTTGTAAGGTCATAAAAATAAACCATGGGAACAAATAAACTCCATAAATTTCCAATTATAGGATTACCTATAATTTAGGTTATTACAGAATAATGTTAAAGATGGCACGAAGCCTTCTAAAATTAACAAAAAGGTACCTACCAAGAACACAGTTTTGGAACTTTGAGGTTCACGTACAGTACTCACTGGAGGAGCACGTACCTGTAGACTCACTAATTTTGATTTCTGCTGTTGTCCTCAATTCCAGCGCCAACTTCTCTGTGTTATGTGCATTAAAGTTTATTGTAGGCTCAACAGAAAGTTTACAGTTTGATGCCAGCATTTATTAGTGGTGTTACAAATCAATTCCAAAAAAAAAAATATGTTGGAAACACAGTAGTCAGCACAAGCACAATCCAATAATTTGTGAGCAGTGTTGGCCACTTTCCACGGAGGAGTGCCTGGGGAGAATGGAGGGGAAACTTCACGGCTAAGTAGTCACTGGTCTTTTCACTTATTGGCTTTTAAATAGTGCAATATATTGTAGAGATATCCCCAGGTAAAGCAGGGGTGAAAAGGGCCTCAAAACATGGAAAAAGTAGAATACTCATCTCTATAATGTTCAATAAAATAATTCATTTCTGATATACGATGAGAAGAATCATGGCCATGTGAGTTTGAAAAAACTCACCATAATATTAAGGCTTTTGGCGATTTTCTCATAGCTGGGACATTTGTGATTTAAATCACCTAATTTAGTTCTTTGCTCCTTTTCCTTTTCAATAATGTTTTTTTCTTTGTTTTATTCTAAAGCAACTGTGTATGTATGATCCATTCTTTAATAGAGATAATAGATTAAATGGAAATGCCAATGATTTATGATGATTGCTTCTTTGACATATGTAATTTAACTCTCTTGGTTATTTGAGATTCTGTTGCATTCAGTTACTTAAAAAATATTTTCATGTGTAACTGTACATGTGACTTTATAATGCATTTCATTTGGAAAATGAGGCATCACCTAAAGTAGTATCTTTTTAAAAAATTCCCAAGACAGTAAATGATAATTGATAAAGCGTGCATTCATTTCAACTCAATTCCAAAACCTTGCTACATGTTCAGCCCTAAACTAGGTGCTACGTGGAATACAAAAGAATTCTACTTTAGACCGTGTAGGTGACAGTATGCAGTCTCTGAGCATGAATAGTTACATTCTTTGCTCATGAACAAAAACGTACACCTTGGGACTGAATATGAATCTTTAAAAATCGAACTTGGGATATTAACAAATGATAGATCAGATTTTCCTGCTAAAAGAAGAAAATGAACAAAATAAACAAACAGATTTTAAAAGACAAACCCACTGGGATAATATGAGGAAACTGGGTGGAATAAGAAATAATCAAGGACCCAATTTTCAACCTGGGTGTTCAGAAGAGGGAATGTTAATGCTTCAGCGACAATCATGTAAGATAGCTTTTTAAAAATAATTCAGTATAACAAATACCAATGTCAAGATAATTGCTGAAAAGCAAAGACGTCTGAAAATATTTGCTAAGCTAACTACAATTCTTCTTTTAAAAAACTCAAGAATTGAATTTGTAAATCTAAGAAAAATGGGGACATTTAATCTTTATGTAAACCCCTAAAAGTGAGTTCTGATTCATTTACAAGGAGCCAGTAAATTTACAGTGCTGGCCTTTCAGGGAGGTGCATAAGCCCCTAGGTTTCTATAGATGGGCATGAAGTGGTGGTCTTGGCGAGGGTGGCAGTCATCTGGGGTACATGGCAACAGCAGGGCACTAGTTTCTGGAAAGATCTAAGTAGAAAAAGAAGTAGAAAGACCCCACTCCCAGGAGACTAGAGTACCTCCTGAGCACCACAGGAGAGATTCATGTGCTCAGAAAAGAGAAATTAAGAGGGAAGTTTGAGAATCAAATAGACCCAGACATATGATTTGGAGAAGTTACTATACCTCTCTAGTTTTAGTTATCTAAGCAGTAAAATGTAGAAAACTGCAGTACATATTCTGTATACTACTTTTGAGAATTTAATATGGTGCTTGGCATATAATAAACGTTGCCCCCCAAAATGCAGCTTGTGTACTAAAGTTGGTCTAATGTTGTGCTGATAGAACTAAGGAAAAGATGGAAGACAAAGGTTAGGGCAAAGCTAAGTGTGGCAGGGGGGTGTTAATAGCTCCAAACATAAAAGGATGAAAGGGCAAGTGAGGGCTGGTGAGCACAGCAGGTGACCACAGGAGCCAGTAGGGACTGGGTGAAGGAGATGCAAGGGTACCAGGAATGTCTTCAAATCATTAAGAATTGTGTTTGGATGGATATGTCTGCCTTTTCCCCTCCCCCTGAGGACAGTGTCCATAGCTTTCACTGGCTTCTCAAAGGAATATGTAACTTAATTAAAAAGAGGAAACGCTGGGAGAGCATTTTCCTCTCTTCATGATTAAAGCACTGCAGTGGAAGACCAATTCATTCTCTTATTTTTAGGGGGCTTCTTTCCTGCCACAGCCAGCTCATTTAAGTAAAACAAACAGGTGCATGGATCTGCACAGCATGTTCATGGCTACTGAGTGTGAACTTGGGCTTCTCTCTGCAAGAAGTGCGATCAGCTGAAGAAGGTGTGACTGAGATGAAGAGATAGACTTTGACATTTACAGAAAAAAGATTGTCTGAGATTCAAAATCTGTGGTTGCATTTTGTGATCATGGTGCTACTGCATCTTTTATCAAATTTGAAATTGTTTGCATTCGTGAGTACATAGCATTCTTGCCAGGTAAAGCTACTTTAATTTGGTGAGCTCAGGCCTGGAGTGTATTTTATTTCTAAATTTATTACTTTTCTCAAATTTATTCAGTTCAGGAGGTTGTAAAGTGGATGCCGATGCCTCTTATAAGGTAAAGATGTTGTTTACTTTGGCCAGCTTCAAACGCTTTTGGAAGGAGCCGGGTGTCAATAAATACAAATATAGTCGCACTGACTTCAATTTGGTAGAAAGAAATTTGGTTCTGATACTTTGAACTGCAGTTTTTAGCTCATGACCCCACTCCTCAGCTGTAATTCTACAAAAATTTTCCATTAAGGGCAGAGCACATTAATTTTATCTTTGAGCTAATATGTACACTTTATTGAAGTCTTTCATACGTTTTTAAAATTGTTGTTTTTTAGACTATCAGATGTAAAAATATATGAAGTCTATTCAAACATGGAATAACTCAGATTGTTGCTTTTTATAATCCTTTTCTTTTCAGTGAGATCATTCAAGTTTTGTTTCTCCCCTAATATGAGATCTCAACGAGCTTAAGCAACCAGGGGTGACATCACATCAAGTCATCTGGCTCAGGATAAATTTAGACAATATTTCTTAGTAACTGTTTTGGCTGAAATTCATACAGAATAACATCCTAATAGCTATTAATATGGTGAAAAGTTCACTGTCATCTATCAGAATGCATAGCACCCAAAGAAGATTCACCATCGTACATTTTCATTAAATTAGCACCTTTGACCCAAAAGTTCCAATACAAGAATTAACAAGAATAAAAACATTTTTGCATCAAACCCAAAAGTCCATGACATACCAGATCCATCTATGTCCCTTCATACATACATGGTCAATAGCTTTGTTTCCTTTTCATTACAACATTTTTTTTTACATTAATATGTTTTATTTGGGAAGATTGTTCATATATATTTAAAGGTTTCTAGTTAATAAAATTCTATTTATTCTGATGGGAAGCTCAAACAAGTCTTTTTAAAAAATTTCTGTGCTTTATTGAGAAAAGGAACACTGACATCAAAAACGGGTCGCCACAAACCCAAATCAGGTCTCATATCTGTGATGTTATTCGTGACGGCTAAGGTGATTATTGGTGAGCCTGGCACAGTGTAAGATCTGAAAGTCTTTCTGAACCACCAGGAAATGATTCAATTATTGAGATACAGAGGATATAATATGAAATCAGAAGAGCTGTTTTAGGCTACTGACTCGTCCACTTACTGACAGATCCTTTGTGCACTTTCCCCAGTCTCCCCTAATATTGAAATTTTACAGAAAATGGCACTTTATCATCACCAGAATGTTTGCATTGAACTTACTCACTTACCCAGTTTTACTTGTTCTCATTTATGTGTGTGTGCATTTAGCTACATACAATTTTATCCACTACCACAAGGATCTCTTCTGTTGCCCTTTTATTATCAAAGCTACCTTCCTCGGCCCCTCCCCCATCACTAAGCTGTTCTCCATTTCCAAGTTTTGTCATTTCTAAAATGTTATACGAAATGGAGTCATACAGTTTGCAACATTTTAGGTTTGGCTTTTTTTCACTTAGCATAATTCCCCAGAGATTCACTCCAGTGACTGCTTGTATCAATAGTTCATTCTCTTTTATTTCTGAGTAGTATTCCACAGTGTTGATGGAATAGCATTTGCTAAACCATTCATCTGATGAAGAACATCTGGATTGATTTCAGTTTTGCATTTTTGTGAATGAAGCTGCTGTGAACACTCACGTACAGGTTTTTATGCAAATGTTTTCATTCCCCTGGGTTAAATGCTCAGGAGTGCCATTGCTACACCACATGATAATTGCGAAACTTTTTCCAGAGTGGCTGTACTATTTTACATTCTAATGTGCAGTGTCTGAGTGGTCCAGTTCCTCTACATTATCACCAGCATTTGATATTATCAGTATTTAAAAAACTTTATCCATTCTGACATCCATGTAGTGATGTCTTATTGTGGTTTTAGTTTGCATTTTCTTTATGGCTAAAGATGTTCAGCATCTTTTTTTTTTTTTTTGGCGGTACGCGGCCTCTCACTTGTTGTGGCCTCTCCCGTTGCAGAGAACAGGCTCCGGACGCGCAGGCTCAGTGGCCGTGGCTCATGGGCCCAGCCGCTCCGCGGCATGTAGGATCTTCCCGGACCGGGGCACGAACCTGTGTCCCAAACGCGTGTCCCCTGCATCGGCAGGTGGACTCTCAACCACTGCACCACCAGGGAAGCCCTGTTCAGCAGCTTTTAATGTGCTTATGTACCATCTGTATATCTTTCTGGGGGAATTGTCTCTTCATCTCTTTTGCCTATTTTCTATTTTAACTGTGTGTTCTTTCCTGTTGAGTTTTGGGAATACTTTTATATGCTACACATTAGTCCTGTGTTGGATATCTGATTTACAAATAATTTCTTCCAGCCTGTAGTTTATCATTTAATCTACTTAATGCGGTCTTTTGCTAAGATGTTTTAAATTTAGGATAAAGTCTAATTTATCAAGTTTCCCTTTTATCGATTGTGCTATTGGTGTCAAGGCTAACACTTCCTTTGTTTTGCTCTAGATCCTTAAGATTTTATCCTATTTTTTCCTAAGAATTTTATAGTTTTACATTTTATATTTAAACCCACATAATTAACCAAATTTGAGTTAATTTTTGTATCAAGTGTGAGGATTAGGTCAAGCTTCATTTTTTTTTGCTTGTGGTTGTCCAATTGCTGCAGCACCATTTGTTAAGAAAACTGTGGTCGCTCCACTGAAGTGCTTTTGCACTTCCATCAAAATTAAGTTATATTTGCGTGGGTTTATTTCTGGGTTCCCCTTTTCATTCCAGTGGTCTATATGTCTGTTCCTCCAATACTAGACTATCATGAGTACTGTAGCTATAAAATTTGACTTTTTTGGTGAGAGTAATTTTAATCATTTCATTCTTCTTTTTCAAGATGATCCTAGCTCTGGTAGAGTCTATGAATTGCCATATAAATTTTAGAATAACTTGACCATGCCTATAAAATATCCTGCTGGGATTTTGATAGGAATTGCATTAAATCTACAGGCCAATCTGAGGAGAATGGCCGTCTTTACTACATTCATGAGTGTAACATGAACATGCATGTCTCTCTATTTATTTAGGTCTTCTTTTATTTATTTTATTAAGATTTTGTAATTTTCAGCATACAGATCCTGCACATGTTTCCTCAACTATATACCTAAGTATTTTTTTTCCTTTGGAATGATTATAAATGGTGTTAGGCTTTTGATTTCAGTTTCTGCATGTTTACTTTTAGTATACAGAAATGTGATTAAATTTTGTATGTTGCTCTTGTATTCTGTGACATGACTGAATGCACTTATTAGTTCTATGAGTTTATGTGTAAATTCCTTGGGATTTTCTATGTAGCTAATCATGTTGCCTTTAAATAGAGATAATTTTATTTCTTCCTTTCGCACTGGCATGCCTTCTATTTCTTTTTCTTCCCTTACTGCACTGAGTAGAGTTTATAGCATTATGTTGAATAGCAATGGTAAGAGGAAACATCCTTGTCTTATTCCTGATCTTAGGGGGAAATCGATCAGTCTTTTACCAGTAAATCTAATGGGTATATTCAACTGACATGTTCTTGAACAAATCAAATCATCAGATTGTATTCTGACTCATTTCGCATCTGTAAAAATAGGGAGAATCATAGAAAATATGTCTCTGAAATCTGTTTCTAGATAAACCAGTGATGGTGTGAAAAATGTAAACTAGCAAATGAGGGAGTTATTTTGGCAAAGACTCTCATGAGATTTTGAACCAGAGATTTCTTCAAGTTCACCAAATCAATAAATACTCAGAATATCTCACCATGTGACTTTAGGCTTTAGACATTTCAGTCTTCTCCTTGTCAACTTCCTAGTCTATAATTCAACTTTTTAAAATGGATCTCAAAGATTCTTCCAGTTTTCTTTAACTCTGTGTTTTATAAGCTCTATTCTGGGCATTAGGTCAGATACAACGATTGAGACTGTTCTATATGTGTTTAAAATGTCGTTACAGACATAAGATCTATACATGTAAAAATATTATTTAAGATATATTGTTAGAATCAAATTGTGGTCAAATATATGAATGAAAGCTTGCTAACTCCATGAGAGTAAAGACTGAGGAGTTGATTTTAATGCACTGTTTATCCCCAGTGTCTAGAGTAGAGGCTCAATGAACATTTGCTGAATTCATAATGGGTAGCACAGTAGAATTATAAAAGTTACATTTGATATGGTGCAATTTCCAATGAACAAAGAAGCATAGCTAACTAATCAAAATGGATGCCGGTTGGTATGCTGTACCAGTGTGCACCCTTGATATGATCCGTGGGTGCAGATCCAGGAGAGGGAAATTGTTGGGTGGCTAGAAGAGGTGCCAATGGAGCTGGGCTTCAAAGATTTGTAGATTTCAAGTGCGGGGGGAGCGGGATGGTATTTAACTAGGGGAAATTATTTGAGTACAAGCACCAAGGTTAGAGTTGTGGAGAAAGCAGAACAATCTGATTTAACTGGAGGATAGGAAAAGGAATTTTTAAACGTAGTTTGGCATCCAGGTATTGGAGGGTCTGACACTTATTACTTTTTACTGTTATCTAAATATTCGTGTACTTTTCCTGCTTCAAAACAATGATAACAATAAAACAAAAACTTCTGAATGTATTTTTTGATCATCTTCCTTTTCATTATATTAGGTTAATTAATTTTTAGAAGTTCAGTTTTAAAAACCATTAACCATTGAATAAAAAGTGGAATAATGGTTCAAAATGTAGAAATTATTTATTATAGCAATACTTAAATGTTCTTATAAAATCAAATGAAACCTATTACCAATATTAAAAAACTGAAGGAAAGACATTGGTGTATCTTGACCATGTTATTCTTAGAGCCTGTATAACCTATATTGGTTATCTCTTTCTATAGGAGGAAATGAAAACAGCTAGTAAAGTTTTATGTGGTATGAGTAATAAAGAGAGTGGGAGGGTCACTTTATGTGCTTATAAATAAATCGTATTAAGACTCCTTCATATGTTTTACAGTCCTCCTCGACCCTGTTTTGATCTAGAAGGCATTGAAGAGAAAAGCAAGTGGGAGCCATTATTTTGTTACATAGAAGAAAGGGCTAATAATTGTTAAATCCAGGACTTGGCCTCTCTTCTCTTTTTATGTTTTCCCAGCACTATCAACTGGGACACAGACTGTCTTCTATCAGAATCTGGAAAAGTGAGACTTAATCACTGATTTTAAAAAATATCTGAAAAGGGGCTTCCCTGGTGGCGCAGTGGTTGAGAGTCCGCCTGACGATGCAGGGGACATGGGTTCGTGCCCTGATCAGGGAAGATCCCACATGCCGCGGAGCAGCTGGGCCCGTGAGCCGTGGCCGCTGAGCCTGCGCGTCCGGAGCCTGTGCTCCGCAACGGGAGAGGCCCGCGTACCGCAAAAAAATATCTGAAGGAAAAATTATTATTATAGAAACAGACAAAAACACACATTTCACTATCTGCTTTGAACCTGGAATCTTATCGTATACCTTGTATATACTGGCAAAGAAAGCCTGTGATAAGCGAGGCACCAAAATGTTTTTCTCACTTAAGCAATACACAGGAGATCTCAAAACTGCACTATTGTGTTTTCTTCCACCCAATAGCACAATTGTTTCTTTCTAGGAAAATCAAAAGATAAAGGGTTGCCTCTAAATGATGAAAATGCAAATGTGGCATTCAGTCTTATTGTAACCTAAGTTCCTTTCTTTCTCTTAAATTGGGAAGGTTTGACCCACCAAAATAATACAACGCATTCACCTTAAGAATTGCTTTCATGCCTTTAAAACGTTAATCGATCATCTCCTAACTAATCCAACTTTTCCCTCCGAAGGGCCATTGCAATTATTGGAGGGGAACACAAAAGCGTTTGGAATCCTCCTTTTCTTTAGTTTTAAAAGATGCTAATCTCAGTGGTAATCTCCATAGGCCAATTTGTTAAACGGAAAATTAGTTTAATACTTGGGGAGTAGAACTTTTAATTAGTTCAGCGCCAACATCATTGTGGTGTTTGACTAATTGCAGTCATTTTCCCTTTTAAATCCTTTTCTTATCTCCTGTATCTTTCCAAAGCCCTTTAGCATTCTGTGATTTTTCTTTACTATTATTTCATTCTTTCTTGTATCCTTATATGTGCTACGTGATCACTTACACTTCTCTTCGTGTCATTATTTTTTAATTTAGTAACATTTTTATTTAATCAAATAAATCCAAAATATTACCATTTCAAGATGTAATCCGCATACAAATGAATACTATATTTTATATTGATTTTTACTGAGTGTTCAAAATCCAGTGTATAATTTACGCTTACAGCACATCTTGATTTCAAAGTTAAATTTTATCAGATTATTTGATCTGTATTTAGATGTTGTAAGATTTACAGTTGAAAAAGAGATTCACATGCCCAAGTTGTTCCAAATACACCTTAAAAATTTTCAATAACTGAATCAAATATCAGTTTTTAAAATTAAATATACACTAATGAAAATTAAAAATCCCTTTCTTTTTATTGTAATAGAGCTGCTGTAAGATTTGCATATAGGTTTCTGTGTGAACATAATGTTTCATTCTTCTAGGGTAAGTATCCAAGAGTGGGAATTTTGATTTCTTAACTTGAGGCATTTCAGGATTAGGTTTTGCTTTGATTACCTAGACTACTAAGGCATTAAAGCCACCTCAATCTAATGACCTTTTTAATTTAACAATTCAGTTAGATTATTTTGGCATCATCTGCATTTCATTCTAAGATCTCTTGACCTTTTAAACTGCTTTCTAAAAATTCATACATATTAAGGTTCTTTCTTTGATCTGTAAAGTTCCAAGGGTTTTGATAAATGCATAGCATCATATGCCCACCACTACAGTATCATAAGAAATAGTTTCACTGCCTTAAATAAATCCTCTGTGCTTCACCTACCCTATCCAAACCCAACCACTGATGTGTTTACTGTCTCTATCATTTTGCCATTTCCAGAATACCATATAATTGAGATCATAAAGTATGTAACCATTTCAGACTGGCTTCATTTACTTAGCCATATGTATTTAAGATTCCTCCAAGTCTTTTTGTGGCTTGAGAGCATGTTGCTTTTTACCATCAAGTGAGACTTCAGTGTATGGATGTACTATACTTTGTTTTTCCATTCATCTGTTGAAGAGCAACTTGGTCACTTCTAGTTTTTGGCAATTATGAATAAAAATGCTATAAACATTTGGATGAAGGTTTTTGTGTGGACATTAGTTTTTAAATCAGTTGGGTAAATCGGGAGTATAATTGCTGGATCATATGGTAAGACTATGTTTAGCTTTGAAAGAAATTGCCAAGTGGTCTTCAAAAGTACCACTTTGCATTCCTAGCAGAAATTAACAAGAGCTTCTATTGCTCTGCATCCTCCCCGACAATTGATATTGTCAGCTTTTTGGATTTGAGGGTAAAGTCTTAATCCAACATGACCGCTGTCCTTATAAGAAGAGGAAGAGGCACTCGGGAGGCATGCACACAGAGAAAAGCCCATGTGAGGTCACAGCGAGAAGGCAGCCATTCGCTAGCCAAGGGGAGCGGCTTCAGGAGAATGCAAACCTACCAACACTTATTCTCGGGCTTCCAGCTCCAGAACTGTGAGTAAACAACTTTCTGCATTTAAGCCATCCAGTCTGTGGTGTTTTGCTTTGGCAGCCCTAGCAAGCTAACATACTAGGTTTCATATGTTTTTCTTCTAGAAGTTTTATAGTTTTTAATTTGATATTTAGGATTATGATCCATTTTGAGTAAATTTCTGGGACAGGTGTAAGGTCCATGTCTGAGCCAAGCAGTATAGATACTACAAGCTGTCATTTTTATTCAGGAGCTAGGGGAGAGTCAAGTCATATAAATTCCTACTCTAAAATCTTCACACCTAACTTTCCAAGATTCACATTTTCTTACATAGACCAGTCTCCTCTCGGTTTCTTCAGTTAAGTCAAAAATACGTGTTCCTCTTTGCCCATGTATTTTTACTTGTTAGTATATTTCTTGAGCTGTTTTCATATTATTTCTTTCCTTTCTGTGAATTTTTTTTTTTAATTTGGAGCACCAAGTTGTAAAGATGTATGTATTTACCTGACAATTATACTACAGTTAAGTTGAGAAGGGTGAATCAATAGCTTGTATTTGTTTTTAAAATTAAATTAATCCTGGACAAGAAAACAAACAAAAATACGGATGTAGAACTGTACCCACACCAATTATTGGAAAGACTTCTTTTTCTATTAAATTGTTCTTGCACCTTTGTCAAAGATCAGTTGACTTTTTGTGTGGGTATTATTATTTTAATATTTAAATAAGTGAATTTGAATTAAAATTTAAAACTAAGTATTATCTGCAATTATGGTAATAATCCACCTAGCTCAATATTAACTATAAGGCTATAAACGGATCTGTATAACTTACTGAATTATTTATCTCTAGCTTGATTTTTTTTTTTCATAGATGAGTTCAGACTGATCTATTCCTTGAAGAGAATACTTCAATTTAAGGAAAATACTAATTATTTTGATTGGTATTTGGGCAGGCTGGCTCCAGGCCAGAATTTTGCATGTGATCTTTCAGGTCCAACCATAGGCAATTACAAAGTCCTTAGTTGAGAGACCCCACATCAGACCGGGTGCACAGACAGTGCACGCCAAAGGGGGTTGCAGTTAGACTCCACTCCAGTTGGACTCCACACTTCCCAGTCCTGCTTCCTGCACTTACCACACATGCATACTTTTGCCAATGCAAAACTTTAACATGTTACAGTTGCTTTGATCACATTTTATCCTTTCTTCTTGTTTCTTTGATTCTCTACATTCCATCTGGTTATGTAAACATTCTCATGGTTTTAAATTTTCATTTTCTTCACATTGGGGTGAGGAAACTGGTGGCATACCTATTTTCAGAGATGTATTTCATTTGAGTGTAATGAAACTAACACTAGATACATTTAAAGCATAGACTCTATAATTTCACTTTTATTTATTTTCGGGATCTCAAGTCTAGTTCCTTGTAGCTATGAAGTATTGCATCTATTTGCAATCCTCAAAAGATTCTACGGAATTTTAAGCCAAATTTACTTGGAGAATATTTTTTCCTAATGCTTCAGTAGATTCGCACAACAGCTGCTGATTCTCCTTCAAACAGTTTGGTAACATGAAGATCTGGAAAAAGTACCACTCAGGGCTCCTTCTGTATACCAGGTCTGGAGTTTGCCACTTGTAATTGAAACGTAAGGCACCACAGATTATTTTATAAGTAGTAATTCCATCTCCATCACTGTGTAAAATCAACTACTTAAAAAGCTATTATATGTATTTATCCAGCTGACACCTGCACACATGAATACACAACATTTCAGAATGGAAACATATTTGCAAATTCATTACAGAACACATCTTCTCTCTCATATTAAATTCCACAACAGAAATCATAGTAGATAAAAGGGTAACAGACTCTATCCTACCTATAATGCATGCATTCAAGTTTATCAAATGAGACTCTAAATTATCATAACTTAGAATTTTAAATACTTGAATATAAAATAGCTTCAGCTAATACTTTCTTAAAATGTTGATGACACATATATATACACAATGCACACACATATGTATTCATTTTTTAACTAAATGCTATTCTATATTAAAAGTATCAGGTCTCTCCTGGGGCAATCTGAATCTTACTACAAAGAGAGTATAGAATGCCATTGATATGGATCTGTGTGGTCATTAATGGAGATGCTATCAGTTGGTAAGTTTGGTTTCAAAAAGTAATGTGTGTCCTTGCCTTTATGGAATTCACAAACCAGTAAGAGAGACACATAAACAAAGTTATTGGAAGAGAAAAAGTAAGTATATGAATAGAGGTAAGTGCACTGTTTCAGTTAAATATAGAAAGGATGAGTCAGAATGAGTCTGTCTGGATAAGTCAGAAGAACTCACAGAAGAGGAGATCACTGAGCTGAATAATGAAGGAAAGTAGAAGCTTTGTAACTAAATAGAGAAAGAAAGGGGGTATTTTAGGAAGAAAGTATATATTGTGTAAAGTCATGAAATTATGAAAGACTAAGATCTGTTTGACAGAAGGTAAGTAGTTTGGTATGGTTGTAACATAGGATTCACATGAGAAAGAAGAGCCTCTCTTACCGAGGATGAAATAAAGTTCCAATGAAAATAAAGGTAACTGGAATATCATACCATCCAGCACTTAAAACAAAATTTTAGGATTTTGAGGAGTTTCTGCTTGTTTGGTTTTGGTTTTGCTAATTAAACTGAAATATCTAATTCAGTCATTAAGCAAGTGTTCACTGAGAAAAGCCTGAGATAAAAGTAAAATAAAATAAAGTATACGCAACACACCTGAAAAAGGAATTTCATTAAAGATCTCTACCTATATGATTGACAACTACCTTAATTAACATATTTTCAGTGTGAAAATGATATGGGGGTATCTGACTATATAACGGACCCATCCAAAGGAAAAGGGCTGTAGGTCTGCATGTTTGAGGGTATCCCATCAAAGTAATGAGGAAATCTCAACAAGATTGTCCTTAAGAAAAGTCAGCCACTCAGGAAGCTACAGCCACCAGGGTGGACCTTTTACTCTGCCTTTTAGTGCATCACTGTTAAAAATGAAAGTACAACCAAGGATCACCAGACGTTTAAGAAAGGTTTTAACATGAAAGGGACCCAAACAAATCAGTAGGAGAAAATCTTCAGAGGAAACAGAGAGAATGCAGAGAGTGGTAGAAAACTTCAAAAATGAGCTACTGGGGGCCCCACTTCCTGTGTGGTGCCCAAGTAATTTCCTACTAGACTGAACTTCCTGTATATTAGGTCTATAAACTCTGGACAACATATGAGAAACAACTACCTCAAGACACTAACGAATGAAGAAAAGTAGGTAGATTCTGGAAGGGAGATGACATTTGGAAGAAGACACCCCCCCACCTTTTAAAATGGCTTTTAGCCTAAGAGCAGCCTGAAGCTGTCACCACATTGAGTGACTAACAATAAGCAAGAAAACAGGTAGTCTTTCTGGCCAGAAGAGAGGACAGAGCTTGGAGCTATCAGAGACTCTGAGAGGGAAGGGGAAATCCTAAAAAAGGTGAGAGCAAGGGAGAGGGATCTCCAAATGCTATGCTTAAGCTTTGCAAAAGATACCTGGTTGACCCTTACGCATGCACATGTGAAACAGAATCCAAGCAGCACAGAGTCCAGTATGAGATCAACCAAGTTAACTACCTACAAAACAAAATTTGACACTATTTGAAGGAATAAGGCAGAACCTAGACTTTCTAAATCATAGAGTTCATGATAATGAGGATATAATACAACATTACTCAGCAAAGAATAGGAAAATATGATCCATTCTCAAAAGAAAACAGAGACTCCACCCATTAATGACCCAGGTGTTGGAAACAGTATACAGGATCTTAAAGTGGATTTTTATAACTATGCTGAATGAGCAAAGTGTACTCATAATAAATGAAAAGATAGAATAAAATTAAATGAAAATTTTAGAATTTAAAATACAATATTTGAAATTAAAATTTACTGAGTAGATTTAGCCAAATGGAGATAGCAGAAGAAAAGATAAGTGACCTTGAAGATAAAGCAGTAGAATTTGTCTAATCTGAAGAAGTGGAAGGAAAAGAGAGGAGAAAAAAGGGTGAGCACCTCAGGGATCTGTGAGGCAATACCGAAATGTCTAATATACATGTATAACTGAAGGAGAACAGACTGAGAGAAAAAATATGTGAAAAATAATGGCTATGACTTCTGCATCTGGCTAATATGAATGACCCAACCATTCCACTCCTAGGTATTTACCCAAGAACGATGAAAAGATTGTACATGAATGTTTATAGCACCTTTCTTTGTAAGGGCCCTGAAGAGGAAACAATCTAGATGTTCTTCAACAGGTGAATGCATAAACATCATGTGGTATATCCATACAATAAAATACTACTCAGCAACGAAAAGGATCGGGCTGTTGATATATACAGTAACATATGAATCACAAAATAGTTACACTGACTGAAAGTAGCTAGACAAAAAGATGGACACATTGTATAAATTCATTTACATAAAATTCTAGGAAATGCAAAGTAATGTATAGTGTTGGAAAGGAGATCAATGAGCTTGTGAATGAGATGGAAGGTGGGAGAAATCATAAAGAGAAGAAAACTTTCTAGGGTAATGGATACGTTCATTATTTTGATTGTGTGGTGGTTTCCTGAGCATGTATGTCAAAGTGTATCTAAATGTACACTTAAATGTGTGCTGATTAGGGTATGCCAATTATACTTCATAAAGCTGCTTTAAAATAAGCAGGGAACACAAATGTGAAAAATTAAAATAAAACCAAACTTTGGCTCATCACAATAAAATTACTGAATACTAAAAATAAAGAGAAAATCTTGAAAGCATCCAGAGAAAAACAACATACTCTAATAGGTGAACAAGGTCATGGAACAACATACTTAGAGTTCTGATAGACCAGAAAAAACATCTGACAACCCAAATTTATATATTCAGCAAAAACAAAGAAGGCTAAATAAAGGCAACTTCACAAAAGGAAAAGAGAATTCGTCATCAGCAGATATGCCCTTTGAGAAATGCTAACGGGAATTCTTCAGGCCGAGGGGAAATAATATTGCATCGAAATTCAAACTTCAGGAAGGAATTAAGAGCACTGGAAATAGAGTTTTTTCATAAGGCTAAAAGGGTCAGTTCGTCGGGAAGACATAATATTCATAAGTGTTTTTCTCAGAACAGCTTCAAAATTAATAAAATAATGATAGAATTGAAAGGAGCAATAAATGATTCTACAGTCATAGTTGAAGAATTTTTAACACTTTTTTAGCAGTTGATAGGTCTAGATAAAGAAAATCAGTGAAGACATAGACAGGTATGAACAAATTACCAACCACCTTGACCTAAATGATGTTTATAGAACACCACATTCAGCAACTACAGAATATACACTCTTTTCAAGCACACATGATATGTTCAATATGATAGATCATACACTGGAAGATGCAACAAGTCTTAATAAATGTAAAAAATTGAAAGCATACAAGATACGTTTTCTGAGCATAACAATTAAACTAGAAATCAATAATGATGCAACATCAGGGAAAATCACTGAAATCATTTAAAGCCCCTCTATTTTCTTTAGCAAAGAAATTAGAAAAGACTTTGAACTGAATAATCAGCATAAAACCATAAAGCTTTTGAAGGGAAACACAGGATAATATCTTTGTGATTTGTGGGGAAGCAAAGTTCTAAAATCTGAAGCAATACCATAATAGAAAAAACTGAAAAGTTAGACTTGGCAGAATTAAAAAGCAATTAACAGAAGGCAGCATTAATAACTTGGGCATGCCACAGATTTGAAGAAAATATATATTGCAAAACACATATCTGACAAAGGACTGGGATGCAGGGTATATAAAAAACTCCAACTCAGTAATAGAAAGACAGCCCAAGAAAAATGAGCAAAGAATTGAACATACACATCAACACGCACGTGATACAAGCACATGAAAACGTTCTCAACATCATTAGTTGTCAGATAAGACTACATAGACATACCACAACACACACATCAGAATGACTAAAATTAGAAATGCTGTCAATACCAAATTTTGGTAAGGATGTGCAGCAACTGGAAAACTCACATATTGCTGGTGGGAATGTAAAATGTGACAGCTATTTTAGCAAAAGATCTAGCATTTTTTAGTAAAATACATGTCTACTAACCTACGATCCAGACAAAAAAATGTATATACTATGCTGTTTTATTTTTATGAAGTTCTAAAACAGTCAAAATCAATCAATGATGAAAAAAAATTGAACAGTGGTTCTTCTGAAGTGGTTTTAGGATTGGTGATTAGGAAGGGATATAAAGGATCTTTCTGGGATGATAATGATGTTCTATCATGATAGGCTTTGCATTGTATTTACAAGTATTTGCATATTTTAGAACTCAGCAACATTTGTGCATTTGATTGTATGTAAATTTTACATCAAAGGAAAAAATACTTAAATATTGAACTCTGGCAAGAGTGCTTACACTGAATACAGTTGTCTGCAATTTACTCTAAGACACATAAAACCATATGGTATATCAAAGTAAGAATAAATACATGAAAGAGCAAGGGTAATAAAATATTAATCCAAGAATCTAGGTGATGGGTATATTGGCATTTACTCTAAAATTCTTTCAGTTTTGCTATATGTTTCAAAATTTTGCTTAAAATTTTTTTCAGAATCTAAAGTGCTATAACCAACATCTTTAGAGAGAAGAGAAAGCATAGCATTTGGGTACACTGGGCCTGCAGGATGCCAGGGCTGGAAAGGTCTGTGCTCGCAGCCAAGACTATATTAGGGATCTTGGAAGCGTTGCCAACGTGTACGACATTCAAGAAGCCACTAACCAACTCCTGGATGTGAACTTTCATGAAAACCAGAGATCTATTCAAGTGACAGAAAGTGGCCTCAGAGTGAACATGAGCATCTCCAAGTCACTATTAGAGTGACTGTACCCACTGGTTTTGAACAAACAGGGGCAGATGAAGTGAGAAAGAAATTCAGGTCATCATGCAAAATCAGCAGAGACCAGGCAAGATATATTTTGACGTTTCAGTGGAAAGTCTGGCTCAGGTTCATTGTCTGAGATCAGTTGATAACTTACTTGTGGTTGTTCAGGAGTTTAAAGATTCTAATTCAAAGGGGGGAAAAAAGGAAGTTCTAAAGGATTTTGAAGAATTGACTGGGAAACTCCTGCACTCCGATCCTTTGAAAGTATGGAAAATTGACGCCAGTTTCAAGAAAAAGAAAAGGTGTAAAAAGATAAATCAGAATTCATGTAAAAGGAAGATGGATAATGGACAAGGAGACAAAATCGTTGAGAGAGTTGTTAAAAAAGAGTTTACTAACAATGCCTTAAGTTCAAAAGAAGAAATTGATTCTCAAGTGCTGAAGTTTAGAGTCACACGCAACAGGGTAGAAGAGAAACATTGCTTTACTGCACTAGAGACCACAAGAGATTTGGGGGGCGCTGTTCAAGATTATTTTAAGTGGAAGGCTGACATGACCAACTTTGATGTGGGTGTTCTTTGAATATCCATGATAATGAAATCACTGTGGGTATTGCATTGATAGAAGAGTCTCCACCAAAGAAATATCACACATTTTGGATTTGCAACTCTCAGATCTTCTCTTGCTTATGGGATGCTCCAGCTCTCTTCCCCTCACCCTACTGATATAATAGTTGATCTGATGTATGGACGAGAAACAAAACAATAGAGAGGGCGACTGAATGATCTCACTGTTATTATGTTGTTGGTAATAATAATCCAATATACCAGTGGCTATGATTAGAGCAGCAATTACATCTAATTTTTATTGACAAAGAGCCAAATTAAATAAGGCAAACTAAAAAAAGAAAAAAAAAAAAAGAAGGCAAACTACCCTGGGGCTTGCCCAAAGATGCTGTTCAATGGGATATCTGCAAACTGGCTCTGTGGATATATTGTAATGTTATTTTGAAAAAGGATGGACTCCAAGAAGAGAAATTGGAACCTTTATCCAGCTTGCCTACACTACACGAATTAGTGGAAGGTACATCAGAAATAAATTAAACATGTATGAGGCATTGATTGAAGCCAGGGAAGCAAAAAGTTGTACAGGGAAATGTTTCCTTCATCAATGACTACATGGCTCAGCTGTGATTATTATATGACAGTATTAATGTCAAACTGAATTATTAACCAAAAATGACTACACTAGGTGAATGGAGGAATGGGTATATAAGAGAATGAAATCTTCATGTTTCATAGTGTGAAGTCAATACATATTAATATTGAAAGAATCAAAAACAGTAATATGTGTTATAATTTAGGAATTTGATAGTAAATACCAGAAGAAAGTGACCTGAACAGCTTTTCTCTGGGAAACACAAGTCAGAGGTGAGGAAGAGACCAGAAGACAGCTTTTTAAAAAAATGTGCGATAAGCTGTGTAAAGTTATTTGACTTTAAGTAAACAAATAAGAAAGTAAAATTTAATATGCAATGATGTTAAAGAATGGTATCACTCAGATGACTCTTTGTTGAGAAAATTCATTCCTCCAGCTCTAATTCTTATTATAAAATATAAGAATCTTAATGTTTTTCTCCATGGGAATAGGTATGGAAAAGTTAAGCTTATTAACAAGAAATGTATGAGTATAAACTTTAGTGAAGCAATGTACATTTTCCAGTGAATTTATTTATTTATCTATTTGGGCATATGAGAAAACTCAGTGATGTTTTCTAGACCTCTCTGCACTCAAGAAATTTACCAAGGGTACTGGAAATATGAAAAGTACAAAAATAAAAATGGGAGAAATTTTTACAGAATATTGAATTTACTTAGAAGAAATGGTTGTGAAACTTGCTTTACTGTATTCTGTATAGATCTAACAAAATATGTCACAGACGTAAGTTGATACAGATTGATTTCCATAAAACACAGCTTTGAGCAGGTCACTCCAAGCTCAAAAACATAACTTCTGTCTTATCACCTACAAAATAAAGCGTGAATTTCTTGACATTTAATGCTTTCTATGCTCCACCCGTAAAACGTATTTCCTAGGTAATTTACTGCTGTTCTCCTTTGTGTACCCTTCAGGATAGTCAAAATGAGATTCCAGCAGTGCCTCTTAATCAATCCTTTATTTATTGTCTCTATGACTGTTTGTTTGGTTTTTGTTTTCCATTGACTAGTCGGCATCCTCTTCCCTCATCTCTAAAATTCTGTTTATCTTAAAAATTATTATTTTATCCTAAGAGTATTTATATATTAAATTTGCATAATTTAATTTAGTTTAAATATATTTATGCTTACGATTATTTATCTTAAAAATTATTTTCTTAAGAATTAAAAATAAATTATTTTACCTTAAAAATCAACTCTTTTTTTTTAAATCAACTCTTAACCTTACATCTCTTTCTAGCTATTATCTGATCTAGATTCTATCTTTTACAGATGTGTTTCTTGAAAGGACTTAAAAATGTATTTTAGATTTAATTAGGTCTTTGGCTACCTTAGCCAAAGCAATGTCAGTAGAGTGCTGGAAAGTTACAGAGATAACTGTAGATATCTCATAGAGATAAGTAAGAACTCAGAGAAAGCAAATGGAGATCTTTCTAGGCTAGCTGTGAGCAAACATTTTTCTTTTGAATTTATATTATATATTAATTATTCCATAATATATACATAATGATATATATAATATATACATAATATATATAATAATATATATATTATTCCATAATATATTACATATATTATGAGAAAGAAGGAAATTCTGCCGTTTGTAACAACATGGCTGGACCTTAAGGGCATTATGCTAAGTGAAATAAGCCAGACAGAGAAAGACAAGTACTGCATGATGTCACTTATATGTGGAATCTAAAAAAAAGAAAAAAGAGTCAAACTCACAGAAATGAGAGTAGAATGGTAGTTGCCAGAGGCAAGGGTGTGGGGAAATAGGGAGAGGTTGCTAAAAGGGTACAAACTTTTATTTATAAGATAAAGCCTGAGGGTCGAATGTAAATTATGATGACTATGGTTGAGAACACTGTATTGTATAATTGAAATTTGCTAAGAGAATAGCAAAAAAAAAAAAGTGAGGTGATGGGTGTGTTAATTAACTCGCTGGGAGGAATCATTTCACAATGTATACGTACATCAAATCATCAGGATGTTTGCTTTAGGTATCTTACAATTTTATTTGTCAATTGTACCTCAGTAAAGCTGAAAAAAGAATGAAGGGGCCAGGAAATACAATGTTGTTGTATATCTAGAATAACAGTGAAACCAGATAGTTCTGAATCATGAATGCTGTGTGGTAGGAAAACTATAGAATAAGTGGTCGGTTGATATGTCCACCACATAGATCCAACGTGTTTTGGTAAGACTTTTTTCTCTTCATATACCATTTTTCTCTTCATGTTTAAAGTAGAGTAACACTTTCCCTACTCCCCTGGGAAACTGTAAGTGAGGTCAAAAGTTTTGTCAAGTAAACTGTGGGATTGCAAAATCATATTGCAGACAAACATTTCCAGTCTTCCAGTTATGCTGTGAAAAAAGAAAATGACTCATTAGATGTGTGAGAAATTGTGAGATGACCAGCAGGATACACGCTTCTCTCTGCATGAGAAAGTCCAGAGTGGCCATGAGGTAATCACTTCCTCCTTCTACGCCCAGAAGAGAACTGAACTTGGCCTGCCTTGTTTGAGAACAGACACTGTGCAGAGGAAGGGTGCTAATTGTTTATCATGTTGTATCCCAAATTCATATTATTGTGGGGCGTTCCTGCCAGGCTTGCCATACGGGTTATGCGGTGAACCTCAATCAGTTTATTTCAATTTAAATAAAGTGTATGGTACGACTGCTAAGTAAAAATGTTGTGATGTGTGTATGGCCTGAAAGGGTAGTCAGAGAATCATGACAACACATGACATCATAGCAGAATAAGTGGTGTCTTACAGACTGGGACCTAAGGTTCCATTCCTGTGCAGAGTCAGATTCTGAGATGTCGTTTCTCACAGCCTGAACATCCTCAGACACTCACACTGCCTAGTCTAGGAGAAGAGAAAGCTTTTTGCTCAGAATGCCTCGTTGAACCTAAAAAAGCTGAGGGGCCTATATGGCGAGCAGAAAGCCAGGTGGCTAAACACGAAGTGTGTGGACAGAACGGGAGGGAAGAGGCATGCCAGGGAGCAGCCAGCCAGCGCTCTGGCCACGTTCCACGTGGGGAGGATGAAGGCGTCTGCGTTTCTTTCTTCCCTTCTTGCGTCTATCAGCTTCTCTAACTCACCATCTTCTAACATCCTTGCTCCCAGCCTGTATAAACGCTCGGCTGGCCCACAGTGAACAACAACTATTTTGCTTGTATTCTGGGGCACAAAGAGGCTTCTACGTAAAATTCATTTATCATTAGAATCATTAAACTTGAGAAGTAGTGCTGTGATGTTGCCAATGTTAGATTGTCCGGGCTGGGGATTGAAGGGAAGATCGTTTTTTAAATATTCATAGACAATACAAAAACAAATAAATAATATGCATTACTCTAATTGATTTATCACATGATTATGTAGCGTATGCTGTGTGTCAGATATAGTTCTAAGTATTTTTATTAATAGTAACTCATTGACTTCTTATACCAGTCCTACAGGTTAGGTTCTATTATTTACATACGTGTCCTACAGATGAAGAAATTGAGGCTTAGGGAGATGAAGTAAATTGCCCAAGGTCACACAGCTAGTTAGAAACTAGTTGGGGGCTTCCCTGGTGGCGCAGTGGTTGAGAGTCCGCCTGCAGGGGACACGGGTTCCTGCCCCGGTCCGGGAAGATCCCACATGCCGCGGAGCGGCTGGGCCCGTGAGCCATGGCCACTGAGCCTGCGCATCCAGAGCCTGTGCTCCGCAACGGGAGAGGCCACAACAGTGAGAGGCCTGCGTACCGCAAGAAAAAAAAAAAAAAGAAACTAGTTGGGATTCAAACTCAGATAACCTGCAGAGTCCCTACCATTAATTTAATGCTGTGCTGCAGTGTAGTGACTAAAGAAAACACGTGAAGAGTTTAGTAGCTCATTGTAGTTGCTAATTCGATTGTACTTATTTTCTTTATGGAGTCCAACATCTGGGGAGTGCTTAAAGATTGCTCAGGTGCTGAAAAATGCTGTCAGGCATTTAAGGGTCTGGCAGTACAGATAACTTGAAAACCCTCCAGCTACAAACACCAGGAATTGCTCAATAAATTATAACTAACATCCTTATAAATGCATGACTGAACTGCTAAGAAAGGCCGGGAAATTGCCTTGGGCCAGAAATGAAGAAGGAACGGAAAATCAGGACAGGTGAACTGCAGAGCTGACGCTGTGACTGCCTGGAGGTTATTTATCTCTTTTAATAATATAGGGGCTGAGACCCACGCCTTTTATAGGGCTACCCCTTCGGTGTGAGTGAGAAGTCAGGCAAAGCGAACTCTCAAAAGTTGTGGGAAGGATTAAAAATTTATACAACCACTTTGGAGTGCAATGTAATCACGTCTCATGAATTTGAATATGTGCATCCTTCTGACCAAGCCATTTCTTTGCTAGGCTTATACCCTGGAGAAATTCTAGGCCATGGAAAAATCAGACATGGACAAGAATTTTATCACAACATAGTTGCATCAGTAAAGACTTAGAACAGGAGAGTAGATAAGTGAATTATGCTATATTCATACAATGGAATACAGTGCAGTGAACATCAATGTCCTGTAGACATGTATCATCAGGGATAATTCTCAAAACCTTCACTTTTGTGAAAAAGATAAGTTGCAGAGTATTTGCAGCATTGAGCCTAAGCGCTGAAATATAGAAAAATCAGAAAGAATTTTAAAAATTATAATTCTTAACCTCAAGAAAAAAAGAAACTAAAAGCACTTCTAATTATCCCTCTCCAACACAGAAGCTGTACCAGCAATGCAGATGTAGTTGGCTTCCCTTTGGCCCAGCGCCTACCCTCCAGACAGACCCTCAAAACAGGTCTTGGAGCACAGCGAGAAAGAAGTGGTTTTACTGAATGTTTTCTACTTACAGGAATATATATATATATATTCTCATCTATTTCACCAAAATTCAAAGCAAATCAATATACCTGTAACTCTCCTTCCACCTACACTGCATCTTTGCCTCTCTGGCCTGACCAAGTGTCTCTCATTTCCTGAATCCGCACAGATGAACATAGTCCCAAACTTACGGCAAAGTCGTTTAATTCCCTTTTGCTTTTAATCCTGCATTTTTAGCCCATCATGCGGCTCACCAAATAAAGGACCATTTTAAGAATCTGTTTATAACTGTGTGTGTGCTTTATAATAACATTTTTTTCCATCACAAACAATTAAAAAAACCAGGAGTCAAAGAAGACCCTGGGACATACATAATATAACAATCATTGTTATTTCTTAAAAAACATTTTTATTGAGATATAATTCACACAAAATAATTCACCCATTTAAAGTGTACAATTGAATTTTTTTAAGGACATTCAGCAGAGTGGTGCAGCCAACAGCACAATGAATTTTAGAACATTTTGATCACCCCTAAGAGAAATCCCCATACCTATTAGCAGTCACTCACCATTCCTCCACCTTGCCCCCCTTCACCTCCCCAAACCCTCTCCCCCATTACCTGCCTCCTGCTCTCCCACCAGCCCTAAAAACCACTAATCTTTCTGTCTCTAGACATTTGCCTATTCTGAATATTTCACATCAGTGGAAGCACACGATATGTGGTGTACTGTGACTGATTTCTTTCACTTAGCATGTTTTCAAGGTTCACCCATGCTGTAGCATGTATTAGTACGCCATTCCTTTGTATTACCAAATCATATTATATTGTATGGACATACCACCTTCTAGTTAATCTTTCATCAGATAATGAATATTGGGTATTTGGATTATTTCTACTTTTTGGCTTTTATGAATATTGCTGCTACAAACAGTCATGTATAAGTTTCTGTGGCGTCATGTGTTTTTCTCTTGAGTTTATACCTAGGATGGAACTGCTATGTAATATAACTTGATATTTAACCTTTTAAGGAACTGCCAGACTGTTTTTCAAATTGGCTGCTCCATTTTACATACATACCAGTAGTATATGAGGGTTCCAGCTTTTACACATCTTTGCCAACACTTGTTATTGTTTATCTTTTTGACCGTAATGAATAATGATGTTAGGCATGTCTTCACGTACTTATTGGCCATCTGTATATCTTCTTTGGAGAAATGTCTATTCAGCTCCTTTGCCCATTTTTAATTGGTTTATTTGGTATTTTTATTATTGAGTTGTAAGGGTTATTCATATATTCTAGGTATGTCACTTATCAGAAGTATGATTTGAAAATATTTTCTCCCATTCTGTGGGCTGTCTTTTAACTTTCTTGATGGTGTCCTTTGCATCAAAAAAGTGCTTGTCCTTGATGATGTCCTATCTATTTTTTCTTTGTGCTTTTGATGTCATATATAAGAAAGCATTACTTAATCCAATGTCATCAAACACCTTTGTTTTCTTATAAAATTTTATAGTGTTAGATCTTATCCTTGAGATCCATGTTGGGTTTATTTTTTGTATATAGTATGGTAGAAGTCCAGCTTCATTCTTTTGCATGTGGATGGCCAGTTGTCCCAACACCATCTGATGAAAATATTGATCAACACCATTTGATGAAAATATTGAATTACTTTGACACTTCTGCCTAAAATCAATTCACCATAAATGTGAGTCTTTATTTCTGGACTCTGAATTCAATTCCATTGATATATACGCCTGTTCTTATGCCAGTACCACACTCTTGATCACTGCATAGCTTTTTAGTAAGTTTTGAAATAAGGAAGTGGGTGTCTTTCAACTTTGCTCTTCTTTTTCAAGATCATTTTGGTTATTCTGGGTTTCTTGCATTTCCATATGGATCTTAGGATGAGCTTGACAAAGAAGGCAGTTGGAATTCCAGTGGGAATTGTGTTGAATCTGTAGATTAGACGGTGAGTATTGCCATCTTAACAATCTGTGAATACAGGGTATTCATTTTATTTAGATTTTCTTTAATGTCATTCAACAATGTTTTATAGTTTTCAGAATGTGAGTTTTATTACTTTTATTAAATATATTCCTAATATATATCTTTTTCATGTTATTATAAATATGATTGTGTTGATTTCCTGTTTGGGTTGTTCACTGAAAATGTGTAGGAATACAACTGATTTTTGCATCTTGATCTTCTGTCTTGCCACCTTGCTAATAAATTGATTTACTAGTTCGAATAATTTTTTTAAGTGGATTCTTTAGGATTTTATATATACAAGATTATGTCATCTGCAAATAGAGATAGTTTTACTTCTTCCTTTCTAATCAGGATAATTTCTTTTTTTTCATTTTCTTGCTTAATTGTGCTGGCTAGAACCTCCAATACAATCTTCAATAGAAGTGACAAGATTTTTAATATATTTTTATTTTTTAGACTATGTTTCTCTGATTTCTTTCTCTCTTACGATTAGTGGTAAAGTATTAAAATAAAAGCTTGTGTCTTTTTTCCTTAGAAGCAGCAAAGGAGGAATGAACTGGAGGAAACCAAACATTGCCCTACAGCTATTGTCTGAGAAGAACAAAAAGGGAGAAAGAGGAAATGGTGACCTTTAGTAATATGAAGAAGAGAAAATCAAACTGGGGCTCTCATGCCTCCTCCAGGAGACAAAAAGTGTGCAGGAAACTGGTCTGGGCCTGAGACATGTTTTTGAGAATGGACAGTATGAAAGTTTATAGAGGTTCCTTGTCAAAGCACGAAGCTTACTCATTTAAGAATATGTATCAACGTATGTAGGATTACCACACAATCAAGAGTGCTTTAATGTAATTAGATCTCAAAAATTTTTGCTGGAGGAAAAAGCTCATTTTAAAATAACTCCAAACTTCTCTAACTTTTTCTTATATAATTCATGCACATCAAAAATCAAATTCATCAGTATCAGGTATTAAATGATCTACTTACTTCTTGTGGCCGGGAAAGAAATAGATTACTTTAAACTAGGCCTAGGTAGCTTTTGATTTGCTAGTTTTTCTTTATTTTGAGTTTGAAAATGAGTATGTGTCATCAAATAAAAGTTTAAAAATATTAGACTGTCAACAATAACTTCCAAGTTAGGCCTTGATGTTTTTTTCTCCATAGTGCTTCTCCTTTTTTTTTTTCCTAAAACTGTCATTTGAAGTCCATTAAAATATTAAATACAGACAAATAAAAATATATCACTTAAATCTCCAATTTTTCATAAGTAGCAAGCAATATAGTGAAATGAGAGCTATTTTAAACTAAGAGGTAAGATATGAGAAAATGAGAAAGTCAGTCTAGCATTACTTGGTCAGATATTTCTTACCTTTAAAATGGGGAAAAGAAAGGAGGAAATATGGGTTATCTCTGAAATATCCTCCAGTATAGCCAAAAGCAATAATACAAGGAATATCCATTTATTACCTGCTCCTTGGCATGCTCCGTGCTGAGTGCTTGATATATTCTCATGGGAACCTCACAACAACACTAACTTAGGGGGAGTCTTTTTAGTATCATCTAATGGTATATCTGAGAGAACTGAGGCTTAGGCAACAACTTGTCAAAATTCACAAGTTGGTATGTGCTAGAAGCAGGGTTCCGATCCATGGAGTCTGTTCTGTGTTCTTTTATGAGACGGTCAGTCAGGTGTGGCCACAATAGCAGGCACAGGACAGGCTCAGGAAAACAGATTTTTATATTCACAGGTCCTAGAGATAGGAGGCAGGACACACAGGGCCAACATGGGGGACCTCAGAAAGTAGGAGCGAGGGGAAAGCTGAGGTTAGACCTTTAGGGTTTTCTTAAGAGTCAAGGCAGGGCAGAGTGAATAGTTTAAAATTGGCTAATTTAAATAATTTCCTTGGGCTCTGAGATATAAGGGTGGTCCTTAGTTGCCTACCTGGCCCTGGGATGATTAAGGCAAAGGGATATTGACTCATAGGTGTCTGGGCCAGGTAGAGGTGGTCTGGTTCTGGATTGGTTAGCTTACATATCAAGGGCACACGCTTTGCTGTTTCTAAGTACTGGCTAGCCTGAGGAGGGGCAGTCTCTCCCCAGTCAGAAAGGTTCTCAAGATGTCAAACGCCAAAGATAAAAACTGTATGATGTCACTTATATGTGGAAATGAAAAAATAATACAAATGAATGTATATGCAAAACAGAAACAGACTCACATATACAGAGAACAAACTTGTGGTTACCAAAGGGGAGAGGAAAATGGAGAGGGACAAATTAGAGGTATGGGGTTAACAGATACATACTACTATATATAAAATAGATTAGCAACAAGGGTATACTGTATGGCATGGCGAATTATACCTACTATCTTGTAATAACCTATAATGGAGTATAATCTGCAAAAATACTGAATCGCTGTGTTATACACCTGAAATGAATATAATATTGTAAATCAACTATACTTCAATTAAAAAAATTTAAAAAGATGTCAAACACCATAATATACAGGAAATTTAAAAATGTAAACAATACAGTCTAACTTCAGAGCCTATGCTTTTAAACAGTCTCCAGTATTGCCTCTTTTATTCTAAAAACGGTTAGTGAGAAATTACCAAAAAATTATATTACAGTGTTCACATATCTTTCACATACTGTTGAAAAATAGATTGATCAGTTGCATTAGAAGTGCAGTAAATGGTGTGATTGAATACTGTTCTAAATAGAAATAGCTTTGAAAGTAAAAATAGTACCAAATAAAAACAAAAAGAGAGAGAAGTAATTGAGGTGTTGATGGGTATTCAAAACAATTGAAGTAGAAATTGGTCTTGGGTAATAAAATGAAAGGACACAAGCTTCGGAATAAGATGGACTTGGATTTTGTTTTTCTCACCAACTAGTAGGGGATGTTATTGAACTGCTCTGGGCCTCGGTTCCCTCATCTGTAAAATGCAGTGAGAATGATCGGTGATCGTGGTCACACAGTTGGAGCTGTGTGTGTAGCTGACCCACAATTCAATCTCGGGTTTGACCCCAAAGCCCGTTTAATTACCTTTGAGAAAGGTACACTCTAAGGGAAATAAAAATGTCAAAGGACACTTAAGCTAGCAGGTCAAATACTGAACAAGTACAGAGACCATTTATTTTCTCTTAGAAGCAGACAGGACACATATTCGAAAAATTCAGTCTTGCATATTTCATTTCATAAGGTGCCAGTCAGTGCCTAATTTAAATTTTTCACTGGAGGGAGACTATTGTGAAATTAAATATTAGGAAATATAAAAGGTTGACCATATTTCTTTGTTCCCTGCTTAAATTCCAAAACAGCCTTACTGTCATTGCTTTAAGACAAGTTTTTACATAATGCCATTTTATTAGAGATAATGAAATGAAAAGGAGAAAAGATTATATTTAAATACTTTATAAATACTTAGAATAATTGTGTATTGAACAAAATCAACTCACTTTATTATGCATGAAAAGGGGGATTTAGACATAAATGACTGAGGACCTGGTTATTAAATATGCCTCATGGTTACCTAATGAATTATCAGCATTTAATTAATTCATTGTTTCTTTCCTTCCTCTGTTCTTCCATCTGTCCACCTATTCATTCATTCATTCATTCATTTGTTCATTAAATTTTTGGTTTCCTAATCCTCCCAGGTAAAGTGAGTAAGTTTAGTTGCTGTTCCTCGTGACCTCATCAGAAATCTTTCGTGGTAGATATATAATAATTCAGTGTGATTCTCTGACGTTTGTGGAAGCTTCGCACAAACCTTAGCCATCACAAAAGAAACCTCTCTGACTCTCAGGACCAAAATCATCCGAGAGTTGGAGAGGGATGGGTATTATCCACAGAAAATAGACCAACATTTGCTTTGGAAGGAGGGAGTCTGCTGACTACTTTGGGTACCATAGCTTCCAAAGTGCTTTTGCAGAGAGCTGTCATCCCTTTTTTTTTTTTTTTTTTTTTAATTTAAATCCCCTCTAGGCAACGGTGGTTCCACTAATTCTGCTAAAATGTACCTTTAGCCTTTAGTGCTGGAGTGGTTGTGATGTGCCGCATTATAGCTGAGCATTAGCTGGCATTTACAGAGATGTGTGTTTGAGAAATAGGTCCCGTGTTACTTATTCCTTGATAGTTAGATTAGAGCAATAGCACATCCTGTCCTAGGCAGAGTGCCTGACTCTCCCCAGGGTGCACACCAAGTAGAATTGTTTTCCTCTCTAAGTCATCCTTTGTTTGTTTAGTCGCTCTTCTTTTCTCCTCCCTTTCAATAAATTCAGTATCATGTTATAGTATTCTGTAGCATTTTTCATTGTTTAAGCTGTTTTTCTTAACAAAGACTCTCACTTATTGGTATGAAGAATCAAGACAGTACCATTTTGGAAATTATAAGTAAAAAGCATGTCAGGGTTAACAGTTTATTAGTAATTAATATCAAAGCTATCTGTAGACTTACTTTAAATGATTCATGATATAATGCAAATAAATGTTATAAAAAGTTATTGACATAAAGTATTTTAGATGGTGATTGCTTATAAACATGCCATATATTAAAAGTTAAATATTAAAACCTAATATTTAGGGCTTCCCTGGTGGCGCAGTGGTTGAGAGTCCGCCTGCCGATGCAGGGGACACGGGTGCGTGCACCGGTCCGGGAGGATCCCACATGCCGCGGAGCGGCTGGGCCCGTGAGCCATGGCCGCTGAGCCTGCGCGTCCGGAGCCTGTGCTCCGCAATGGGAGAGGCCACAACAGTGAGAGGCCCGCGTACCGCAAAAAAACAAAAAACAAAAAAAACCCCTAATATTTAAATGTGGAAATTTAAGAGATAGAAATGTCACCTGAGAAGGCTGGATGCAGGATTTCACAAGCTGGCAGTATCATTTGAGTTCTCAATTTAGGAGGTCCCGTGAGTCGATGTTATCAGTTCAGTTAGAATCAGTCCCAATATGATTGATTAGCATTATTCAAACTCTCAAGAGACATATAAGCCAGTTTGCCAACGTTTCCATTTAGTATGAGGCCAGAAAATTGCACGGGTATCTGCCACCCAGGTTACCTCCTTCCCCATATAAACATACTAGGCAAGTCAAAGTAGTCACCCAGATACCTCCTGGTACAAAGAAATTCGAAGCAAAGGAAGTGACACTGGTAGTCAGAGCCTTGAGAGGCAGTTGAGTGGTGTTTAAAATACTACCCTCGTTCAAATACGGACTTTGCTACTAACTAGCTGGGACCTTGGACAAGTTGCTTACCCTCTCTGTGTCTCAGTTTCCTCATCTGAAAACAAGGGGATGTGACGCTTATGTGCTGGGTCCTGTAGCTTTTTGTCCTACTCGACAGATGTGGATAATCACCGAAAAGTTCCTATTGCCTCTCCTTCTACCAGGCTTCTTGTGGAAACCTTTCTTCGCTTATAAATAATTTCTTTATGTAGAGTAATAAAATTGAGTAGATCATTTTATATTACACTTTATACTCACCTTACAGCTCTCTTTTTGAATTTAGAAGTACCTTTCTTATTTCCTTTAATTAAGAGACTATAATATCCTGTCTTACTGCTTTGATTTGCAAGACATTCTACGTAGGACTTCTTCAGGTAATTGGTTTGATACAGCTTATGTGAATTTTGCAAGTCTAAATCTCAAGGACTTGATAATGATGGTGGTGATAATGGTGATGACATGATGACAATAATGACAATATTAGCACTACCCTTTATTGAATCTTTCCTCTGTACCTGGCCCCATATGCATGCTTCCTGCATTAGCTCGTGTAATCCTCATAATAAAGTGATGAACTACGTACTATTTACCTTTAGTTTACACATGAGGATACTGAGGATAGAGAGGTTAAGTAGCTTGCTGAACATCACACAGCTAGTAAATGGCAACGCCTAGGTTTTATCCTGGGCTAGAACTCTGAGGTCAGTGTTCTCAATGATAATGCTGGTAGACTCCCAAATAATGTGTCCCCCCACCCCCTCCCCATTTCAGCTAGATTTGAACCACCACCTAAGAGTACACAAGAAAACAGTCTACATTTTCCTAAGGAGATACTAAAGAGAGAATCAAATTCAGGGGAGACCTAAATGATCCTTCACACATGCTAACACAGATATTGGTCCTCAGGCTAATCACAGATCTAACAGTATGTGGAAATCAGTCTTTATAACTAAAGGTATATTATACTATGTGAAGTGGTAATAAATATTCTTGTATTAGCATCAAAGTATACCCAGGCATCTTTTGAATTCTTTCCTGAAACATGTATTTTGAAAGTTTCCATATATAGAAATCCCACTACGTAATAGTTTTATGTGGTTTAAAGCATAATTATCATTAATTTTTTGACAATTTGTAATTTAATTGAAATCAAATTACATTTAGGAAGTTCCCCATTCAGGACTTTTCTATGCCCCCACTTGTCTGCTTTATCTCTTCCAGAACTCCCTTTATTTCAGTCTCTGAGGCCACCTCTCTACTTAATAGGACAAAAATGAAAATCCTGGGTGATACACTGAGTTCTTTGGGAAAATAGAAGTCTCTGGCTGTTTTAAAGTGGCAAGGTGAGGGAATTCCCTGGCGATTCAGGGGTTAGGACTTGGTGCTCTCACTGCCAGGGGCATGGATTTGATCCCTGGTCGGAGACTAAGATCCTGCAAGCCGTGTGGTATGGCCAAAAAAAGAAAAAAAAGAAAGTGGCAAGGTGAGAGAGATACAGGAAGGGGACAAATACGCTTCAGGCTAGCAGCCTAAATTCAAGAAACCCATATAGAGCTTCTCTGTTTCTTATTTCAGTATTTAATTTCAAGGGATTACATTGTTTATACTTCCTAATTAG
The DNA here is from genome assembly GCF_003676395.1 of Aethalodelphis obliquidens. Classification (NCBI taxonomy): domain Eukaryota; kingdom Metazoa; phylum Chordata; class Mammalia; order Artiodactyla; family Delphinidae; genus Aethalodelphis; species Aethalodelphis obliquidens. The sequence goes on along the minus strand of NW_020837977.1, from coordinate 8,180,996 downwards.
GTCTACTGGCCTTCACCATTGTTCTCTTGTCTCTCATCAAAAATTATTTGTTTCAGGAGCTGTGCAAGATGCAGTTACACAAGGGCTTTAGAACATTCTATAAATTGGATTCTGTATATTTGTAAATTATGCTGATAGGCACTTCTGTAGCACAATGAGGTCAAGACAGTCTCACTGAAAATGGCCTTTTCATGCTGGCTCGAGCCAAAAAAAAGGGAAAGCATCATAAAGGTACCGTGCTATGTTTGCAGAAGAATGCTGGTCAATTCAATCCAAGACAGTGGTTACAGACTTCCCTGGTGGCGCAGTGGTTAAGAATCCGCCTGCCAATGCAGGGGACATGGGTTCGAGCCCTGGCCTGGGAAGATCCCACATGCTGTATAGCAACTAAGCGTGTGCACCACAACTACTGAGCCTGCGCTCTAGAGCCCGTGCTCTGCAACAAAAGAAGCCACCGCAATGAGAAGCCCGTGGCGCACAGCAATGAAGAGTAGTCCCCATTCGCCGTGACTAGAGAAAGCCCGTGCGCAGCAACGAAGACCCAACGCAGCCAAAAATAAATAAATAAATTAATTAATTTTAAAAAAAGTGGTTATTTGTCAGCCAACCTTAAAGAGACTAAATGAAATTCTCAAAATATATAGCAATAGGATATTAAAGATATGTTTATGAAAAACATATTGTATGAAAATATACTATGTTGCATGCTATAAAGTGCAAGAGAATTATTAAGACACAGTTCATGATTTTAGAGAGTTTGCAATTTAAAAGAGAGACTAAAATATGCATGCAATTAATTAAATGGAAGAAAACAAAACATAAATGACACATGTCAGAGGCAAAGTTTAGCCTGAAAGAACATAGCTGGATTGAATTGAGCTACTAAAATTTAATTAATTCATTTAACTGCTATTTATTGAGTACCTACTATGTGCCAGGTCATGAGACATAACCCTTTCTACCAAAGGATACTGATATCTGGAAACTAAATTCTTGACTAATTTTCAGGATACAGGATAAAAAATGGAAGTAGCTCCAGCTTGAGTTTGAAAATACTGAATCAAAATCTGGCCCAATCCATTATTCATTGGGGGACTTGGGCAAATAATTTATAATCGTTTAGCTTCATTGTAGAAGTCAGAGGGTCATCTTTGATTGCCTCTTCTAATTTCATCCTACATAAAGGTAATCAACAAATGAGTCTTTAAATGTTCCTTGAATATTTCCCATCCTCTCCATCCTTTTATCTCCAGTCCAAAGGCTGGCCCTCATGATTTGCTTGTGGATTCTGTACCCTAAATTAGTTTTGCTCTCCCTGTATCATTCTTTTTCAATCTATTATGCATGTTGTAACCAAAGCAATCTTTCTAAAACTTTTACCTGACCATAACACTCCTCTGCTCAAAACTCTTTAGTCACTTCTCATCACCCAGAAGATGCAAGCCTGTGTCTCTTAGCAAGTAAGACCTTTAATGAGCTGAACTCTGCTTACATTTTTAACCACACACGCCAATCTTCCTCCATATCCACCCTACGTTTCTCTAATCACCAGGCTGTTTTGTGCCTCTGTGCCTTTGCATATGCTACTTTTTTTTTTTTTTTTTTTTTTTGCGGTACGCGGGCCTCTCACTGTTGTGGCCCCTCCCGTCGCGGAGCACAGGCTCTGGACGCGCAGGCTCAGCGGCCATGGCTCACGGGCCCAGCCGCTCCGCGGCATGTGGGATCTTCCCTGACCGGGGCACGAACCCGTGTCCCCTGCACCGGCAGGCGAACTCTCAACCACTGCGCCACCAGGGAAGCCCAGCATATGCTATTTTTTTTAATGCCGAAGCCTGCAACGTTATCCCCATCCTCACTCCACCAATGCTATCTGGAAAACTTTAAAATTTTACTCTTCCTTTGACAGTTTGCTCAAACACAGTCTCCTTCATGGAGCGTTCCTTGATTATTCGGGCACAGGTCATTTTTTCATCCTTCGGTATGCACACAGCATGTTTTATATATCTATGTTAGCACCATGCATTGTAACGTCATTATTCGTGTATATGCCAATTGCCTCAAAAAGACTGAACACCTGAGAACAAAGACAAGGCCCTTCACCTTTGAATCGTCACTCCTAACGTAATGTCTGCCATGGAGAGCCTGTGCAATAAATATTTATTTTAGTAATGAAGTCAGGTTTGGGCATAAATGGAAAGAACGAAGAAATGCTTTGTGGAGGAGACGGTATTTAAGGTAGGCCTTGAAAAACTTCTGAAATGTTTCCTGGATTTTAAAAATGTAATTTGGGGATGTCCAGTGTTTTGATATACGTATATACATAAATGTATATATCTTCATGCTCTTCCCTTTACTGCTTAACTATTTTGCCAGCAAAGCTTTGTCTTTTCCATTCAAGGCTCTAGATGCAGTGCTCTGAGTATGGTGAAGGCTTAATAAGTAGGTTAATAGTCTGATGTAAAGAAGCATCTTCCTCAGTTCTCTTAGAATAAGGTACTGTTCTGATTCTCCAGTGCTATGTGTGGTGTCAAAAATGCCTGACTTTTTAGCTGAGTCATAGATGGCTGTGTACCATACCTAATAGCAAATAAAAATGTTGATATTCACTCTATATATTTAATTTCTCCTGAACATATTAAAAATATATATAAGTGAGTATGCTTTTGATCCACAACAGAAAATACGTGAGAACCCTGGGCACCTCACTGCTATTCAGTTTAGCTCTCCCTGGGCAGATCACCTGAGTCTGATTGTAAACGTATTAACTTGGGCATCTTTTCAACCCAAATCATGTCTATTTCAGGTTATCAGTGATGGTTATGCTCTTAGGTATTCTGGCAGAATAATAATCTGAATTATTAAATAGAATTAACAGTACTTTTGGGGATATTCCATTCTTAACTAGTGCATGTTTCTACTTAAGTAGTTCATTTAAAATACAGATGAAAAAACACTGGGACTTCCCTGGTGGTGCAGTGGTTAAGAATCCGCTTGCCAATGCAGGGGACACGGGTTTGAGCCCTAGGCCGGGAAGATCCCACATGCCGCGGAGCAGCTAAGCCCATGCACCACAACTACTGATCCTGCGCTCTAGGGTGTGCGCCTAGAGCCTGTGCTCCAAAACCTACAACGAAGAGTAGCCCCTGCTCGCCACAACTAGAGAAAGCCTGCGCACAGCAATGAAGACCCAATGCAGCCAAGATAAATAAATTTATCAAAAAGAAAGAAAGAAAGAAAAAACACTGACACCAATAAAGATATTATGAATTACAGAAATCTAGAAAGTGGCCAAAGAAAAGGAAATCTACTCTGTTGCAGTCTGCTTTAGGATAACTGCTCCCTTCATTCTAACTTTCATGTTTACTAATGTAAATCTTTTTATTTTGATAGCACATCATGGTTAGGAGACAGGGAACTCGTCACTGGAGGCCTCAATGATTGCTTTCTTTTGTTTTTCGTTTTTCCACAAGAAAGAGCTTGTGAAGGAACCTCTGCTGTCTGGAGATCTTCCCTCGGAAACTGCTGCATGATAAAAAGTTCCTGGCTAAATTTGAGGAGCTCAGGAAGCATCTATAGGAGACATCGTTAAGTGCACTAGCGTAGTATTTGAGATGTAGCTATAGATATATAGCCATAATTACGTGTGGGTTGTAATCCACATAATTATACGAGGATTAGGAAGGCAAACTGGGAGGGAGGGCTGGCTCGCTTCCATCTCTTCTTCCTGTCAAAAGCTAAAGGTTTGCCCCAGCCTCTGGGCGTCTGCACCTTGGGAGTTTCCAGCTGCATTCTCCTCCCGTCGACTTGCTCCAAGCCAAGCCAGACCACCTGAAGGAAGGCAAATTCATGTTCGTGGCAGACCCTCAGACTCAAGCACCTTCTCACAACTCTCCCCATCTCGGCCCCTGAGCTAGCGGGGGCAGCGCAGCAGGTGCGAGGAGAGGCTCAGAAGGGGCGGTGGGGACGACCCCCTTTCGAACTGCCTTTGTAGCTGCCAAGGAGTAGCCAACAAGCGCCAGATTTATGTGCACTTTGAAAGAAGCACCTTCACCATTGGCTTTCGGAGCGGCGCTGTCGCTAGGGAGCAGCGGGCAGGGCGAGCGGAGACTGGGGAGAAGCCCGGGCGGGTGTTCCCGTAACCTGGGAGAGCGGGCACCCACCGTCGGCGCGGACACGCACGCACACGCACGCTCCCCGCGAGTTCGAGCCCCGCGGCCCCGGCCCGCCCGAGGGCGCCCCCTGCGCCGTTCTAGGCAGAGCCGCGCCTCCCGGCTCGCCTCCCGCCCCCTGATTCCCGCCGCTGCTGCCCAGAGAGACAGGAACCTGGAACCTCTGCTCCACGTGCCCCCGCGCGGGCACGGCGGAGAGCCGTGGGGCTCGGGGAGGAGGAGAGCACGATGAATGAGTGCTCCCTTCGCCTCCGAGTTGTCTGAGTTGGCGGCGCCGCGCCCCGGCTTCCGGCTCTCGGCGCCCCACGCGCTCGCGGCTCCAGCGGCTCCAGCCCACGTCCGCGCCGGGAGCCGAGCTCGCCGCGCCGCGCCGCGCCGCGCCGGGGGAGCCCGGGCTCCCGAGCTCCTGTCCCGGCCCCGGTCCAGGGGAAAGCAGGGGTGTCCCCGGGCAGAGGCGCACGGCCGCGCGGTCTCCCGCACTCTCCGCGGCCCATCGGTCTCTCCATGGCCTCTCATCAGCAATCCCGGATCCAGGCTTACCTGGAGAAGAACAAGATCGGTCCCCTGTTTGAGGTAAGGCGCTGCAGGTGCGGGCGGTCCCGTTTGTCTTTGGGGGGTTCAGGACACCCCGGAGGGAAGGAGGGTGACAGAAGAGATGCGCGGGAGGGACGCCCCTGTGGCCCCAGTTCTCTCTCTCTGTCCGGGCCAGGTGTCCTGGAACGCGGCCGCGCGGGCGGTTCTTCGGTTACTTGGGCGCGGACAGGTAAGCTCTGGAGGGACAAACCTTATCCTGGCATGGCAAGTTTGAGGTGTCTGACTGTCTTGCACCTTGCAACCACATGCACGGGGCCCGGACAGGCTGAGACAGACGGATGCACACACTCAGCCTTACACACGCTCACTTTCTTCCTGGAATTCACACTGTCTTGCGCGTTTTTCCCCAAACGTAGGCAGTAGTAGAACCCGTAAAAGGTGGAGGAAGTGCTTAGCAATGGGATGGAATAAGGTTACCTGGGAGAAAACTGAACTGGTAGGAAGTAGGCTTCTGTAGGTGCGGGCGTGTGGAATGAAATTGCCAAGCTGAGGCGCTGACATTGGTCTCTGGAAGAAAGGAGAATCCTTTGCCTTGCGGCCCCCCTACCTGTGTTAGGGGGAGAGAGGGGGCAGAGAAAGGTTCGGGAAAAGCACACGCGTATTTATGGGAAGGAGACAGCTCTGAGCTGTTTTCTCTCGCCATCAAAGAATTGATGACAAAAATACAGTAGGAGAATGGAAAAGTGGGAGAACAGGAGAAAATGAGAACGGGGGACTGAAACCAGGCACCGGCAAAGCGTCCCTCCGGTTGCCAGGGCGCTGGGCAGCTGCAGAGGCCAACGGGGAGGGACGCCCACGGTCCCCTCCTTTCCTGTCCAACCGTCCAGCTGGGCACGGACGCGCTGCGAGAGGACGTGGGAGGGTCGAGATCCCCGCCCCCCCGCCAAAAAAATCCGTTGTGGTCATACTTGGGCGTTTACATGACCGCGGTGTCTTAAGGCTGAAACGAGGCAGGAGGAAAGAGATAGCAGAGGATGGAACACCTTCTCCAGGACTGAAGAGAGGAGAATGATAACTGCAGAGAAAATAAGACTGCGAATTAATGTCCCAGCACAAAAAGGGAGCGGACAAGGGTGTGATCATAACGGGTTTCACATAACCAAGATTTGCAAAATCCCTTGTTTTTCTGACCAACTTTTAAGTTAACCATGTACTGTCTTGGGAGATATGACCATTATCTCAACTGAGAATCACTGTTGTATAGTCATAAAGTCCTACAATATATGTCTTGATTCTTGTTTTTGCGAAAAGTGTTAGCAAAGGAAGTGCAGATACAAAAGCAGAGTAGAATTGCTGGAGCTACTAGAATTCCTTTCTTTGCCTTTAGTGTAAAGATTAGAGATTATACACTGTATTTAAAGGAGAAATATAATAACCCTCTGTGGCACAGTGTGTTAATTGTATCAAAAGAAACATAAAATAAATACATTTAGAGGGTTTCTTCTCTAGAATATAAGTATATTTTCCTAGGGAGAATAAATGAATTGTTTTTAATAGATGCTATTCTCATTTGCTGACTTTTATAATTCCCAAGATTCTCTCCAAGTGACAGTAATAGAGTTTGGAATGTATGTAAACTTTCTATATACATAATTAGGAAATAAATCCAACTTGGTTTTAAATGCTCACTTTTTCAGTTCCACTGCTGAATCTTAAGGGATGGCAGAATTGTTTTGTAAAATCATTAGACCTCCTCACTAAAAAACAAACAAGGACAAAAGTATATGCTTTGTATTTTATTCGTTTTTTTGGTAACATATTACATACATCCCCATTAGCTTGGATTGCAGTGATGAGTAGTTAATTTTTAAGGGTTGATGTGCACTTTAAATAATTAAAGGGAGAAAATGGATAAGTTCTCTTCTACTGAAATCAAGTCCTTATGCAACAGTTTTGATCATGAGAGAGCATCGTTTTGAGAGTAGAATTACATGTACTTTACAAAACTGGAAAGTCTCCTCATACTTGAAAACCAGTGGAACTAGTGTAAAATGGACATATTGATCTATCATTCTCCTCAAAGCTCCCAGGCCTTTGGTTAATAGTTCTCATAAAAATTGCTTCAAGAGATCAGAAGAGGAACCTAGGAACCTGAATTTAGTAAGAAGTAGCACAAATGATGGTCACATATTTAATTCCTGGGCCACATTGTAAGAAACAGTGACATAAGCTGAGATCTCCATTTACCAATTACAAATTGAAATAGGTGGTACCAAGTTTTATTATCTGTGCTTTGTGGTGATTTTTTTTCGTGCTGAGGCACTGGCATTAGTGACATAGCTTTACTTTAGTTTTGAAAATATATAAGACCTGACAATATGTTCCCTTTACAGATTTTGTTAGCTAGGTCTGTTTTAAGAAAACTCACTGAAGTGAGGCACTTTAAAGAGAGCACATGAATGTTATTTAAAACAGTAGCAAAGGGCTTCCCTGGTGGCGCAGTGGTTGAGCGTCCACCTGCCGATGCAGGGGACATGGGTTCGTGCCCCGGTCCAAACAGTAGCAAAGGTAACATATACTGGTATTGAGGATACTTACATCTCATTTTTTTTTTAAACCTGTACAGTTTACTTAGTTTAGTTTATTTCTTACTTAGTTTATTTATTTCTAACATTTTATCACTTGAGAAGCTTATCAAAGTGCTGCACACAATATGGTGTTTCAAAAACTAGAGTGAAATTAATCTTGTTTCCAGATGATTTAGAAGTATACATTTATACTACCTTTAACTATATTTGAAGATATTTTGAGGCATTACAAAACCATGCCTAGAAATCGTTGCATTAGAGTCTTGGGTAATGATATTTTAATTAAATAGTATGAAGCTATAAGGTGAAAATGGCAATAATGACTTAGATTCCACAAACTCTTTGAAATATTTGTAAGATATAATACTTTTAGTGCTCTCATTGGCTTGCTCAGGGCAGGCAAGTAGTTAGCAGTCTGGCATCAATCTATAACGAATGCTTGATGTTGCTACAATAAGTTAGAACTATAATCTTAATATAGATTTCACACATAGCTCCTCACTTAACTGGCAAGATGTGAAATGGTTTGGCTGCCACCAAAGTAGAATATTTTTGCAACATACGTAGGTAAGATACATGGGGCAAACGTAAGACTGATCTCAAAGCCTAGGGCTAGGCACCTAACAGTCAAACAACTTGGTGATCAGAAATTCTGTTGCTTATTAAGATCAAGCCATCTACTTTGTTTATATTGTAAGCAGTTTAACTTAATTCTCAAGAGGTTATATGATGTGAAACGTTGCAATAAATTCATTATTTTTAATACCAAGAAGTATACAATTTTCAGTTTCTCTCATCTTGTTAAATAGGATAATTATTTGAAAATTATGGGTTGGAATGGTGCTCAGGGCAGCCATATGTCTTGGTTCCGGCCTAGTCACACTCACAAGAGTGGGAAATCCTGCACCATATGATATCACTTATATGTGGAATCTAAAAATGGATACAAATGAACTTATTTACAAAACAGAAACAGACCCACAGACATAGAAAACAAATTTATGGTTACCAAAGGGGAAAGGGGGAGAGGGAGGAATAAGTTAGGAGTTTGGGATTAACAGATACACACCACTATATAGAAAATAGATAAACAACAAGTTATACCACAGGGAACTATACTTAATATCTTATAATAACCCATAATGGAAAAGAATCTGAAAAAGATTATATCTTGATAAATATATATGAATCACTTTGCTGTATACCTGAAACTAATACAACATTATAAATCAACTATACTACAATTTTTAAAAAGCAGAATAATGCGGTCTTCATACAATCTCCATGGAATTTTTAAATCTCTGTCTATTGAAGATGTGGCAAACTAAGTTCACTGCATTTTCCCAAATGTGGTCTGACCCACTCCAAGTAGAATGGAATCACTTTACAACCTTCTGTGTTTAGTACCTCTACTCACATAGTCTAAGTTTGTGCTAACTGATTTGGCATATATGTTATGAGGTGGACTCATCAAATGCATGGTCAACCTAGCAACCAGATTTGTGTTCTAAATGATATTCCCCATTAAGTGGAACCAGGTATCCTTGGAGAAATGGTTAATTCAAGGCTTGGCACTGGGAAATACAAGATGAACCTGGAACATCTTATTACGCTAAAAAGTAAGGAAGTGGTCAAAGAATGATAGGAACATGTCCAAAGGACGTAGAAGCCAGCTTGAAGAGGCTCCTATTAACTAAATCTGGGACAATTTAAGAAGCAAAATAAAGAATGATAGTAACATTATCTTACTGTATAAAATAGGAATATTTTATTCCACACATTCATGGGATACATGAATGTGTTCAATTTATGGGGAGAAGAGAAAGCTTTACCTTATCATAAGTACAATGCCAATTAATAAAACTGGAAGGGATGATGGAATTAGAAAATCACTACTTGGCAACCATCTTAGTAATAATTCGGGCAAGAAACATTAATCAATGCTAAAACTAATGGGTGAAAGTTGGATGAGGAATGAGATGTTACATAATCTCTAGTATCTTTCCACAAAATAGATGTTAATTATAAAAGGGAAAAAAGTAACTCTGTAGTGAAGAAACCTGGCAGACGCTACTTTACTCAAGTGTTGTGCCCCTTCTTAGGATGCATTTAAAACAACATGGCATCGCTTCTGTAATATTCCTGCCCATCATGCATGACTTGAATTGAATAATGGGAAAATATCTGATAAGCTTGATGGGGAAATTCTGCTTATCTGGAGTCTTAAAAAATGTTAAGATCATGAAAGTCAAGGGAGGTCTCAGACTGAAGAGACGTGACAAGTAAGTGCAAAATATGTTTCTAGAGTTGATACTTTTGCTATGAAGGACATTTTTGGAAAAGTTGGCGAAACTTGAATGGGGTCTCTAGGTGAAGGGTATATGGAGTCCTTTGTGTTGTTCACATACTTTTTCTGTAAGTTTAAAATTATTTCAAAATTTTAAAAAATATTAAAAATAGAAAAGGACATCTAGGAAATGAGCATTTACAAAATAATTCATCCATTGGGTTTCTTTAAACATTAAATTATGTGAGTGTAGTTAAGAATTGTTATCAATGATTTATACATGGCAACCAATGAATAATAAACTAAAATTCTGAGTAAAGAAAATTTACAATTCTGGTTAATTAAGCATACGCATTTTCCTCTACTCCCTCTCAAAATTTTATTGAAATATCAGCAAAAATATTAAAAAAATAAATGCATAAGAGTGCTGGAACACAAGAAAGGGTGCTGAGGCGGAGATACTGTTTCTGTTTGTTTATGAGTGGTGGCATCTCCTTTGCACCTACATATGATCGAGTGTCATAGAGTCAATGATATGTAGTGAAAATGTTTGCAATTTCCTGGAAGGTACCTAAAATACATGGACTCAGCTGGGACATCTTCTCATATGCCTGTCCTCCTTCCTGCTGTCTGGAATGCCTCTTTGTAATACCTCCCTCCTACCTTTCTTTACTTCTTCCACATCCCCAGGCAACCACTGATCTCCTTTTTGTCACTAAGGTTGTTTTTCCATTTCTAGAGTTTTGTATAAATAGAATCATACTCTGTGCTCCTTTTTTGGGGGAAGGTGTATATCATTTTGTACTTGACATCATTATTTTGCAATTCGCCCATGTTGCATCCTGTATCGGTAGTTTACTTCTTTTTATTGCTGAATTAGTATTTTGTATGGATTTATACTTTTGTTTCTCTTGGGGACCTGGAATAGGTTGGATGGATCATATAGTAGGTGTATGTTTAACTTTTTAAGACATTAGCCACTAGTTTTGAAGCTTGTACAATTTTACGTTCCTACCAACTGTGTGTGAGAGTTTCAGTTGTTCACTATTCTCGCCCAAACTTGATATCATCTGTCTTTTTAATAATAGCCATTCTAACTAGTTTGTGTGGTATCTCATTGTGGTTTTAATTTGATTTTACATTGTTGCCTCACTCTTACCCCCGATCTGAGGCCAATGTCAGTGGAGACCATGTGGGGAGGCTGGCCTCCTCCCACTCCTGACAGTAATAAGGCATTCCTCTCCCTCCCCATTGGGGTTGTGTCAGAAGAGGCCTAGAGAAGACTCAGGACTTGTGGTCCAGTGGTAACAAGGCCACCCCTGCCATGAAATCCATGCCAAGACACATCGAAATTAAATTTCTGGGGAAGAAAGACAAGAAAAATCTTGAAAGCAGCCAGAGAAATGCAACATTCTACCTATAGAGGAAAAAGCAATTAGAATGACACCAGATTTCTCATCAGCCCATGGAGGTCCAAGGGAAGTGGCACAATATTTTTCAAGTGCTGAAAAAAAAGAACCTAGGATTCCATTAGAGAAAATATCCTTCACAAATGAAAGGGGAATCAAGAGAATTTGTCACCAGCAGGCCTTCCCTAAAAGTGTGGCTAAAGGAAGTTCTCTAAACAGAAAGGAAATGATGAAAGAATAAGGAAGTTTAGAACATCAGGAAGGAAGAAAGAACATGGAGAGTGCAAAAATATGAGTAAATATAATACGTTTTCCTTCTCCTCTTGAATTTTCTAAATTATGTCATGATTGAAGCACGATTATAACAATGTCAGATGAGGTTCTAAAAGTATGTAGAGGAAGTACTTAAGAAAATTGTATTATAATCAAGGAAGGGTTAAGAGGTGCAAAGAAGGTAAGGTTTCTCTACTTCACTTGAACTGATAAAATGACAATACCTGTTGACTAATTGTATATGTATAATGTAATACCTAGAGCAAGCACTAAAAAAACTATACAAAAAGATGCCCTCAAAAACGGTAGATAAATAAAAATGGAATTTAAAAAAATGTTCAAGTAACCTCCAGGAATAGGAAAAAGAAAAAAATAAAGCAGAGAGAACAAACAGAAAAAAAATAAATAACATGACAGACTTTAGCCCTAATATGTCGCTAATTCAATTAAATGCAATGGTCTAAGTATACCAGTTAAAAGAGATTGTCAGAGTGGATTAAAAAACATGACCCAACTAAGAAACTCACTTCAAATACAAAGATACAGGCAGGATAAAAGTAAAAGAATGGAAAAAATATTATGCAAACATCAAAGGAAAGCAGGAGTGGCTATGTAAATGTCAGATAAAGTAGACTTTAGAGGATAGAAAATTATCAGAGACAGGAATTGTCATTTTGTAATAATAGAAGGGTCAACCCACCAAGAAAAAGAGCAATCCTGAGTGTGTGCACTGAGCAGCAGAGCTGCAGACTGTGTGAAGCAGAAACTGATAGAACTAAGAAGAGAAACAGACAAATCTGTAATTATAGTTCAAGACTTCAAAACCCCTCTCTTGACAATTGAGAGAACAACTAGGCAGAAATTCAGAAACACCATAGAAGAACTCAACAGCACATCAGACAACAGGGTCTAGTTGACATTTGTAGACCACTCCATGCAACAGTATCAGAATGCACATTCCTTTCAAGTGGCATGGAATGCATACAGAGATAGACCATTCCCTGAACCACGAAACAATCCTCAATAGAAAACATACAAGGTGTTTTCTCCATCACAGTGGGATGAAACTAGAAATCAGTAATAGAAGGAACACAGGAAGATTCCCAAAACACTGGGAAACGGTGCAACACACTTCTACATAATCTACTTGTCAAAGAAGAAATCGCAAGGAAATAAAAACTCATCTAACAGTGAAAAGGAAGGTATGTCAAAATTTATGAGACACAGCTCAAGCAGTGCGGAGAGGGAATTTTAGAGCACTAAAATGCATAGGTTAAAAAAGTGGACTGGGACTTCCCTGGTGATCCAGTAGTTAAGTCTCTGTGCTTCCAATGCAGGAGACACAGGTTCGATCCCTGGTCGGGGAAATAAGATGCCACATGCCGTGCAGTCAAAAAAAAAAAAAAAAAAACTTAAAAACGTGGACTGATGTGTGTGACTGGTCTGAATAGGGCCTCTGCTTTCTATACCATTTTTGTGTGCACTCCCAATAGTACAGGACAGTCTATCCAGAGGGAGAGAGGACCGTTCCACAGTGAAGGATGTGTGTGCATCAGTAATCTGCAGACAATAGGTATCAGTTCATATATTATGTCATGTCTTGTATCTAGAAGTAGATATTAAATTTTTATTTATTTATTTAGGCTGCATTGGGTCTTCTCCACTGCGCATGTTTCTCTAGTTGCGGTGAGGGGGGGCTACTCTTTGTTGCAGTCGGCGGGCTTCTCAGTGTGGTGGCTTCTCTTACTGTAGAGCACGGGCTCTAGGCCCACAGGCTTCAGTAGTTGTGGCTCGCGGGCTCTAGAGCACAGGCTCAGTAGTTGTGACACACGGGCTTAGTAGCACCGAGGCATGTGGGATCCTCCCGGACCAGGGCTTGAACCTGTGTCCCCTGCATTGGCAGGCGGATTCTTAACCACTGAACCACCAGGGAAGTCCCCAGCATTACTTTAGCTGTCAATCCCAAACCCAGTCCATTCCTGGTGGCAAGAATCAGACTGTCTATTATTTATTTATTTATTTATGGCTACGTTGGGTCTTCGTTGCTACACGCGGGCTTTCTCTAGTTGCAGGGAGCCGGGGCTACTCTTTGTTGCGGTGCGCCGGCTTCCATTGCAGTGGCTTCTCTTGTTGCAGAGCACGGGCTCTAGGTGCGTGGGCTCCCGGGCTTCCGTAGTTGTGGCTCGTGGGTTCTAGAGTGCAGATGCAGTAGTTGTGGCACACCGGCTTATTTGCTCCGCGGCATGTGGGATCTTCCTGGACCAGGGCTCAAACCCGTGTCCCCTGCATTGGCAGGTGGATTCTTAACCACTATGCCACCAGGGAAGCCCCTGACCATTTTTTGATTGGATTGTTTGTTTTTTAGTATTGAGCTGCATAAGCTGTTTATATATATTGGAGACTAATCCTTTGTCCGTTGATTCATTTGCAAATATTTTGTCCCAGTCTGAGGGTTGTCTTTTCATCTTGTTTATAGTTTCCTTTGCTTTGCAAAAGCTTTTAAGTTTCATTAGGTCCCATTTGTTTATTTTTTTGTTTCCATTACTCTAGGAGGTGGATCAAAAAAGATCTTGCTGTGATTTATGTCAAAGAGTGTTCTTCCTATGTTTTCCTCTAAGAGTTTTATAGTGTCCAGTCTTACATTTAGGTCTCTAATCCACTTTGAGTTTATTTTTCGTGAATGACGTTAGGGATTGTTCTAATTTCATTCTTTTACATGTAGCTGTCCAGTTTTCCCAGCACCACTTATTGAAGAGGCTGTCTTTTCTCCATTGTATATTCTTGCCTCCTTTATCAAAAATAAGGTGACCATATGTGCATGGGTTTATCTCTGGGCTTTCTATCCTGTTCCATTGATCTATATTTCTGTTTTTGTGCCAGTACCATACTGTCTTGATTACTGTAGCTTTGTAGTATAATCTGAAATCTGGGAGCCTGATTCGTCCAGCTCCATTTTTCTTTCTCAAGATTGCTTTGGCTATTCGGGGTCTTTTGTGTTTCCATACAAACTGTGAAATTTTTTGTTCTAGTTCTGTGAAAAATGCCATTAGTAGTTTGATAGGGATTGCATTGAATCTGTAGATTGCTTTAGGTAGTATAGTCATTTTCACAATGTTGATTCTTCCAATCCAAGAACATGGTATATCTCTCCATCTGTTTGTATCATCTTTAATTTCTTTCATCAGTGTCTTATAGTTTTCTGCATACAGGTCTTTTGTCTCCTTAAGTAGGTTTATTCCTAGGTATTTTATTCTTTTTGTTGCAATGGTAAATGGGAGTGTTTCCTTAATTTCTCTTTCAGATTTTTCATCATTAGTATATAGGAATGCAAGAGATTTCTGTGCATTAATTTTGTATCCTGCTACTTTACCAAATTCATTGATTAGCTCTAGTAGTTTTCTGGTGGCATTTTTAGGAGTCTCTATATATAATATCATGTAATCTGCAAAAAGTGACAGTTTTACTTCTTCTTTTCCAATTTGTATTCCTTTTATTTCTTTTTCTTCTCTGATTGCCATGGCCAGGACTTCCAAAACTATGTTGAATAATAGTGGTGAGAGTGGACATCCTTGTCTTCTTCCTGATCTTAGAGGAAATGCTTTCAACTTTTCACCATTGAGAATGATATTTGCTGTGGGTTTGTCATATATGGCCTTTATTATGTTGAGGTAGGTTCCCTCTATGCCCACTTTCTGGAGAGTTTTTATCATAAATGGGTGTTGAATTTTGTGAAAAGCTTCTTCTGCATCTAATCAGATGATCATATGGTTTTTATTCTTCAATTTCTTAATATGGTGTATCACATTGATTGGTTTGCGTATATTGAAGAATCCTTGCATCCCTGGGATAAGTCCCACTTGATCATGGTGTATGATCCTTTTAATGTGTTGTTGGATTCTATTTGCTGGTATTTTGTTGAGGATTTTTGCATCTATATTCATCAGTGATAATGGTCTGTAACTTTCTTTTTTTGTGACATCTTTGTCTGGTTTTGGTATCAGGGTGGTAGTGGCCTCGTAGAATGAGTTTGGGAGTGTTCCTTCCTCTGCAGTTTTTTGGAAGAGTTTGAGCGGGATGGGTGTTACCTCTTCTCTAAATGTTTGATAGAATTCACCTGTGAAACCATCTGGTCCTGGACTTTTGTTTGTTGGAAGATTTTTTTTTTTTTTTTTTTGTGGTACGCAGGGCTCTCACTGTTCTGGCCTCTCCCATTGTGGAGCACAGGCTCCAGACGTGCAGGCTCAGTGGCCATGGCTTACGGGCCCAGCTGCTCTGCGGCACGTGGGATCTTCCCGGTCCGGGGCATGAACCCATGTCCCCTGCATTGGCAGGCAGACTCTCAACCACTGTGCCACCAGGGAAGCCCTGTTGGAAGATTTTTAAGCACAGTTTCAATTTCATTACTTGTGATTGGTCTGTTCATATTTTCTATTTCTTCCTGGTTCAGTCTTGGAAGGTTACACCTTTCTAAGAATTTGTCCATTTCTTCCAGGTTGTCCATTTTATTGGCATAGTGTTGCCTATAGTAGTCTCTTAGGATGTTTTGTATTTCTGCAGTGTCTGTTGTAACTTATCCTTTTTCATTTCTAATTTTATTGATTTGAGTCCTCTCCCTCTTTTTCTTGATGAGTCTGGCTAATGGTTTATCAATTTTGTTTATCTTCTCAAAGAACTAGCTTTTAGTTTTGTTAATCTTTGCTATCATTTTCTTTGTTTCTATTTCATTTATTTCTGCTCTCATCTTTATGATTTCTTTCCTTCTACTAACTTTGGGTTTTGTTTGTTCTTCTTTCTCTAGTTCCTTTAGATGTAAGGTTAGATTGTTTATTTGAGATTTTTCTTGTTTCTTGAGGTAGGATTGTATTGCTATAAACTTCCCTCTTAGAACTGCTTTTGCTGCATCCCATAGGTTTTGGATTGTCGTGTTTTCATTGTCATTTGTCTCTAGGTATATTTTGATTTCTTCTTTGATTTCTTCAGTGATCTCTTGGTTATTTAGTAACGTATTGTTTAGCCTCCATATTTTTGTGTTTTTTACATTTTTTTCCCTGTAATTGATTTCTAATCTCATAGCATTGTGGTCAGAAAAGATGCTTGATATGATTTCAGTTTTCCTAAATTTACTGAGGCTTGATTTGTGACCAAAGATGTGATCTATCCTGGAGAATTTCTGTTTGCACTTGAGAAGAAAGTGTAATCTGCTGTTTTTGGATGGAATATCCTATAAATATCAATTAAATCTATCTGGTCTATTGTGTTTTTTAAAGCTTGTGTTTCCTTATTAATTTTCTGTTTAGATGATCTGTCCTTTTGTGTAAGTGAGGTGTTAAAGTCCCCTGCTATTACTGTGTTACTGTTGATTTCCTCTTTTATAAGTGTTAGCAGTTGCCTTATGTATTGAGGTGCTCCTATGTTGGGTGCCTATATATTGATAATTGTTATAACTTCTTCTTGAACTGATCCTTTGATCATTATGTAGTGTCCTTCCTTGTCTCTTGTACCATTCTTTATTTTATAGTCTATTTTATCTGACATGAGTATTGCTACTCCAGCTTTCTTTTGATTTCCATTTGCATGGAATATATTTTTCCATCCCCTCACTTCCAGTCTGTATGTGTCCCTAGGTCTGAAGTGGGTCTCTTGTAGACAGCATATATATGGGTTATGTTTTTGTATCCATTCAGCGAGCCTGTGTCTTTTGGTTGGAGCATTTAATCCATTCACATTTAAGGTAATTATTGATATGTATGTTCCTATTACCATTTTCTTAATTGTTTTGGGTTTGTTTTTGTAGGTCCTTTTCTTCTCTTGTGTTTCCCACTTAGAGAAGTTCCTTCAGCATTTGTTGTAGAGCTGTTTTGGTGGTGCTGAATTCTCTTAGCTTTTGCTTGTCTGTAAAGCTTTTGATTTCTCTGTTGAATCTGAATCAGATCCATGCTGGGTAGTGTAATATTGGTTGTAGGTTCTTCCCTGTCATCACTTTAAATATATCATGGCACTCCCTTCTGACTTGTAGAGTTTCTGCTGAGAAATCAGCTGTTAACCTTACGGGAGTTCCCTTGTATGTTATTGTTGTTTTTCCCTTGTTGCTTTCAGTAGTTTTTCTTTGTCTTTAATTTTCGTCAATTTGATTACTATGTGTTTTGGTGTGTTTCTCCTTGGTTTTATCCTACCTGGGACTCTGTGTGCTTCCTGGACTTGGGTGGCTATTTCCTTTCCCATGTTAGGGAAGTTTTCAACTATAATCCCTTCAACTATTTTCTTGGATTCTTTCTCTCTCTCTTCTCCTTCTGGGACCCCTATGATGCGAATGTTGTTGCATTTAATGTTGTTCCAGAGGTCTCTTAGGCTGTTTTCATTTCTTTTCATTCTTTTTTCTTTATTCTGTTCCACGGCAGTGAATTCCACCATTTTGTCTTCCAGGTCACTTATCCGTTCTTCTGCCTCAGTTATTCTGCTATTGATTCCTTCTAGTGTAGTTTTTTTTGTTTTTTTGTTTTTTTTTTTTGTGGTATGCGGGCCTCTCACTGCTGTGGCCTCTCCCGTTGCGGAGCACAGGCTCCGGACACGCAGGCTCAGTGGCCATGGCTCACAGGCCCAGCTGTTCCACGGCATTTGGGATCTTCCCAGACCAGGGCACGAACCCGTGTCTCCTGCATCGGCAGGCAGACTCCCAACCACTGCGCCACCAGGGAAGCCTGATTCCTTCTAGTGTAGTTTTCATTTCAGTTATTGTATTGTTTATCTCTGTTTGTTTGTTCTTTAATTCTTCTAGGTCTTTGTTGAACATTTCTTGCATCTTCTCGATCTTTGCCTCCATTCTTTTCCTGAGGTCCTGGATCATCTTCACTATCATTATTCTGAAATCTTTTTCTGGAAGGTTGCCTATCTCCACTTCATTTAGTTGTTTTTCTGGGGTTTTATCTTGTTCCCTCATCTGGTACATAGCCATCTACCTTTTCATCTTGTCTATCTTTCTGTGAATGTGGTTTTTGTTCCACAGGCTGCAGGATTGTAGTTCTTCTTGCTTCTGCTGTCTGCCCTCTGGTGGATGAGACTATCCAAGTTCATCTGTTTTCTTTCCTTCCATTGTTTCCATGGCTTGGACCTTCCCTTCATTTCTCTTTGCAGCATTATCTGATTCTCTCCACATGTCACTGATTCCTGTTTAAACAAAGAAACACATATTAAAAAATCCAAAAAAAAAAAAAAACTGACCAGTGTAGGCCACTTTCTAGAAACTAAGAAAAAGCAAATTACTGTCTTAGATACAGCTGTGCCAGGGTACCTTCTGATCCTCATGGGTGCATATGTCTGCACCTCACCCTTTGTCTTGTTGTATATTAATCCAAGGCTCTATGGTTAGAGAAAATACCTTCAGGGCCTTTGAGATTTTAAAATATGGTCCAATATGCCTTTAAATTTACTTGATAAATTTAAAAAATATTAGCTGCATTTTTCCCTGACAGGAACAAGATGTACTTGAAAGAGAAATTGAGTTTCAGTTCAGAAAAATAAGTTGTAGAGAATGAAAGAAACATGAAGAGAAATCTAGCATTTAATTATGTTTAATTGTCACTGTGGAAATTTCTGTTTACAGTATTGGCATTTAAAAAAGATATTTTCAGAAGTGACATTTTGATTAGGATAATCTTCAGCTTCCAACATAGTGTGTTTTTATCTTTATTTGGCTCCGTGGCTGTCAAGGCAGCAAAACTGTTAATAAGCTTTTTTAGATTGGATGAATGCAGGTCCCAGATGTCTTGGTTCTAACTGGGGCTTGTTGTATGCATTGCTATTTCATTGACATAAAAAACCACTTTATGCCACACTAACTGAATTTAGTTGTACAACTTGGTGGATAGATATACTTAAGACATTGGTGAGCTCAGCAAATATTTTATATGTGTGACAATTTGGAAGGAAACTCAGGATTGAAACCCAGGCTCAGAAGAATTCAATTCAAAGCAATCAAAATTTACAACACATGCACTTGCTTCAGCAGATGTTTTTGGGAAAAATCTTTGCCTCCTTTTTGAGTGTCAAATTATGCCTTGAGGCTAAATTCCACCTGAGGGTCAATATTAATAAATTAGGTAAAAAGTGTAAGCAAAAAGATGGAAGCTAGTAAGATAAGTTATCCTAGCGAAAAGAAGGCTTTGAGGTGATGGAATTACAGTTAAGAATGGTAGAAGAAACTATCATGAACTAAAGTGTGAAGGATTTCAGTTATTTAGTACAAGTATAGGTTAGTGAAAGAATACTTCAGCATTTTTTCAGCATAATAAGAAATGCAACAAAAAGCTTGACTACCTTGGCTAGTTTAATTGTCGCATTATCTGAAGGAGGAAGATTAGGCTATGATTCTCTCCAAAGGAAAAACAATAAACTTCATGAATCTGTATTCAAAAGTCCCGCTCTAAGTTTAAATCTTCCAGAGGGCCTTTGTGGGTTAACTAACGAGGCTCTAATTAATCCACCAAATCCCTGCATTTCATGTGTAGTCAGTACTGTATTATGTTGTTTTATGCTTTTAACAACGCTATTGTTTTATCATGCCTGTTTCCCATGTGAAGAATCTTAGCTCTCTAGAGTTGACATAACTTTCCCCAAATATACAGAGCATAAGTGGGGGAGATGACGTGAACCTGGGATATGTCTGAGTCCAAAGCTTAGACTTTTAAATTTTTTTATTTTTAGAATATTTT
This sequence comes from Aethalodelphis obliquidens, assembly GCF_003676395.1. Lineage (NCBI taxonomy): Eukaryota > Metazoa > Chordata > Mammalia > Artiodactyla > Delphinidae > Aethalodelphis > Aethalodelphis obliquidens. The sequence continues at coordinate 8,161,028 of NW_020837977.1, read as the reverse complement.
CAGCTTTTTTGAGATATAACTGACATATAATACTGTGTAAGTTTAAGGTACACAAAGTGTTGGTTTTACCTTCTGGTAGCCACCATTCTACTCTCTGTTTCTATGAGTTTGGCTTTTTTAGATTCCACATATAAGTGATATCATACAGTATTTGTCTTTCTCTGACTTATTTCACTTAGCATCATGCCTTCAGGGTACATCCATGTTGTTGCAAATGGCATTATTTCCTTTTCTCATGGCTGAATAATGTCCTTGTGTGTGTGTCTATGTGTGTGTGTGTGTGTGTGTGTGTACACCACATCTTCTTTATCCATTCATCCATTGACAGATATTTAGGTTGTTTCCATATCTCGGCTATTGTGAATGATGCTGCAGTGAACATGGGAGTGCAGATATCTCTTTGAGATCCTGTTTTCATTTCTTTGGGATATATACTCAGAAGTGGGATTACTGGATTGTATGGTAGTTCTACTTTTAATATTTTGAGGAATGTCCATACTGTTTCCATACCGGCTGTACCAGTTTACATTCCCACCGACAGTGTACAAGCGTTCCCTTTTCACATCCTCACCAACACTTGTGATCTCTTGTCTTTTTGATGATCAAAGCTCATACTTTTAGCTACTAGGCTAGTTTGCCCTCTATCTGCTTAGACTCTCCACACTGTCCAATACAGCAGCCACTAGCCACATGTGACTGTTTAAACTAAATGAAATGAAATTAAAAATTCAGTCCTCATTCTGACTAGTCATATTTTAAGAGCTCAGTAGTAACATGTGGCTGCTGAATTGACCACAGCAGACATAGATTATTGCCATTATTGCAGAATATGTAATTGGACAGCATTGCCTTAGCTTCAGAGGTATCTCCTTTTCCCATTCTCCCTGGCCTTCCAACTATTCCACGCAGTGAGATGCTGTTTTCCCTGGGCTCCTGTAACACCGTCCTCTCCTAGTTTTCCTTCTGCCTCTTTAAGCCATTTCTTCTGTCTCCTTTGGGAACTCTTCCACCTCCACCTCCTCTTTAAATGTTGAATATTCTCAGGGCTTAGTCCTAGAGCTCATCCACTTCTATGGATTCAAATTTCGATTTGCTGACAATTCTGAATTTTCGACTTTCACTTCATATCATGTCTTCTGATATGTCTCCATCCTTGCCATTTGGATTTGTTTCCAGTTCCACCTTCCTGGGAAAGAAGGCCTCATTAGACAAGAATTAGAAAATGAGAGGATGACTCTAGTGATTAGAAGAAGAGTATTATCTTTCCCTTTGGACCAGACATTGGGTCTGGATATCTATGAAGCTATTCAGTGCAGCAGAGGTTAAGGACGGCATTGGGCCAAGAACTAGGAAATGCAAAAGACAGGCAAGATGTAGCTGTCATCCTTGGTCCGGTGCACACTTGAAAGTAAAATTATCTGAGATCATTATCATGACTGTGTTCATGGTTTTCTTACTTCATAATCTTTAGTAAAAATGTTACTGAAAATTCTGAACCTATTTCAACAGTACTGTATGGAACATATTAAGGAGAGAAACTTTTGCCTAAATTTGGGTAAGAGTTAACCATGAAATTATGTCTTCCATCCCTCCATCCTTTCATGTGGCAGTGACTGTGATTATCATGAGTTGCTCCAGAGGTCTATGTCTTGCTTTTGTGGTTCAGACCTTCCCCATCATGAAACTTTCCTTCCAGTGTTAATATTGAAGTTTATAGTTTTCAATACTACTAAAAACGCACATTCCTCTTAAGCTGCATACTGAGAGGAAATATATTTGTGTCTGGAAGATTTCTTCACGGTTTTAGATCTAATATATACATCTACACCTGCGATATGAGGATGATGAAGATTCTAAGTTATCACATTAAATTTGTGCTTCAAGTTGTAGAGTGTGCAGCAGAGCACCTTTCTGGGAAGAAATTAGGAAAAAACTCCCTCACCTCTCCTCCCCTTGCCTCCACCGAGCCTATCCTGATTCTTTCTATGGTCATATCCTTTCTATGGCCACCGGCATCTCCATAAATACTTTGCAGCAGTGTGCCCAAGAGAATTTTCTGGCAGTAACTATATGCTGGAAGACTACTGAATGAAGGAATCCAGGTTTATATCATTAGGCAGTCTAAATGAAGCCGTGTAGCTTTTCCAGTAGGGTGGCCGGTGTATTTCTGTTTCACTAAAAGCAACATACTAGACGTTGGGATCGATATGGGTGTATTTTAAGCAGTCTGCCATTCAGATGTGTGTCCTACTTATAAGGAGATACTTAACCACAGTGCCCTTTCTCAGCAGATACAATAGGATGGGAGGTTTTACCCATTTTTATAACTTGAACTAAAGCTAAATCTTTCCAGACAGAAATTGTTCAAATTCTGCTTTCTGAAACTATTAATTTAAAATTTTGTTTGCATCTCAAGTCAACATCAATTTAGACTTCTCAGCCCATTTCTTTGAAGTTTTAATGAGTTCCTTAATTACAGAGGGAACAGATATCAGCAAAAGCAATGGATCAGAAGAAGGTGTATTCAATGACTTCTGCCAGTTTAGTATTCTACATCCAAACGTATTGCTGTTTGTATCAATTCTAGGAGATTTGCTGAGTGGCCCCAACATCATGTTTGGAATGAATGTGTCATATGTGGAGCTGGCCTCTGCTTCTGGCTCCGTGCTTTTGTTGCCAGTGTATCACTTTACTTGTTAAATGAAAGCAGAGAAGATTCATTGGTTAATATTAAAATTCTAAGATTTATGGTTAAGCGTGGTATAATAAAGAACACTGAGTACTAAGGAAGAGAAACAATGCTCAGCAGACGCCAGTATGAGTTTACTGTGTACAATTTACCCTTTGCTGTTGCTGGTCACTATTAGATTAATTGGCTAAAATTGGTTGCTGAAATACAGAAAAATACTTTGACAAGGAAATTGGTTCAGTTACTATGTGTAGACATCATTATTATGTTATGTATTTTATGTTTTATGTTATACATAAAAATTATGTATTATGTTATTTCCACCTAGCCAAAGGTGTTGTTCTCTCTCTCTCTCTGCATATATTTTGAAAGATTGGAAGTATAGGTTCTAATAATGTCATGATGGAACAGAGCTCATGGTGGGAGCAGATGGTGAGATTTTAGCAGATGACATGGAAAAAGTGGAATAATTCTACCTTTATTTTGCTGATATATTTTCTATCAAAAATGATTATCTTTAAAAAACTACAAAATAGGATGTTCTTGATTAAGAGGAAGCTGAAGATCTAGAAATGAGAAAAATAATGCACTATACTTTTAATCAGTTAAAGGTTTCTTGTTCCAGAGCACTTATATCCTTCTGAATTTAAAGAACTTGGATTGAGGTCATAGAACCATGGTGTACCCTCTTTAATAAGCTGACATCTAACCACAATTACTATGTGTCAGTCACTATTCTAAGCACCAGGATATATCTTACTTGATTCTCACAACAATCCTATGTGGAAATTTTGTTAGCTCCATTTTAATGATAAGGGTATTGAAGCAAAGAGAGGTTAACTTGCTTAAGGTCATACATCGATCACATAGAGGAGCTAGGATGCAAACCCAGGTATTTTTATATCAATATCCCTGGTCTTCATCCCCATGCCAGACTTGCCAAGCTGGAACGTAAAAGTGCCAAAGTATGGGAGGCAGGAAAAGGATTTTTAATTTTCAAGGTAGTAGGCTAGGTATATTCAGCAGAAGACAAGAATAATTGTTCTATAGTAAAATCAGAGAATTTATGATGAAATGTTGATGAATAAAATCTGTGTGCTTAGAGTGGGAAATCTGTGCCACTGAAGCCACTATGAGTTTATTGAAAACACATCATTTCACTCTAGCTCAATCTTCCTTTCTGATATAGGATAACTAGGCTCACTGATACAATCCATTTAGGAGACATAGCCTGAGATTTTTTCCCAGGCAATTGGAAAAGTCTTCCATATGCATAAGATGGTTATATATAAGGTAGAGAAATGTGGATTGAGTGATAGTACAGTCACTTGGAGCTTGTTGGACCACCCTATCCAGGAGGATGCACTGGTGACTGATGTGAGGCCTGGAGGGCAGTACTCAGTGACTTGCTGGTGCCGGAAATGTCCTGGTCAATATTTTTACCAATGACTTAGGTGATGAAAGGCAAGTTATATTTTAAAATTTCATGGATGATATAATCAGAATTTTGAAAAACAGAGGCTGGAACTTAAGATGAACAATATGACCCTTCATAGGAATAAAGATGAAGTTCAACATTTAATTGGAAATAATCTAAATGCAATTGTCATTGCCATAATGGCTAGGATAATGAGAAATGTTTGAAATATTTAGAAATACTAAATTTAAGAAATAAAACTTAAGGGGAACATCACCTATGTCTTCAAATACATGAAAGATTATTGTATGGAACATATATTTTTGTCTGTATATGTTCAGGAGACAAAACTGGAATCAATGGGTAAAAACAACATGACAACTTCCTGATGATATTAACTGTTTAAACATTGAACAGTTTATTTTTTCCTTCTATAAGCTCCTAAGGGTTTATGACATAAGAGATTGGTTTTAGGTAACTGCCATTTCTACTTGGATCTCTGTAATTATTTGAGAAGTGTTAAGGGACTCCCTTCACCTCTTTCCAAAATGCCTTTTTCCACTCGAACTTCCATAAACCTTTAAGCTTCCATCTTATTTATGGCATTAGGGCACGGTTTCTCAGCCTCAGCACTGCTGACATTTTGGACCAGATAATTCTTTGCTGTGGGGGAATGTGTTGTAGGACATTTAGCAACTCTACCCACTAGATGCTAGTAACACTTCTCCCAGTCGTGGCAATCAAAAATGACTCTTGACATTACCAAATATGCCCTGAGGGACAAAATCACCACAGACTGATAACCATTGCTTGAGGGAAAGGCATTAAACGTCTTTGCAAAATGCAAATGTTCTCAGGAGGTATATAAACCAATTACCAGTCAAGAATACAAGATGAATGGGACTTCCCTGGTGGTCCAGTGGTTAATACTTCACCTTCCAACACGGGGGTGTGGGTTCGATCCCTGGTCGGGGAGCTAAGATCCCACATGCCTCACGGCCAAAAAACCAAAACATATAACAGAAGCAATATTGTAACAAATTCAATAAAGACTTTAAAAATGGTCCACATCAAAAATCTTAAAAAAAAAAAAGAATACAAGATGAAGGAAACATGATTTTTGGTTTTTTTCCCTAGCAGAATAAGCTGCCTCCTTCTCTAGCCTGAAGGCTCTTGCTTAGTACTTTCAATAGGTCTTCGGAAAGTGTTCTTTGTATTACTGCTAATTATGTTTTCTCTTACCCTCTAATTCAATGAGAAGTTTATTGAGGGCAGAAGTTGTTCACTTGGTCACACTGCCCTCCCCTTCCTGCTCTACCTCAGCATCTCCCTGTGTCTTGTCCAGTAGATGCTCGAAAAAGTAGCTGTTGAGTGAGCACAGGAATGAATAAGTGAATGAAGTTGCATTTGGGATGAATCTTGAGTTAGAAGAAGAGTTTTCAGCACAGTAAGAGATTTGGGAGGTGACGGAGGCATTCCAGGTCAAAGGATGGCATGATCCAAAGATGGGCTGCTGAGACTGGAATGTTTTCTTGGAGGAGCAGTTCGGTGTAGTTGGCTCACAGTACACGTGTATAAGGATGGTGGACGATGGTGATGGGACAATAGACTGGTCCCAGACATGGATCAACTTTAATGTCAGGCAGGAAGTAAGTACTTAAGTAGGTTACCAACTATTTAAGTTGGTATTAAGACTAGCTAATATTTGGACTAAGTATTAAGTTAGTTAATATTTAAGTTGGTATTAAGACCAGCTAATATTTGGACTAACTATTAAGACTAGCTAATATTTGGACATGGTCGTGCACATCAAATTGCTGCTTTAGGAAGATACATCTTATAGTGGTGTGTGGGGTGACTGGGATGTAGAGAGCACTAGTTGGTGTCAATTACCAAGGGAAAGATGACGATGACCCAAACTAGGGTGATGGTAGGTGCAACTGGAAAGGGAGGCAGCAGGTGGGGGCTATTAAACAGGACATGCAATTGAATAGTTGTAGAGTATGTGAGGGTTGGGTAGGAAGTTATGGAGTATGTGAGGGTTGATCAGGATCAAATGTGGATTAAAAAGGTAATGTTAGTAATACAAATAGAGAACCTGGGCGGGGGGTGGGTGGGGGGTGGGGGTGGGGGTGACACTCAGTGCTGGTGGTGGAGAGGATGATGAAAAAGGTCCTGAAGAGAAACAGAGTTCCTACAGAAGAAGACACTGAATTAGATGGAGATTTTCCACAGACTAAGAGAATTCGATTTGTGGTACTGTGTGTCTATACTCCATGTGATTTTTTCTAAAGAAAAAAATCATATAGAAAGCCACTCCGAATGATTAGGCAGAACTAAAAACAATAAAAAGTAGCTCTTTCTTTGAGATACATACTTCATTGTTTACTGAAGTCTAAAATAAACGCAAAACAGGCAATGGAGCACGATTGTGACATTTCTAGTGAGTGTTTCTTTTTCTTTTCAGCTCTAGTGTGTGTGTTACACTCAGTGTTTAGGCATTTAGCTTCAGTTAGTAAAAGCCGCTTCACTGCCCACAAACTTGAACTTTCTATGATAGTTGTAGGACTTCTTTGACATTTAGGGAGCTACTTTCTGACTTGCACCATCTACATTTCCTGGTAGCGAGTTCATGGAATACTTAATTGCTTTCTACTGTTGATGGTTATTTTCCACTGATCATTTCCAATAATGAGTTCCATGAAGATTGTCTCTAGTTTTTATCCCCAAGACCAATTTTGAGGGTTTTTTTTTTTCAGATAAAACAGACAATTTATGTTTCTCCCCCCCCACCCTTTACTTATTATTCCATGGAGATAATTCTTCACAAAGCTTGTAACAAGCGTTCGGGGATACAATGCAATTGCATATGTATTTTATTTAGCAACTCCATCCTTTAAGCTTGCTTAACCTCATTGTATTTTGCTCCAGAGCCTCAGTGGAGTTGAACATAGTTGTCCTTCCTTATAGCGGTCATAAGAAGTCTCATCTGATCTCCTCAGCTGTTCAGCCAGCTGGAAACAACTCCTCCTCTGAGGTATAAAGTGTCTGTAACCACTTACCACCCATGTCACTATCGTATGCATTTTGATATGAGTATTTTTTTCTCTTCTATCAAATTTTAAGTTCCTTGGGAGTAGAGACCTGTTTTCCTGCCCCCCCCCATTCCCCACCTGCCCCCCCCCCAAACATCGTTTAGCAGACTGAGGCAATATGGTGTTGTGATACTGAATCTACGAAGAAATGAGCAAATGGGTATACATACAGTTATTTTTAAAGTTATTCTTTCTGGATACAGGTCAATGCCTTGATGCCAAAACACAGTGCAGGCAAAGGGATGCTACAGAGGGCCAGTAACGTGGCCTGTGCTTTAGACTATTTTGACGAGTAGAAGGACGTCATATCCTTCAAACCATCTTCCGTGGATATTGTCTTGCTAAACTGGCAGTTCTCAAAACTTGAGCGTGTATCAAAGTCACCTGGAGGGTTTGTTAAAGCACAGATTCTCGGTCCCGTTCTCAGAGCTTTTGGTTTAGTGGCTGTGAAGTGGGACCTGAGAATCTGCACGTCTGGTTCCCAAGCACGTGGGTGCTGCTGGTCCAGGGATCCCACTTTGAGAACCACTGCTCTAAACTGAGCTTTAATGAGTGTCATCAGTTTCATGTTAGCCATTTCTGATGAGGAACTGTACCGTAACCCGTCTGCATAGTCTATTGATAAAGTGTGCATGTAAATGATCAATTACAGAGTGTGCTGCCCACCAGAAATTCAGTGAATTGAAGCTTTGTCACTGCTAATAAGATCTGGCATCCAGATTTTAGTATGCATTCATTATATAGGGGTTTATTAAATCCTCTCTCTCTGCTAGAAAATGCAGATAGACTAGTGAGCAAAATATTGTCTTCAGGGAACCTGTAATGTATCAAGGTAAAAGAATAGTAGGTAGGCAGTTATCAAATTTGAAGATACAGTTCCCATCTCAGTGACCCAGCATGATCTATGATCTAGGATCACAATTTCCACATCTGTGATGATGATGATACTTGCATAACTTCCATGAATTAAATGAGGTATCATAAGGTGCTTGTATACTGTCAAGTGCTACGTAGAGGTGAGGCACAAACTGTAAAAAGTAAGAATACTCCTAGTACAGGTAGGAGAGACCATGGTAGATAGAAGGAAAGATGACTGTACAGCATTGTGGTGGTGACTTATAGGCACATTTTGAGCACATCCAACACCTAAGTCTACATGTATCCACGTTGCTGTTCATGGCACACAGGCCTCCCTCTTTAAAGGTATGAACTTATTTTGTAATTATTATATTGTAAAAGTCATGGGTGACAATATCTTTTTAAATTATTGCTTAGGAATTCAGAACTTATCAGGCACTTGGAGACTTATTTATCCAAAGGGTTATATATTAAAAATCGAAGGTGAGACCAAATTAAAGAAATACAGTAATCTTTTGATATATAGAAGAGATGATTTGACAGTTTCTCTTCTATTTTTTAAAAGTCTTGGTGAACTTATGTGGATAGAAATATATTTACTTTTCACATAAGAAGAATATCTGGTTCAAGGACGGTGTCTTTAGATGGAAATTATTTTTAGGCTTACGCAATCCTAATGATGACCACTTGTCCTTGAACCTCTGTCCTAAGGTGCTTATGTATTAAGGCATGTGAGTAAGCATTTTGGTGACCTGGTTACTCTTGAAGTTATCCCCACAGCTATTAGTGAAAAGGTGATTCCACCATTACCCCAGATTTGTGCAACTTGTTTCAAAGTTGAATGTGTTTTCCCATTTCCCTTGCTGTTGTATCTTTCCTTTTGCCATGAAAGGAATAAGGAGGAAGCAAGATTCAAGGAGAATACACTCGATTGGAGATGAGAGAGTCATGGGTTCTGCTTCTGAGTCTGCTAGTCTGTCTCCTAGACCAGTGTCCTAAAATTTTAATACCTTGGATTCCATGTCCATGAGTTAAGGACCATGAACTGAGTTTCTTCTCCTTGGAAAAGAAAAGTCTGGGAGGTAGCCAGATTTCACTGATTACATCTATGAAGTTTTTTGACCTAAAAGCTGGTGTCTGTTGCTTTCTACGTAAACCACAAATGGGTCAAGAAGAAATAGCTAGCATTAAGATAATGTGTACAGAGCAAATGCCCTGGTTGTGGAAGTTAGTACAAATCAGAAGGGATCATGAATGGAGGCTGTATCACATAGAATTCTTTACAAGTGGGACAGACTCTTGCTTTTCATCCCTGTCTATTTCTTTTTTTCCTTTTTCTCTTGCGCTATGGGAATTTTAGCCAGTGTTAAAAACCCAGCTTGGGTATCTCCCCCAGGCCACGAGCTTTGGAATCATGGCGTCCGAATTGAATTAAATTCTACTGCTTATCAGTTTAGTTGTTGTTGTTTGTCTTTTATCTGTGAAATGGAGAGGAGGGTTACCTGTGAATGTGGTTGTAGTCTGTATCAGTCAGGGTGCTCCAGAGAAAACAGATCTGTTAGAGATTTATTTTGAGGAATTGACTCATGCAGTTGTAGAGGCTGGCAAGTCTGAGATCTGTGGGGCAGGCTGGCAACTCAGGCAGGAGTTGGCGCTGCAGTCTAGAGACAGATTTCTCCTTCAGGAAACCTCAGTTTTTGTTCTTAAGGCTTCAGCTCATTAGATTAGATTGTACGCGTTAACCACGTATGCAAAGCATCTTTACATGATACAGCCACTGTGGAGAACAGTATGGAGGTTCCTCAAAAAACCAAAAACAGAACTACCATACGACCCAGCATTCCCCCTACTGGGCATATACCCTGAGAGAACCATAATTCAGAAAGACACGTGCACCCCAATGTTCATTGCAGCTCTAGTTACAATAGCCAGGACATGGAAGCAACCTAAGTGTCCATCAACAGAGGACTGGATAAAAAGATGTGGTACATATATACAATGGAATATTACTCAGCCATAAAAAGGAATGAAATTGGGTCATTTGTAGAGATGTGGGTGGACTTGGAGACTGTCATACAGAGTGAAGTGAGTCAGAAAGAGAAAAACAAATATTGTATATTAAGGTATGTATGTGGAATCTAGAAAAATGGTACAGATGAGCCTAGTTCCAGGGCAGAAATAGAGACATAGATGTAGAGAACAGATGTGTGGACACAGTGGGGGAAGGGGAGGGTGGGATGAATTGGGAGATTAGGTTTGACATAAATACACTATCATGTCTAAGATAGCCAGTGGGAGCCTGCTCTATAGCACAGGGAGCTCAGTTAGTTCAGTGCTCTGTGATGACCTAGATGGGTGGGATGGGGTGGGGTGGGAGGGAGGTCCAAGAGGGAGGGGATGTATGTATACATATAGCTGATTCACTTCATTGTGCAGCAGAAACTAACACAACATTGTAAAGCAATTATACTCCCACTAAAAAAAAATATTGGTAACTGACAGTAAAAAAAAAAGTACCTTTACAGCAACACCTAGATTAGTGTTAGATTAAATAATTGAGTACTGTGGACTAGCCAGGTTGACACATAAAAGTAACCATCACACAGTTGTCATGTTAATGATAGCTAGTATATGGTTACTATGTGAGCTACGTGTTCACATGGATTAGTTCATTTAGTTCTGATAAAAACCACAGGAGGAGCTATTATTATGATCTTAGGATAAAACTTGTCATTGTCCCACAGTAACTTACACAAGCATGGGAGCCAGGCCATGCATGGATCAACCAGAGTCCTGTCCCCCAAATTTTCAAATTTAAACTGGAAAAGATAATGTTTTCCTTTACCATCTCAAAGCTCAAAGCTGAACCGATGTGCTGATGGCCATGAAAGAGGCTGGTTTAAGAGCGTGAGGCCAACATGCTTAGAGAAGATGACAAGAGTCAGAGAAAAGTAACCATGAATGTTCCAAGAGTTCATTCCTTTTCTACGACGTGACCTGGTTAACTAGTTGTTGCTTTTCTTCCCTTAAACAACTTTGAGCTGGGTTTCTGTCACTTGCTATCAGAGTCCAGCATGATCTGGCCATATTGCTATCCAAGTGATGGGTAACAAACAACCATAAGATCTCAGTAGCTTAAAGCACAAAAGTTTATTTCTTACAGTCAGTGACCATCTTGGGTCAGTGGTGAGTTCTGGTTTTTACCATCTTCACTCGAGATGAAATATGACTTTCTGAAATATGACTGGCCACCGTGGCAGAGGGACGAGAGCATGGAAGATCGTGCACTGGCTCTTAAGGCTTCTGCCCAGAGTGACATAATCACCTCTCACATTTCATTGTCCAAAGTAAATCACATGGCCAGCCAGAACTGGGAAAGTGTAATCCTACCACATGCCCAGAAGGGAAAAACCAGAAACATTGATGACTATCGCTAATACATACTGAATAGTTCATACAACTTGTCACTCATGTAAAACACATTGGATAGTTTTGTTGGTAAAGGGTAACTGATTTGAAGAGAATATAAATTCTGATTTCAAAATTATTAATTTCTTCATTTTTTTGCCATGATTTTTGTTTCTTATCTATAAAATATTTTCCTTTTCTGAGGTTATAAAGATTTTTTTCTTATATTTTCTTCTAATAGTTTTTTTGGCCCCATTTAAGCTTTTAATAAATCTGGAGTTTATTTTTATATGGGGTTTGAATTAGGAATCTGATTTTATTTTTTTATGTATAGAAAGCAAATTGTCCCAATACCCTTTTTTAAATTGTCCATTTTTCTCCTCTGATATATAAGGCCATGTCTAAACTATATTAAGTTCCCATCTTTACTTGGGTGCATAGGAGATTTTGATTTTTCTTTGCAGTGTTCTACTTATTTTATAGTAAAAAGAAAAAACTGGAAACAAAAATAATGAATGTTACTTTGGTTTTGAGTACAGATGTTTGCTGGATTAATCTTTGTAAATTTTTGTATATTTTCCCCAAATATAAAAAGTCATTTTCTGCCAAAACTGTTATTTTGCTTTTTAAAGTGGAAGATAATTATAGATAAACTTCCATTACAGGGACTTCCCTGGTGGCTCAGTGGTTAAGAATCCACCTGCCAATGCAGGGGACCTGGGTTCCAGCCCTGGTCCGGGAAGATCCCACATGCCCCAGAGCAGCTAAGCCCGTGCACCACAACTACTGAGCCTGCGCTCTAGAGCCCGTGCGCCACAACTACTGAAGCCCGCACACCTAGAGCCCATCTCTACAACAAGAGAAGCCACCTCAATGAGAAGCCCGCGCACCGCAACAAAGAGTAGCCCCTGCTCGCCGCAACTAGAGGGAACTCACGCACAGCAACGAAGACCCAACGCAGCCAAAAATAAATAAATTAGGACTTCCCTGGTGGCACAGTGGTTGAGAGTCCGCCTGCCGATTCAAGGGACACGGGTTCATGCCCCGGTCCGGGAAGATCCCACATGTCGCGGAGCGGCTGGGCCCGTGAGCCATGGCCGCTGGGCCTGCGTGTCCGGAGCCTGTGCTCCGCAACGGGAGAGGCCACAACAGTGAGAGGCCCGCGTACCGCAAAAAAATAAATAAATAAAAATTAATTAATTAATGAATTAATCAAAAAAGAAGATCCCACATGCCAGCGAAGATCTCACACTCAGCAATGAAAATCCTGCGTGCTGCAACTAAGACCCGGTGCAGCCAAATAAATAAATAAATAAATGTTAAAAAAAATTTCCATTACAAATAATTTTGCTTACCAAATACTTTTTATCCCCAATTGTACATTACTTTAAAAAATAATACAAGTATTCCAATTAAATATATAAAAAATGGGTAGCCTCTGAGAATCCATTTTAAAGGAGATTGACCCTAGTTCATCCTCAGTCCATTCTCGGTTTGAAGAATATGCCTGTTAGGGACTACGGTCCTATTTTCTTTCATAGGTTATTATGATTTTGAAAAGAGATAACATCATGTTCTTGGCTTCAGGAAATAAAGACTAAGCTTTGGAAAAAGCCTGAGGATTGAATGTCGACCTTGGAAATGTTTCCTAAGGGAATATATTAGAGAAACACATTACTTTCTTAATTTTGTTCAATCCACTAGCCAAAATTTCATTTCATTTGTAAAACAATGCTGTAGTTCTCACTTATGCTTTAACCTAATTATTTGGGGCTGATGAAAGATGGAAATGCTGAAAACAGAAATGGTATATATCCATGTACTGATATTTAGTGAATTTCCTACAACTTAATAGCCTTTTTGTGAGTAACATGAGTTGAATTCAGGTATTAGTGATGGTTGCTCAAGTCTAGTCCTTCTGAAACCCAGGGAGAGTTTCAATCTCGTTCTGTATATTACAAGGAATGTTGGCTCTATTAATAGGATCTGATTAAATATAAAAATGTGGAGAATTGACACATTCCTCTAGGCAGAGTTGTTCATTGTTGATGAAATAAGTGGAGGCTATCCGGAAGCAAAATAAAATTCACTAATAATCTCACATTTTTTGTAGAACAAGGTATGTGAGCAGATCAGTGAAAAGTGAGGCATTTTGCAGTGAACCTTCCTTCCCACCATTATGCAACAGTACTAGGTTGCAGTGACAAATCAGAAGTTATATCACAGCCTAAAGTCAAGTTTCAGCATGACCTTTTCCCTCCCTTGGCATCCTAAGAATGGTGTAGGGAAGGAAAACGAACATTGTGGCAAAAAATAGAGAAAGGACGCCTTTAGAAGATTTACCAAAGGAAAGAAAATATTTCAGTGCAGAGTTTGAGAAAGAAGTGGCAGGAGATGAAATTAGAGAATTCAGCAGGAGTCAGTTCACGCAGCTCCCCACAACAATCTGTGGGAGATTTTACTTGATTCTGAAGGTGATAGCCAGCCATTGAAGGGCTTTGAATAGGAGAGTGAAATAATTAGATGAGAGCAGTACAAACATGCTCTTGCTTCAGTTTGAAAAAATGGATTAGAGGGGAACAAGGCTGAAGGTGGCAATACCTGTTAGGAGAGCATTACAGTGACCTAGGGGAGAGATGATGGTGGCCAGGACTAGGGGGTGGCATCTGGATTGGAGAAGATTGATTAGATTCGAGATCTAATTATGAGGTTCTATCAGTCAGGCTTAGCATTTGACTACCTGGGGGTGCAGGTAAAGGAGAAATCAAGAATAATGCCACAGTTGAGAAATCAAGTGGGTAGTCGTGCTATTTCTGAGAGAGGAAACATGCGTCCCTTAGCAATTATTGCATGGATTTAAGTGCCAACTATTGTACAAAGTAATTTTGTTTCTAAATTTATAACATTTCCTACAATTTTAATGAGGAATTCCATCTTATTTTGGACTTATATGCTTTACAGTAAACTCATAATTTCTCATTTTAAGTAAAGGCAGTTATCTCAATAATTTAGTTCTGAAAATAATGGCATGTCTGCTGTTACCATCTAGTGGCCACCATTAGTTATGGTACCTTTCATTTAATTTTGTGCTCAAGATTTCATTTTTCCTCTGAGGGAGAAGTAAATATTAACTATTAGAGGACCAGCATCTTTGAAAATGCAGTAGGTCTCCCTGTAGTTGACTGAATTATACCATGTATGATGTTGAGTGTTAGTGATATGAAGATACTGTTAAATTTTTTAGCTTAAATTCTGCAGTTTTTCTAGAGTAGGACTTGAAACAACTTATTTTAACAGCTTTAGGGAGAATTTAGCAAAACATTCAGCAATAATTTGAATTCTTCCATATCATGTCAAGTAAGAGGATATACCTCAATGGCAAATATGTGGAAAAGGTACAAAGGGATTTTTGTAACTATCAGTGTACAAATACCTAGTGAACAACTTTTGTGTGCCCAGGGATTAACACTGTCGTACTCTGAGGGACAAAAAGAGCAGAGCCTGGGATTTTCCCTGGACGTATAACTTTACAGGGGGAAGGTATTAAAATATATTATGTTTGTTCCACTCCTCTCTGAATCTTAACTACTACACGCACACCTTCATATTCTCTCCTTCTCTCTGTCTCTCTCCCTCCCTCCAGCCAATAATTCAAGATTCTGAACATCTGGAACGGGACCTCCTGTTCCTGTTTAGATTCATTGGTCAAATACTAATTGTAAACTCCTCCATGTCAAGGAATGTGTTCTCTTTTATACTGCTTATGTTTGCCTCACCGTGTCAAACAAACAAAAAATTAAAATAAAAATTAACTGTCCTACTTAATCAATACAAATCACTGCTATGTACTAGGAGAAATTTAGAAATATATATGAGCCCAGATCCTTGTGTTTTAGGAATTTATGGTGTATTAAGGGACAGCCCTGTGGGCAACTATTATATTAGAACTATATTGTTAGGACAATTATATGATAGAGGGGTATTGGAAGGGCCAATTAGGAAACAAGTCATCTTCAAGTATCTATGCTGGAGGTTGATGCTGTGGGGTAGAAAACTAACATCCACATTTTGTCCAACGTGTTCAGTGCTATGAAAACTTACAGATTCTGAAGGCAGAGAAATAGAAAGTGTGCTGGGTACTTTTCATGGTACATGTTATAAAGCCATACACTTTTTCAATATCTGTTCCTAAGTAGACAGTTCATATTTAAAGATTTCTTTCAACGTGGACCATTTTTAAAGTCTTTATTGAATTTGTTACAATATTGCTTCTGTTTTATGTTTTGATTTTTTGGCCATGAGGCATGTGGGATCTTAGCTCCCTGACCAGGGATTGAACCTACATCCCTTGCATTGGAGAGTGAAGTCTTAACCACTGGACCACCAGGGAAGTCCTGGCAGTTCACATCTAACTGCAGCAACTTTGTTTTTGTTTTTTTTGTGGTACGCGGGCCTCTCACCGGTGTGGCCTCTCCCGTTGCGGAGCACAGGCTCCGGACGCGCAGGCTCAGCGGCCACAGCTCACGGGCCCAGCCGCTCCGCGGCATGTGGGATCTTCCCAGACCGGGGCACGAATCCGTGTCCCCTGCATCGGCAGGCGGACTCTCAACCACTGCGCCACCAGGGAAGCCCCCAGTTCACTGGATTTTTATCTTAAAACCCATAAACGAACACTGAGTGGTGTTTTCATTTAGCAATTTAACTTGTAGAAAGATCCATATGAGTACATATAAACTGCCTTATTTTGCTTAATAATTGTAAAATATTCCGAAGTATAGTGTATAATTATTTCTTTAGCCAAAATCTTATCAAAAGACTTATAGTAGTGCTCAGTAAATATCCATGTGTATTTCTGATTTTTGAATTGCTAGATTGGGATTCACATTTTTACTTTTGAAATGCTCTGCTAAATTGTGTTGCAGTGTGTAAGAGCCATTCCTTTTGTCCTGTGAATTGTCTCTGCATATTTTTTATTGGATGTTTTTAGTCAATTTTTTTCTTTTATTCCTGGTGTATCTTCTAAAGAAAAGGAAAATAGGGCTTCCCTGGTGGCGCAGTGGTTGAGAGTCCGCCTGCCGATGCAGGGGACACGGGTTCGTGCCCCGGTCCGGGAAGATCCCACATGCCGCGGAGCGGCTGGGCCCGTGAGCCATGACCGCTGAGCCTGCACGTCCGCAGCCTGTGCTCCTCAACGGGAGAGGCCACAACAGTGAGAGGCCCGCGTACCGCAAAAAAAAAAAAAAAAAAAAAAAGAATAACAAAATAAAGAAATTTACAGCCCTGAAACATAGATTATAGAAATAAAGGTACTAAAATATAACCTATGATTTTTTTGCAGCCACTTTAACTATTAGAAGGCTACAGGGCCTCTTAATTAATTTAAAAGCCCAATGGGTATGCTTAAACAAAGCTAATTAAAATTCCCTTGCAAATGAACGGGTGATTAATATCTCTGACCACTATCCTATTTATTTTAAATATATGCTCACAGGTTGATTAGCATAGCCTGAAAGGAATGTGTAATCAAACACTTATCAGGAGCAAAGCACAGTATACTGAAATAATATTTTGAAAATCCAGTGGTGTTATCACAAAATAGAGTTATTGTTTTGGCACAGGAGAATTTACTTACATAATCTAACATCCCTATCAAAGAAATGATTTTTTAGCAGTTTGAAAAAGTTTCAAGTACTTGAGATGTTCATGCTGTATTTGAATTGTTTTGCTGAATATGCACTTTTAGCATTGGGGAAATTTACTGAAAAAGCAGTTTATAGCACAGCAGTGTCTGACTCAGCAACTCTTTACATTCCTGTAGCCGGGGCTGGCTTCATGGGCATGTGCCCTGTGCAGTCACACAGGGCCCTGCATGCAGAGGTCCTCACTCTTGGTTTAATGCTCTGCTCTCACTGACTTGAAATTCTTAATAATTTTTGAATAAAGGGCTCCATATTTTTGTTTTGTACTGGACCCCACAAATGTTACAGCCAGTCCTATCCTTAGTATATTTTTCAGGACGAAACTGTTTATTCGCATGTATCCTTGAATCAGTATTCATCCTAATTACAGTGAAAACTTTAGAACGAAATATGTATGACTACATCTATTCTATTGGAAACCAATGGCCAACGCATGATGATGGCAAATGAAGTCCTCATCCCTACAGGGTCTGTGGGAGTAACCCCTGCCACCCCAGCCCTGTCTGTCTCCCCTTCCTGGTTACTGAGAAGCATCAGACATTGGAAACCCCTTGATGAGGTTCCCTGCTACTCCAGGAGTTTCAAATCTATGCAGTTCAGTGTCTCCAAGCGCCAAATTACTGCTTGAAGACCCTCACTCAACCGGGACCAGACATCAGTAAGGAGCTTTGTGATGTTATCTTTGCAGAAGAGGAGGTCGCACCTCTTCTGTGATGTACTTTTATGCCCCCGCGGGAAGCTGTAGGGAGACAGGAGTGCCTGAATCACAGGGTGTGGTTCCCGGGGCCACCTGGTCATGTTCCATCCCTTGCTGGCTTGCTCGTTCTCACCACTGGCTGCTCTTGTGCTTAACTTTCTGGGGTTTCTTTTTTTCCCCCCTTCTTTTGGAAGCCTCAGAGTTACTACATATTGAGTGAGTCAATTTGTCTTTTGACTCTGCACATTCTTTTTTTTTTTTTTTTTTTGCCGTACGCAGGCCTCTCACTGCTGTGGCCTCTCCCGTTGCGGAGCACAGTCTCCGGACGCGCAGGCTCAGCGGCCATGGCTCACGGGCCCAGCCGCTCCGCGGCACGTGGGATCTTCCCGGACCGGGGCACGAACCCGCGTTCCCTGCATCGGCAGGCGGACTCTCAACCACTGCGCCACCAGGGAAGCCCTCTGCACATTCTTAAGGTGATTTGAGGATCATCTGTCATTTGGGGCCTGTCATCAAAGTTAGCTTAGACTGGGCTGATTTTGACGTAGAGATCTTATGTTGGATCTTCACAAGGAGCAAAGAAATACGGGTCTCTTAGGACACTTCAATCTTGAGAGCTTGGGAATACTTTCAACCTAAGAATATGGTTTATTCTAGGATCACTGGGTCCACCCAGGTCCTAAAATAAAATATTGTAAGTCTGTTACCTAACCTGATCGCCCTAAGATATTGTAAGTTCAAGGTGTAGGCAGTCTGAGTCATGGCTTTTTAGCACAGTTCTCATAGACTTGCCGTGAGAACTTGACGGTGGATTCAGCTCTGGACTGGCAGAGAACATACAGCTGGCTGATTGGTTATATGATGGGTTACAGTTCATACATCATCTAAGGTGTTTTCCAGAGACGGTCATTCACCTCTGACAGTATTCCAGTCTATAACCACCTGCGTCACATACACAGAGGAACAGCAAGACAAACACATAGGACAAAATCTGGTTATTTACCACTACTGAAAACTAACCCAGAAGAAAATAAACATTCAATTTTTGTTTCCAGTTTAACTTCTTCCCGTAATTCCTTGAAAAATTAAAATAAAGGCAAATCAACTACTTTTAAAAAATCACAAAGCAAATAAAATAAACTCTCTCTTGTTTTCCTGCTATAATGAAACCATTAGAGAATTCTTATTGTTGGATTTCCACTTTCAGATTTCCTGAATTTGTCTGACTTCTTTGGCCATGAAAAATACCAAGAAGGGCACAAAAATGTTGGCTTTTGGAGCAAGGAATCAAAAGTATGGGGACAGAAAAACCATGTTACCAAGGAACAGGCACAGAATAAGATTGACAGAAACTATTTCATTTACAGGCTGGAGAGTTGAGTGTTAAGAGGAAGGGAGTGAGGTTCTGAAACGTAAAGCAGGAGTTGGTGCTGGGGACCCAACCATGAGCTAAACGCCTGAGTGGACACAGGAAACAAGTGGGAGGAATAACATGGACTATTTGATCTGCTGGTCTGCTGGTGGCTTTAGTTTCAGTAGATTTAAACATGGTTTCCATCCTTCTTTCAGTGTACCGTCATAGAATGTGGTGGAAGGGTCTGGAATCATAGAGAGGGGGTGAAGATAGGTTAGATTTGTGAATTTACAGAAGACTATGGGTATGACAGTCTGGGTGCTAAACTGGGAGGCTTGTGTTTCTGTTGATGACACAGTTGGGAGAGGTGAGGCATGATGGGACCTCCTGAGAGCCTTGTGGGTGAAGGAATGTCATCCAGTTACACTGGACCTTCTTGGGCAACACTGTTCTTTCTGCAGATCCCAGTGTTGATGTCTTGGAAGGCTGCTTCTTTGGCTGGACTGGAGTGTAAGGGGCTGTGGGAGCATCTTCTTTGGGTGGAGCTGTGGTGTGGGCCCCTCAGGGAGAGGAAAGCCAACCTGCCCCAGAAGTAGGACACCGTGGAGGCTAAGCACGAGGTGTGGGGCTGCAGAGTCATGTAGAGTGACTATACCCATAAAAATGGAAAAGTAATCACCTTTTACTAAAATATTATGACCTGAAGAACTTACTAAAGGTCAAATTCTAGATTAAAAAATTCTTTCTATCATTTCACCATATTTCTGAATACCTGGCTGCCTTTGGTTTTTATATTCATGTTATACTTTTACTTACATTCCTTTTCTATCATTGTAGAGCATCTCTTTAACTTTTTTTTTTCATGGAGGGGGGAAATAAACTCTCTGAATTTCATGTCTGAAAATATCCTTATTCTTTCCCACACATTTGATTTATATCCTGGCCCATTCATACAATTCTAAGGTCATGTCCCCCACTCACCCCAGGTGAGCATCTTAAAGTTTACAGCCCTTTTGTTTTTTAACATTGAGTTTTACTGATGAGAAGTTTAATATCACTCAGATTCTTTTTATTTTATAAGGCAGCACTTCTCCCCTCTGACATCTTTTATTATTTTATTTTTGTCTGTGAACTCATAACATTTCATCAGGGTATTTTTAGTTAAGGGTCTTTTGATTAATTCTGAGCTCTTTCAGTCTGATGCTTTGGGTATATCTCTTTAGCTTAGGGAATTTTTATTGTATTTTTCTTTGTTTTCTTATCTGCATTGTCAGTGTATTCTTCTGAAATGTTTCTTAACAGAGTGGTGGGCCTTCCATATCTTGACTTCCATACCTCTTAATGTATATTTCCCGATTTTTGTATTTTTATTTCATTTATCATTAGATTTATTCAACTTTAGTTTTTAGATCGCTACATTGCCTTGAATTTATTTAGTCCTTCCATTTATATTTTGATTTTCACAATTCCATTTTAATCCTCATCGACACTATATAATATTTTCCTTAGATTTCTTATTTTTCATGGCAGCAAGTTCTTGTTTTATACATGTAACACTCTTTCCAGTAGTTTCCTGAAATTGCTCTATTTCTTCTCGTCTCAGTTGTCTTGCTTATACACTTGCACAATTTTTCCTAAAATTTCTGGTGATTTCTGGTTGTCGATTCATCTGTATGAAAGAAAGATAAGATTTCTTATTATCAGTAGCTTGTGTGGGTTCCTCTGTACTTGAGTAGATTCCCCATCTGACCTCTTCCTTGACTGGGAAAGCTGGGTGAATGGGCTTAGAGAGCTTAACAATCAGACTTCCTTGTACAATATGCGAGTGGAAATCCAGCGTCCCCAAGAAAGAAGGGCCCTGCTCTGGGGGTAGAAAGCTTTCCTGTAGTTCACTCACTGGACTCTGTCCACACCTTCCATGAGATGTGGAGCCCAGGGTTACCTCAAGTTGTACTCTGCTGCTTCTTGGAGTCTACGGCTATTCCTAGAGTCCATTCTTAGACAGATGGCTTTGGCAAAGAGTTCTCTGGGGACTTCCCTGGTTGCACAGTGGTTAAGAACCTGCCTGCCAATGCAGGGGACACAGGTTCGAGCCCTGATCCGGGAAGATCCCACATGCCGCGGAGCAACTAAGCCAATGCACCACAACTACTGAGCCTGAGCTCTAGAGCCCGCGAGCCACAACTACTGAGCCCACATGCCACAACTACTGAAGCCTGTGTGCCTAGAGCCTGTGCTCTGCAATAAGAGAAGCCACCGCAATCAGAAGCCCTCACATCACAATGAAGAGTAGCCCCCGCTCTCCACAACTAGAGAAAGCCCGCGCACAGCAACGAAGACCCAATGCAGCCAAAAATAAATTAATAAATTAAAAAAAAAAAAAAGAGTTCTCTGACCTCACTCTGTAAAAGCCCCAGCTGCCAACAGCATCCCTTAGAAGAGGGAGATGGGTCTCAGCAAGCCCAGCTGCTCCGAATGTAGTTCCTTGATGTGTTACACTGATGGCTTCTCCTTGGCCTATGGTTGGTGCTTTAGCTGGAATGGTCTCTCTGGCTCTCTTGGGAAGAAGAGAACTTCCTTCTGGTGTCTTGGGCTGTAGTGTCTCGGCTGTTCTAATGTAACCATTAGCCTTCCCCCATCTGCTTAGTTCTTCATGCTTTAGAGTTTCTCAAAATTTCCAGTCCACTGATGGCACTCTTTCTTGCTTTCCCGTGCTATTGTGCTTTCATTTTTTACATAACATCCTTTCTGTTATTCTAATAGGACCTTGGGGCATGAGGCTAGTCATTGTGTAGCTTTGTAAGGTCATTCCACTGTATTATACAAGAAACCAACTTGTATTTAACCTGTTAAACATTACAGAGCCACTGCTTCCAAATAGTGTTTGTGGTCTAGGTTCAGTGTTGAGGGAAAATGTTTTTGGTCAAATAAAAATATATAAGCACACACGGCATACTTCATATGTAAGACCATCTTGACAACAGCTGGCAAGATTATTCATTGCCTCAGCAGAAAATGGATTTTATTGAGTGATTGTGAATCTTTCTAAATCACCTTGTGATTTACCAGCTGCAGTGAGCCTAGTCGAACTCAGTGAGGGTTTATTGAAACTGATTGCTGTTTATTGTTCATTAAGGAATTTAGTCTTAAGCACATGATGTCTGTTTTTATCAAAACATATATAACTCTATAAAGCCTACGCAGAGTGTGTATATATATATATATAATCTCTCTCTCTCGATATCTATATATAGATATAGATATATATCGAGAGAGAGAGACAGAGAGAGAGAGAGAGAGATTTTAGCACATACCTTCTGTGAATGGGGTATTAGGTGTCTGTAAAATAGAAATTTATTACCAGCAATTACTAATGATGTCAATTTGCTCTTTTACTTTCCATAAACAGGAGAGAATATTTGATGCCAGCATGCTGCTTAATTAATTTATGTAAGAATTTCTGTCTATGCTTAATGCCATGACTTTTACTTTAATGTTGGTTTGGGACTAAATGCCTTATCAGTTAACTTTTTTTTTTGTACATTGACTTGGTGTTCTGCATATTAGCTATAAGTTTTCTTTGAAAACGAATATATAAATTTGTATATTCACCTAATGTTTTATAATCTTGGATTTTAATAATAAATAGTATGGTTTTTTTTCCTAGCTGAAAAAAATTTTTTTTAACTTTTTAGTTTATATCAGAGCGTAGCCGATTAACAACGTTGTGATAGTTTCAGGTGCTCAGCAAAGCGACTCAGCCGTACATATACATGTATCCATTCTCCCCCCAAATTTTTTTTGCTGATGAAATATTTCTAATAAAGAGGAAACATTTGTACTTAAATGTTCTAGACTTACTAGATTTAAGGAAAAATTTAAAAATAGACCTATCTTTCAACTGTGTCATCAGATTATATTGCCTACCACCTCAGCTGTAACTTTTATAGACCCCTGGGTGGCTCCCCTATATTCCTCAATAGTCTTAACTCTATAGACGTCTGGGTCGTTTCCCTGTGTTTCTCAGTAGCTTTAACTCAATATATTGCCATTCTTTCTAATACTACTGTGTTCATTCTTGCAATCTTTGTATACATGTAAATGACCTTTCCGTCACACTGACCTCTTTGTTGAACTCCTCTCACCCAGTGATCCATTTTTCACCTTATTTCCTGTCTTAGCCACTCCTGTTGTTGTTACTCAATAACTGCAGTTCTCCAGTCTCACTTTCAAGCATCCTTCTCTCCAACCATCTTCTCCTCTTTATCTAGCTCACTGCCTCTAGTATCCCAACCCCAACTTTTCCTTGACCCCACCTGGCTGTCCAATCCATTGATCCTACCACATTTTCATTTTCCCTTACCTCTTTGATGTCCTTGCTCAGCTTCAATTCTGGGGCCAGTGGCCAGTCGTCATAATTGCTCCATTGCACGTACTCCCAAGTATTGCTACCTTGCCCCTCTCTCAGCTCATCCTACTCAATTAGTTACACCATAAACCTGCCTAAATACAAACTTTTGCCTCTTTCATGCCTACACCTGTGCAGCTGAACAGGGCTGGGAGAAAAACACGCTACCACACAAACTTGTCTTACTTTAAATTTGTGACACCAAATCTCAAGTGGCCAGGTAATCCTACACTCCTGGGTCACTATTTTTCATTTGTTTCCCTTTTCTCAAAACTCCCAGTCTGCATCTCCCATTCTGTTTCTGCTGTTGACACTTGTTTCCTACTTCCAGACGATTTGAGGAGGAAACCCACAGACCAACAACTGCAGAGCAGGGATACCATTCTGTTTTGTTCACTGACCATCTGCAACGCACAGTGTCTAGTTTATAGTGAGCGCTCAATAAATATCTGATACACAAATAAAAGAGAATGATTGTCATTCTAAGTAAGCATTTAAAAATATTAATTGAAAAATTGCTGTGAACACTATCTGTCTCTTCTCTCTGGCTAGTTCACAGCTCCTTTCCCATGTTCATGTTGGAATGCTTGGTCTTCCATCACTGAAGCATCCCTTTTTCATTGCTCCGTATTATAGCGAATGGCACTGACATCAGCTCAGTCATTCAAACCCAACACCTGGGTGATTCATCTTTTTTTTTTTTTGTGGTACGCGGGCCTCTCACTGTTGTGGCCTCTCCTGTTGCGGAGCACAGGCTCCGGACGCGCAGGCTCAGCGGCCACGGCCCACGGGCCCAGCCGCTCCGCGGCATGTGGGATCTTCCCGGACTGGGGCACGAACCCGTGTCCCCTGCATCGGCAGGCAGACTCTCAACCACTGCGCCACCAGGGAAGCCCTGGCTGATTCATTCTTTAGGCTGATTTGACCCACTCCTCGCCGGGTCAGGTCTACTTTTAGGAATTTATGTATAAAGTCAGGCCATTGCTTTGCACCCTCACTTAAAACACCACTATATAGTTCAGTAGTCTCTGAACAGTTTCGGCACATCTTTTCAAAGGGTAAATCAATTTCATTTCCTTAATTAGCATCATTCACTAGCTTTGCATTCCGTTTAAAGTAATATTCAGTCTGTATGTCAACCGACAAAGCCCTGCAAATTCTGGCGTCTGCCTACCTCTTCAACTCACTATTCCCTGCTGGCGTTTGACAGCTCTTTAGAATATACCAAGCCCCACAATGCCCAGGACTCTTTGCATTTATTCTTCTCTCTGCCTGAACTGCTAGATTTTTGAAGGTCTGGTTCTAGTTTTACCCTCAGGTCTCAGATCAAATATCATTTCCTCAGAGAGGCTTTCTTGATCACTCCCTGTAATATATCTTACCCCCATTTATCTAATATATTCTCTGCCTTTTTTCCCTAGAACTTTCCAGAATCTATATTTATTTTACTTATTGATTTTATTATTTGTTTATTGTCTTACTCTTCCAAAGAATGTAAGCTCCCTAATCCCTGGGCCATGCCAGTCTTGTTTATTCTGAGATGAGAGCCTACTATAAATATGTGATATGAAAATGAAAGATGTATCAAGGGAACTTTTTCTCTCTGTAGAATCTAGAGCATCTTATCATAAGAGATGAAACCACAGGTTGGGGACCATGTTTAGGTAGTTTTGAATGCTATGAATGGAGGTATGTGGGGTTTGTTTGTTTTTTTTGTGGGGATTTTTTTTCAGGTAATAATGCAGCTACAGAAGAGTTTTAGTAAAGTTATTGACATGATTTATTCATTTATTCATTTTTTCTTTTAGCACATGTGCCAGGAACTGTTCTTTGATCTTGGGAAACAAAGATGTCTAAGACATGTTTCCTGACCTCAAGAACTCTTCAGAGAGCTGAACTGGTAAACACATGATTTAATACAGTGGCGTGAGTGTTGTGTACAATTGTATTTGTAATATTATTCAAACACTTACTATGCCTAACTAACTCTGCTTGGAGCTGATCAGAGCCTTTTTTTTTTTTTTTAATTCCATGTGGTTCCTATTATGCTGGTGACTTCTTTGAAGCTATATTGAGTAGGCATCTGTGTCATCATTTGCCCACAATTCCTTCTTCTTTTAATAAATGCCATTTTTAACATTCACATGGCAATTAAAAAGGCTATAATTTTCTTCATGTCCTTACGACTCTAGCCTCAGTCGGATAGCTCCAGGTGGGCACCTGATCAATACGTCCACTCTCTCTCTGCTGGCAATATTTGTATTTAAGACCCAGAGACTCAAAGTTCACTTCTGTCTGTTGATCTAAGATGTAGGAGCTAAGTATGTTGGCTGTGTGTGACTGTGTAGCACTGCAGTCCTGGAAGACCAGGAATCATGTTTCCTAGCAGGTGGAGAAAGCCAGATGCAAAGAAAGATAAAGGATGTGACGAGATGAGAGGTGGAGAGAGACACGTGGCAGGTTTCAGGTGCTTGCCTCCACTTGTTCCTGAGACCCAGCATCATCACTGCACTTCCTGTAGATTGGCTGTCCAACCCATTCCGGAATCCATAAGCCAAAATATTCACCTATTCATCCAAGCTAGAGATTTGACTGAGCCATACTCTTTTCCCAATATTATCATTGTTCTCAGTTTTATTGTGATTTAATTGATGTACAGTACTGTGACTGTGTAAGTTTAAGGTGAACAGCATAATGCCTTCACGTACATATATTGCAAAATGATTACCACAGTAATTTTAGTTAACATCCATCATCTCATATAGTTACAAAACAAGAGAAAACCTTTTTAAAATCCCTAGAAAAAGCTAGATTTTTAAGAAAGAAATATGGTTGAATTCTCAAAAGGAATAATGGGGAAAAAATGGAAAGTAATCCTAATATATAGATACAGTGAAATTATCTTCAAGTTCAAAAAGCAAAAAACAGACATTTCTGTGCAAACCAAAACACACAGAATTTGTCACCACTAAAAGAAAGGTATTCCTGGGCTTCCCTGGTGGTGTGGTGGTTGAGAGTCTGCCTGCCGATGCAAGGGACACGGGTTCGTGTTCCGGTCCTAGAAGATCCCACATGCCGCGGAGCGGCTGGGCCCGTGAGCCATGGCTGCTGGGCCTGCGCGTCCGGAGCCTGTGCTCCGCAATGGGAGAGGCCACAACAGTGAGAGGCCCGTGTACCGCAAAAAAAAAAAAAAAAAAAAAAAAAGTATTCCTTATGCTGCTGAGAATAATCTCAGATGGATGGTTAGAGATGAATAGATATAAAAACAATAAAAATGGTAACTATGTGGGTACATATAAATGTATGCTAATGGCATAAAATAAAAAATGCCTTGTGGGGTTTATGTGTATATATTTCATATATAATATAATATTATATATATATATTACATATGTAATTATAGTACACAACAATAAAAATAAAAGCCAGGGGTGATAAGTGGTATCAAAGTATTCTAAATTCCTTGCAAAATCTGAGATGAGGGAAAAATACCAATTAATACTTAATGTAGATAAGTATTAATTTTATAATCTCTGGGTAACCACTAAAAGAATCTTAAAAGTGTGTATAACTTTCAGACTAACAGAGGGAAAAGTAGAATAAATTTCAATCAACCCAAAGAAAATAAGAGAAAAATGAACATAATCTTGGCAGAATAACTGGAAAGGTGATAGAAACAAAATAGGATGATTTTTTCCACAAGACATTAGAGTTATTGTATAGCTCTAGTCATTAAGATATTGCAATGACGGTATAAGATTGACAAATAGATTAATGAAATAAAATGTAGTTCTAGAAATAGGCCCATACGTATATGGTCCCTTTGATTTATGACTCTTTAAGGATGGAATCAGAGTAAGGCTTACTAAGTAGTAGTGTTCACCTAGGAAGGTCCAATGTATCCATAACCAACTTGAAGATATCCTTGCCATAGAGACAGAGATGTGGACATCCTTTCCTTAGATCATCAGTTCCAAAAGGAAGTACCAGGTGTGCACTATGAAATTTCTTCATTATCCTGTCATGCTGAGCACCCTGTTTTAGTTACACATTATTTATAAATGGCAAAAGGCTAAAATAAAGTAATTCTTACTCAACTGAGGGGCAGCCTCCTTACTCAACTTCTACGTACATCTACTACTTCCACCATGGATCGATTTAGTTATTTTCTTTGAGTTATGAAGTGCTTGCCTATTTCTGCTGAGTTTCACCTCTATTGTACTCCTACAGACATATTTTCAAGACCGTGGAAAGTCCTACCTAACGTCAAAATAGTTGCGTTGATAGACTATATATTGAACAATATAAATTCCTTAACTAAAAGTATTTCCATATAGTATGCTAATATTTCTCTGGAGACCTTGATGTTTGTGTGGAAATTTAACTACAAGCTTGTACGTTTATATGAAAACTGTTTCAAAGTGGATACTAAATATTCAATAATTAGATTAAATACTAAATCTACTTTAGCATCTCTAATATAGAGATGTCAGAGAAGGAGGGATTAATAGGTATTAGGCAAAATATTCTGTCACTTGTCATCTGCTGGTTAGATTTATTATTTGTCTATATTATTAAAAGCAGAGAGAATTTAGTATCCAAAATTCAGCTCTAGAACTTAGAATGATTATTTTTTAATTGTGGAATTTTCATTATTCTTAATCTTCATTATAAAACTACTCATTTTTTTTTTTTTACTTTCCCTAACTGGATTATATTCTATAATATATAACGAGGTAAATTAGTTGCCTTTTACTGTGTATTACAAATGAGTATCATAACCTAATTTTATATTACATGATATTTAAGAAGGGCCAAAGAGTCTTTCAAACCAGGGGTGAGAATTTCTTATTCCCTGGGCCTGTATGGTTGTGTTTGGATGCGTGGCTAAGATTGTTTGCATCAGTGGGTTGTTGGTGAGGGGCAGGTGACCTGAAATAAGCAGGGAGTTAACACACACCTTTGTAAAAGTGCATATATCCTAGTTGGGTTGTGCATCTTGTATGCAGTCCTTTAATGTATAGTGAGTGGTTAAATCTATGGAATATACTTGACACTTGTGCATATCAAACTCAGTAAATAACTGATACTTTGAATTATTGCTATCTTTCCTGTTGAGCTCAGCCTTCCAGTGAAATCTCAGTTCTGATTGGGAATGAGAGAACGTTTAGGGTGGGCCTGGGCATGGTCCTGAGGTGGAGGAAGGTAACCAGAGGACAGTTTGAGTTCTGTGAACGGAAGAGTCTGACCGGAAAACATCAAACAGATGTCTGTCCCCTTCTCACTTGTGCATGGAAACCTAGATGCTGCATTGGAACCTATTTGTTGCCAAAGCCAAAACTCGTAACAGAGGCTAGAGGTGCAATGAAGCAGAAAAAAAAATTTCCTCCATTCTACTTCTATTTAGAAAAATGGAATGAATGAAAAGGCAAGGGTTCTGGTGGGGGTGGAAACCAAGTGGGATTCTATCAGTTGGGAATGCTGACATCAATTTAAAATAAGGCTGTTTCAGAAAAATAAGCTACTTTGGAGACAACTGATTTTCAAGTTGATAGTCTCTCATTTATTTGTTGACAATTCAATGCCCATTAACTACCTATTTATGAAAAACAGGTGGTGGTGGAGAGGGTGAGTGATTGGAAGGTTGTGATCTCATGCAAATTTTTAATAAGACCTAGTTAAAAAGAGAAAATTGAAACATATGCAGATTTAGAATGAATTAATTCAGCCGTCAGATCTTAATGCCAGCTTTGAACTAAAATATTCTACAGATGGTAATGTGCCACATGCCAATTAATATTTAAGATAATTATGGTGTTGAGTAAAAAATATATCTGATTGACACCACCTCCATTATTACTATAGTATAATATCCTGTATATTTATTGATTTAACAAAAACACTATATGATGAGAAAGTCCTGAGATTTTGGAAATGGTTTTAATTTTGTTTCCTGATAACTTTCTACTGAGGCTAGTACTTACCCCTCAGGAAATGAAGTAAGAAGTAACTTACTCCCAAGTAAGAAGTTAAGTAAGTAAGTAAATTTTTAGGCAGAATGCCATGCTGTCTGTTTGCTGTGTGACCTGAAGCAAGGATTCTTAACCTGGGGTCAATGAAACCTTAGAGGGTTAGCCCATGGATGGGTAAACACCCAGGAATATTATGTAAGATTTGATGTTTGTGTGTATACATGTACTTTTTGGTTTTTTAACCAAGAGATTCCATAGCTTTCATCAGATGAAAAGAATCTATTAAAATGTTTTCTACTGTTGCCTGATTACTCATTCCCTTAACTACTCACACCTTATTTAATAATAAATGACTGTGATGAGCTACCAACTCACTCATGGTTTCGCTTTTATCTAGTGGACATTAAAATTAAAATGTATTTTGTGACAGTCATTATTGCTATTTAGTTAGCATTCATTCTCCAACTTATTAATTATGGCCATGCTCTATATAGTACAAGGTTATAATAGGCCTAACTTCCATGTATTCACATGATGTATAATACAAATTTGCAGTCAGTAATTAATGCTTTATGTTCCCTAGATTGTTTTTCAAAATTTTAAAAAATAATGTTATCTTCCTATATATTTGTGTTTTAAAAATAAATATATTTGAATTGGTAACAAAATTATAATTAACAAAAAAGGAAACATATCAATGCAGGGGCTGTCTCAATATTCATGAAGTTAAAGACTGCAGTTTATAATAAACTGTATTAAGAGAGCATTAATTAGTTTTATAATCAGAAAAAGTAAAGCCAATAAAAAGATGCAATGTACATAGTCTATCAAAAACATATGCTATAAAAATATCTGATAAAAATGGTAATAACCGTAGTGGTAATAATAAACATATAAATATATAAAAATAATATAGAAATATATAAAAGCAATAATAAACTTGAAAATAGTAGCTAACACCACCTTTGGGTAGATCATTAAGGGGGGTTTAGTCAGGAAAACAGAAGCAACTCCGTATCTGGGTCATATAGGGTTTAATACAAATAAGTTTGCATGATGGAGAGTTAGAAGGTCGGGGCGCAGAGGCCAGAGAAATGCTGTCTGTCACCAAAGGTGGAGGAGCCCACCCTGAAAATCACCACCTGGATATCCAAAGCAAGTGGTTTTCAATTCCTTGCCTGGAAGCTGCTGCAGTTCTCCAGTACTTTTGTACCATTCCCACAGCTATCCCAGTCTGCAGTGGAGGTTTCCACAAATTTGCTGGGAAGCTGATGTGAATCCCTCATCTGCCGTCACATCTGCTTGCAATCAACTCCAGAGAATAATTTCTTCTGCTTCTCTTACTTTCTAAGTCTTCTATGAATTCCTCACATTGGGATACTGTACTCTAACCCAGATCATATAAAGAAGATTCTGGGAAACAGTTCCCAGCCTTAGAAGAAAATGTTAGGCCTCCTATCACAATAGGCTACATATATCCCAAGCACTTTATGAATGCTTTACGATCATTATCTTATTTAATCCTCCTGGCAACCGTATCATGTAGGTACTATTATCATCCACATTTAGTAGATGAAGTATTGAACGTTAAAGTGATTGAGTTTCTTGCCCAAAGTCATACAGCTACTAAGTAGAAGACGAGTGATTTGAAAAAGTGTCCATAAGATTTCATTCAAAGCTTCTGTGTCTAATCGCTGCCTTATCCTGTTTCTTCTATTGCATCTCGCTTACGTCGGTAATATTATTGATATCAATTAACTATGAGTTAAATCCTCTGTTGAGGACAGCTGCTAACATATTTTGTTTGCAACTTGAATGCCCCATCTTTAACTAGCCGTTGAGTGCAAACAGGGTCACATTAAAATTAATACCTTTATTTTATCAATTCCCAAGCCCTTGGCCTAAAATTTCCACGAAGTTTTTGTTCCAGAACAGGAGTGCTATTGCCATTTCCATTGTTTCAAGTTATTTATGCCCACAGCCAAAACCTCCCAGGGATCCTCCGCTAAAGGAAAGCTTGAAAACCACCGAAGGAGCAAATGAGGAGGCGGCCCATACTACAGGCCTGATTCCTGGTTGACAGGCAAGGGTATTTGTAGAAGCTGCTCAGGCGGGGACCCTCCAAACCTTCTGGCCAAAGTTCAGGGCAGCCTCTGAGCCTAAGGCCTGAGCTCTGGGGAGGGCTCTCGTCAAGGAACCGTCAGGCGGGGGCCGGGCCCTGGTCCTCCGAGCTGGGAAGCATCCTCATTGGGTCCGAGGCTTTAGTCTCTGGTGTGGGCAAGGCAGGAGGGTGGGGTTTCTGGCTCCAGACACGATTCAGTACATACAGGGATACCCTGGCACACTGCAGCCAATTCCCGGGGCGCTGGGGTCGCCATCCAGACCGTGGCAGGGTTCCCGGGCTCTGCAGAGGGCGTCCCGGGACAGGCTTGGGGCAGCGGCCCAAAAGCCACGTCGGTGTATCTCCCTCGGGACAGCTGCGGGGGCGACTGCATTCCGGGGCAGGAAGAGGATGACACCCCAGGGACCCTTGCTGGGGAGCCTGCTCTCAGGCGCTCGGGCACCGCTAGGGCTCGGGACTGGCGGACCCGCCTCTGCGCCCGAGTCCGCGCCCCAGAGTGCGCCTGCGTGGGGCCGCCGTCCGGCAGAGCGGGCGGCGTCGGCCGAGCGCGTCGTTGCTGCGCCGGCTGGCGTCCGCGCGGGCGACTGGTGGCCCAGTAGGGGAAGGGCGGATGCAGCGTCGCTCTGCTGGTCAGGCTCTGACACCCAGGAGTTCCATGGCACAACTCTTACGCTCAGGGTAAGAATAGTAAATGAGCCCCGCTCTCCCTCCCCGGAAGCACGGAACATTCCCTAACGGCGTTCGGCCTCCATCCCCGACACTGGCCCGCGCTTCTGGAATACTCTTTTCCTTATGGTGGCCGGTCCCTGACCACCTTCTGCGGTCGGGTGTCTCTCTTCCACCTGACCTTCAAGGTGCGCGGCTCCTTTCTCATCTCCTCAATCTGTCGGCCCCTCGGTTCTACCTCTGTGTGTCTCAGTCCTAGTGGGGAAACCAGTCTTTTTATTGCCGGTAGCATCTTTGCAAATCTAAGGATTTAAAGTGTTCACGTCTGGGAAAGAGTTTAAGTCCTCAGAATCATTAAAGTCCGAATGCCAGTGGATATACATGGATTGAGTGAGAGGCAGGGTAATTCCTCTTATAAATGCAATAATCTAGAACTAGACTCTTGATCAACCAAGATACCCAATACACCTTATTGCAAACATTAGCTCTTTTCATTTTGTTTGCGGCGGTTTTTGTCCTGTGTCTTTAGTCTCGTATATTCATTCATGGAATATAAGGGTATCCAAAACTAGCTACTAGACGGATGCTATTTAAAAAAAATTAACAGTGACTACTTGGTCTATTGTGACTGTATGGTCCATCTCCTAAAGACAATGTAGGGACACTTCAGTTTATTTTAAAAGGAAAAAAAACCAGAAACTTTCCATCTAACTTGAAAGTTAAAAAAAAAAAGTGCATGAGATCTTCAGAGATTTCAGGGTAGAAATTGCTTTAGCTTTAAAGCCCTGTTATCTGACCTAATTTTGCTTTATCGGAGTGCCCAGGCCTTCTGTGACAAGAGTAATCTAGTTGGTCCTTCTATTTATTTTTCTCTCTATTTTCTCATAGCTTTTGTAATGTACAGTTAATTTAAATAGAATATAATGCATCTTTTCTACAGTAGCAAAATCTAAAATGTTTTAAATTATGTTCCACTTCTGTGTAAGTTTTTAATTGACCCTTGCATTGCTCTACCATGTAGAGGAATGACCTCTTAAGTTATAACCATAATAATTGAGACTTTAAATAACAGAAGTAAAGAAGACCTTTTCCAACTGGTTGTTTGCTCACCTATGTATTAGAATATAAAAACATCTTACGTTTGTCTGACAAATATTTTGCTTCACAGTGTGTTCATGGTAGAAATCGTTTCCTCTTTTTAGTTCCAACTTTATGTTCAGTCTGCACATTTTTGAAATACCTTGAATTACTTTATCCATGTCTCTGAGATCAACTTGGAATCTTGTCATCTATAAAATCCATTTAGCCTCTACTCAGATAAATCCATGTGTTTCTAGACTATTATAAATGTCAACAAATATCCCTGAGATATGACAGCAGTTTCTTGTGTAGGAGTTCAGAAGAGTGTGTTTTGCTGGGCTAAGATATTTATGGATGCTTTAATTATTGTTTATTAGGACAGTAAGGGATTTTAATTTCTAATATTTACCTGGGGTCAGTAAACCAAATGTTCATTCGTTCATTGAACACCACCTATGAACTAGGTAGAATCCAGACCCTTAGGAGAGAGTAGAGATCAAACCAGGCCAGTTCTTGGTCTTAGTGCTGTAGTAGCAGGGGAGAAGAGTCAGGCACAAACTGATGAGCAAATATTAAATGAGATGATTCTGGACAGTTGCTAAATACTGCGAAGAAGATAAAGAAGTGATAAAAGCTTATGAAGATTCATTAGGGTAAGCTTTTTTCAGAAGATATCATTAGAGACTGAATGATGACAAGCCAGCCATCTGAACATCCCGGAAAAGAGCATTCAAGGCAAAGGAAATAGGCCACCAACAAAGAAAGACAAGGGGATGGGGAATTTCCAGTATCCCTTCCATTAGCAGTCCTAATACCTGATACCCAGTGTATCACTAGAACCACCGCCTCTCACAGAATCTGAACTTAGAATGACAATTGACAGACTAGAATTCTGGGCTAAACCCAACATGATGAATTGTGACTAATATGAATCTAAAGTGGTGGATGCAAGTTCGCAAACCCAGTTACACAGCACGAAGTGATGTTCAGTGGGCTGGGCAGCCGTTCATCGGAGAACAGTCTGGGGATTCTAATGGACCATAAATTGGCACTTGCTCTTGCTGTTCCTGACTGGCAAAACCAATGTGTAGAGATTACCCTTAAGCAGATTTCTCCCCAATTTAAAGCATCCTTAGAGCTGTCTAAAAATGGGACTCTCCATCGCTTCACTCATTAAAAAAAAGGAAAGAAAGAACAAGAACAAGAAAGAATGATTACCCATCAGGGCTTTTGGAAAAAGGAATTTCTGATGGAGAACCAGTTGAAGACATTTTTTTGGTTGCTGTGAAGCTGTGACTTGTTACTTTCATTCCAACAACATTTTCTTCATTTAGGGATATTTATATATAGTTAAGAAAGAAAAATGATATTGGTATATAAGGCATATGGTGAGGTTTATTGAAAAGTTAATATATAATGGCATCTCTCAAAATAGTAACCTGAAATTGAAAATTCTTTTTAGAATAAATTTCTAGTATGTTTTTGGACAAATATAATAATAAAAATAAATATATCTTGGCTTTGCCATGTATTAGCTGTGTAACACAGTTTACTTCTCTGCACTTCAGTTTCCTCAAGATTTGGGCAATAACTTGTGCCTGCCTGAAAAGATTATTATGAGGATTAAATTAGTTGTAGTGCTTGGCAGTAGTAAGTTATATATACGTGTTTGCTATTATTATTAGATGTAAACATATGCTTTACTTTGCCTTCAGGAATTAATGACCAAGTTAATTACTGAGACACCTGACCAGCCAATCCCATTTCTCATTGACCATCTTCAGTCTAAACAAGAAAACCATGGACACCTTCAGAGAACTTTATCTGGATCTGCAGCTCTCTGGGCAGAAAGTGAAACATTAGGTAAATGAAAAATATATTTTACAGTTAATGTTAATGCATTTAAACTAAAATTTACGAAAGTCTTTCTCTTTATAATGAGTAAATCTAGGTGATTACCTAGGGTTTCACGTATTCATCGGAGACTTCATCTGTATGCTAAAATTTGTCAAAAAATATTCTTGAATTTGAATATATTGTTATGTATTAGCTTCAAAATATGGGCATCTTTGTATTCAGTCTGAATAGAAATAAGATTCAGATTTGCATGAAAAGCTTTCATATGAATGAAAACTAATTATTTTAAACATCTTTTTTTTAAACTTCTTATCTTTTTATGAAGAATTTGAATTAAGTGCTTATGGAGCTCATCTGTGTAGAAAGGTAAACAGTAGATTTCTACAGTTACCTTTTTTGTAGCCCAAATGGATAATTACTCTCTGTTTCCCTCAGTTCTTCTTTTTTTTTTTTTGCGGTTTGCGGGCCTCTCACTGTTGTGTCCTCTCCCGTTGCGGAGCACAGGCTCCGGACGCGCAGGCTCAGCGGCCATGGCTCATGGGCCCAGCCGCTCCACGGCACGTGGGATCTTCCCGGACCGGGGCACGAACCCGTGTCCCCTGCATCGGCAGGTGGACTCTCAACCACTGCGCCACCAGGGAAGCCCCCCTCAGTTCTAATTTTACCTTCTGTAGTAAGTTCAACCTGAGGAAGCTTTATTCACTCTGTTGGGGAGCCAGCCTTACCAAGTATGCAATAGCCTTACCTCCCCAGTAAGCACTGGTGATATAATTGGGTAGACGTGACTTTGATTTTTATTTATAAAATGTGTGTCCGACAGCTTATTTCTTCTACACCCTGTTCTGTTCGTTTGGTATTAGTATTTACTTCCAAACCCAAATCCCCACTCCCCCCCAGACCTGTTGCTTGGGTAGCTGACTCCTCACCTGACTCCCATGGTTATCTGACTGACAGGATTCCAGATGCTCCTGCGGATAACACCATCGCTTCTCTTCTCTCATGCTCTATGGGATGCCGTGAAAGGATTTTGGTTTTCTTTGGCTGTATTCTCACATTGGTGCCTAAAGTGGGTAGGGGATAGGGTATCCTCTGAAGAATGTAGACAACTCTGGTGTTAGTTATCCATACAGAAGTTCTCTGCTGCATACAGGAAACTAGAATATGGGCTTCTGGTGTACAAAAGAGGGGACTCTTGGTTTTTCTTGGCTTCACTGTCTTATTGTTAGATTCCTAGTAGGGTGGCTCTTAGGCATAGGCTCTGGTTTGTAGCTGCAAAGAAGGCACCATTCTTCTGAAGGTGGACCAGATAAACATCTGTGAGCTCATTGAAGCTGATATGAACCCATATTTATAAATTATATCTGGAGAGACAGTAGTGTATTAAATTCTGTAGCTTTAATCAGCAGACATTTAATATCTCACATTTTTCACAGGTCAGAAGTCTGTGCAGGGTTTAACTAAATCTTCTGTTTAATCTGCAAAGCTGCACATCAAGGTGTTGGAGGCTGGAATAGAATCTGGAATAGAAGCTCACTCAGGTGGTCGGCAGAATTAATTTCCTCGCAACTGTATGACTGAGGTCCCTGTTTTCTTGCTGGATCTCAGCCAGGGGCTGCTTTCAGCAAATAGGTACAACCCACAGTTCTTTGCCACATGACTCTTGCATCATGGCAGCTTATTTCTTTAACAAGGAAGGGAATTTCTTTCATACAAGTTTACTAAAATGGAATCTTATATAATACAATGTAATCATGGCATTGACATCCCATTACCTTTGCCATATTCTGTTGGTTTGATGCAAGTCAAAGGTCCTGTCTACGCTCAAGGGGAGGGAATTATTTAGGGCATAACATCAAGGGACAGATATCGGGGGGATCACTTTAGAATTCTGACTAGCACAAGTACTTAATGCCTCATTGCTTGGAGAGGGAAGGAGATTATTATAACTTGCAGTTTACTAGGGTAATGGCATAGGTGCTTGTTTAATAAAGCAAGATGGGAACACAGGACTAGGTTTATGAAGACCCATAATAAGTCCAGGTCCTTTGGATGAATTTGAATTTCTTGTGGGGTATCTTAGTAGGTAATTCCAGCAAGCTGTTGGATATAAGTCTAAAACTCTGGGAATGGCTTAAGGCAGGAGTCGCAGGTATGGCATTCAGGATTGTGCACAATAAAACCATGTGAGTGGGAGAATGGGAGAAGTTGTGGTCAAATTTAGAGTAGGAAATGGACTAGGGGAAGGCAAGGGTCTTTTGCCTTAAATTCTGCCTGTTTATTAGGAAGTGAGGTTGTTTGCTGAGGGCAAGAGGTTTGGGGATTGAATAGGGGAGATTGAAGTGAATGATATTAATTGTGAAAAGTCACCATGGGAAAGAAAAGAAGAGTTGGCAAAGGAAAATAAAAAAGACTAAAGCAGTTCTGGGGCTTCTCTGAAGTTCAAGACATGAATTAATCATGGAAACCATGGGCAAGATTGTGATTTTTCCCCACAGTGCCCAGAAGTGCTGGGAGGAGGGACAGAAAAGCCTTATGAGAGACTGATGAGAACTGTAGTCGTGCCCTAGTGAGGACGGAGGGTGGAAGAGCAGTTCTGCAAAGGAGCTGAGGGTATTTGTGGGTAAATTGTGCAAGTGATCAAAGCACATGGTCTGGTATGAGCGGGTAGGGAACAAGGAAACAGTGTAGACATAAAAAGCTAGTCAGAGAGCTAAAATCCTTTCAGAGGCCTGTGTAAGGGGAGGTGTGGTGAAAACATGAAAGATTGAGAAGGACAGGGAAATTGTGATATTTGGGATCAAGGCTTTTGAGGTGGAATGATTCCAGATGATGGGAACATCCTGTGGGTGACCTGAGTTTGGGGGTGTCTGATGTCCAGGGAAGGGAAGCTCTTTAGAGTTGAGGAGGACAGTGAAGTATGAGGTTCAGTGCATGGTTTGTTTAAGGATTAAGAGGTCACCAGGGTTTCATTCTCGCTGTTAAAAGGTCAAGGGTGACGGTGCCAGTGTCTCGAGTAGGGCTGCGGCAGGAATGAGGATGCAGTAATGAAGAGGGGTGAGCTGTAGAGACAGGCAGCACTTACCGGAAGAGAGGAGAGACTTTCAGCTTAACGTGGACGGACCAGAAAAACGCAGTCTGTGGCAGGTGACACGTGGGGGAATGAACACCCTCCATTCCAGGAAACTGCAGAGGAGGGAGTGCCCTTGTGGAAAGAATGAGTGGCTCTCCTGACTTGAAGGAGGGGATTTGAAGATAGAGGGCTGTTTGTTTACCGTGGAACGTATGCCCCAGAAGGTGAAGAGGAAAGATTTTAGAGGGAAGGGTATGGCAGGAGGGAGAAGGAAAGCATAGACTAATTCTTGGATGTGAATATTAACTGATGAAGTTATAATTCAGGTGACAGTAAATAATGCCAGTTTAAACTGTAACTGTAATTTTGAATTATTTCTTTTGGTGCTTTTTCTAATTAGTTAGAAAATGTCTCAATCGTCAAAATATATAGGTCAGTACTTTTTGAAAGTATCTGAAGGTGCCCTCTTTTTGCTTTTAAATGTATCCAGCATCTTGGGACATAACATCTTCTCAGAAGTCTGTCATTTAATGTCTAGGAGAAAATTGAAAGCAACCTTGTTTTTACTCATTTTTCGATATTCTGTTATTAAATACTTATGGGATTTGTTTTTTCTTTATTTCTGATATTCCAAAGTTTTACTGGGACTACATCTAGATGTTTTGTCTTTTTTCTTTAATTTTTCATTTTATTCAGTGAATCCTTTCAATTAGCAAACCCAGGTCTTCAGCCTAGAACAGTTTTCTTCTTATGTCCGTAGTTAGTGTTTCTGTGGTGTTTGTTTTGATTTCTTCTTCAAGAAAATCAACTATGTATAAATTGAGTTTTCTTTACTTCATTGGAACTTCTAGGGAGGTTTGTCAAGCATGTTCTCTGTGTCACTGATTCAGTTTTCTGTAGTATTGGTTTTCTCTTTCTGGCTTTGTACACAAATTTAAATGTTGGTACGTATTGCATTTTAGCTTCCTGTCAGTGTTTCCTTATCTTCTTTAATTTCTCTTAGCCATTATATTTTTATAGTTTTATCTCTTTTCTCATTTCTTTTTGCTTCACAGAGTCTATTTTCTTTTTCTTAAGAAGATAAAATAGCCACATTCTAAAATTTGAAGGTTTTTTCATAGTAAATCTTTCCCCAAACTGTGAATTTCCTCTGTATTTTGAATGATGTATTTTTGTTTTTTATATTAAATCTTCCTTCTTAAAATGATATTTATTTTGTTTGTTTGAATTTAAATGAGGAGTGTTCTGTCTAGTTTAAGGTTTGTCAATAAATAATGGAGGTAGACTGTTCTTTTCTGTTCGCTCACCATATAGCTTGGAACCGTTTCATTTTCAAAAATTTGGGGGAGACAGGTGAAATCATGGTTGCTACTAAACTTTCCAGTATCAGTCAAATCCTGTAGGTCTCTGCTAGACTGACAAGTGACTTTCTGTCTATCATCTCTTTTTAACTGACTAAATAAGAAAAATATCATTGCTGGAATATTTAAATTAATGTGGATTTTTTTTTTCTTTCCAATAGTGGAGAATTTAAAAAGCCACAAAATCCAATATATCATTGTTTCTGGCTCCTTTTAGTTTTTCTTTGTATCATGAGATGCTATGTTTTGTGTCCATGATTCTTTATTCTTTTAGCTATGTTGCACTAGAAGAAAGTACAGTTCTAGTTTGTATGTAAAACGACAAATTCTGATAGATTGTGAAACAATATAAGGTGATGAATCTGAGCTAGGGGCAAGCATTGTGGATGTCTAGAAATTTTTCAGTCTCTTTCTGATATGCCGATCTTTTGTCTTAATTCTATGTATGGACATACTTCCTGGGTTCTGGCAGAATATAGACCAATATTTCTGTTCCTAGTG
Source organism: Aethalodelphis obliquidens (assembly GCF_003676395.1). NCBI lineage: Eukaryota > Metazoa > Chordata > Mammalia > Artiodactyla > Delphinidae > Aethalodelphis > Aethalodelphis obliquidens. Next base: position 8,120,774 of record NW_020837977.1, on the reverse strand, counting down.
TTTTAGAATATTTATGCCTCTTTTGATATTTAATGGGATGTTGGAAGTAAAAAAATTGGATAACAGCTCATTAAGTACAAACTTAACATGAAAATTTGAGGAATCCCTATAATATTTCATGATGTCTACTTGGTATTTATAAGTGGGTAGTCAGAGAAAGATTTATGAGTCATCCATAGAGCTGGGATGATTTGAGGCTGTTTAAATTTAAACAAGAAGGCAGAAGGAAGCTAAGGAATGTCATACAGATGAAAGATAAGGAAGCATGAGTAAGACAGAGAAGGAACAGTTAGATAGGTGATATGGGGATGAGGAGAATGTAATGCCCTGAGAATAAGAGAAGAAAAAATTCCACAATATAAGTCTGTCTAAAAATATGGAATGCAAAGAAGTTAAGAGAGATGAACTCCTGGAAAGATCATTTCATTTGGAAGTTGGTATGACACTGACCACCTTTGAAGGGGAACTACAGCTTTCAGTAAAGGTGGTTGAACTACTCTTTCTTGAACAGAACAGTGGAAAAAATGAGGGATACTATGGAGGAAGTGTAGGTGAGCACCAGTGGTTTTATGTGCCACAGTGAATACAGGTAAGGTAGCATCAAATGAGTAAAATTTAACATATAGCTGTTTTTATTTACAACAGAATACAAGGCTTTATTCCATGACACCCATGTATACAGTGTTATTTTAAGTAATCTGTGCCTTAAAAAGACTTTTGAATAATTTCCCAGTTTAGCATGATCTTAACCATATTAATATATAAGCTAATTCATATCAAATTCAAAACTCAAATTTACAGGAGAAATAAAGCAAGTAATACTTTGGGACATTTGCATTATTTTGATATGAGGTGACATAGCTTTTGCCAGGTATATCTAATTACTTCATGGATTTAGTTTTTGGCCAATCATGAAATCACTACTGTTTTTATATGTATTTTTTTTTGTTTTAACAGAACATAAAGGAACAAAAAAAGAATTCAGAAACTATGATAAACCCTGGCAGTTAAATGCAAAGAAGCCTAAAAAGTCAAAAAGCGACCTTGCCGTGTCTAGTCTTTCTCCACCATCACCAGAATCAAAATCATGTAAGGAAGTTTGTCATTCAGATATTACTTAATGTATGTAAGTGTGTGTTAGTAAAATGAAGAAAAGGTAAGAATTGAAGCCACATTTTTTATCTGATATTCTGGCTATTCTAATGAATTTCACATTTGTTTCAGCATTAACATGGAGCTTTATTTATATATAGCTACTTATTCTCAAGCATATGTAATTGATTTAGATCTTTTTGAGTATAATATTCTTTTAAGAATGTAAACTGCATGGAATAGGTCCCTTGCCTCATGAATAGTTGCAGTGTTTTATCACATTCAGAGCAATACCAACCCTACATTTAATAAAGGACATAAAAGCAAATTAAATATCTTAGAGAGAAGGCAAAGAAGATTTCTGTTCAAAACATTTAACAAAATTAAAAAAAAAATCCTTCACCCAGGATCTCTCTGAAGCCCTACCCATTTATTACTGAAGCTTGTATATTTACTCTCTCCCATGATGATAAGTACCCCTTCTCTCTCAATGCCTCTCCTCCTTTCCCACTGCCTTTCTAGCCACTAAGTTTTTCCAGTGCTCTGTTACCACCACGTACGCCTAAACATGTCATGTAGCTTAGGATCTTGTAGCAAGTCTGTTATTCTTGGAAGACAAGAGAGCTTGAAAGCTGTTCTTACACATCAGTTTCTTGTGGTTGTTACAGAGTGAGATGTTTGATTTTAATTTAAACAGGAAAAGGAATAGGTAGAAAATATTTATTTTTGTTTGAAAATTTTGAAAAATCATTATGTGCTAACTGGAATCTGAATTTGGGTCATTTGTGAAAATGACTGAAATTAACTCCTTGAGTTTCTTTATTTATATAGTGGTACTCATAAAAAAGTATTGTATCAACCACAAAGTTCTTGTGAGAATTATGTGAAGTACTACAAACTACAAATGTTCTTTTAAAATTATGATTGTAGCTAAATTATCCTGCTTCACCAGTTTGGTTTATAAAATTTGGTCCCAACATTTAAAAAAATATGCAAGTTTAAAATTTAAATGTGTTGTTCACAACCATATTCCCAGTAATGTCCAGTATAGTTCCTGGCTCAATTAATAAGTGTTAAATGAAAAAAATGTAAAGGAATAAATGAAAAATGAAATCAGTCAGTTCTCAGTCTCACATTTCCCTTTCTATCCTTGGAAATGTCTTTCTGTCTGTCTCTCTCCCCCTCTCCCAGTGATAAATCCATAACCCTAGGGGCTTATTTTAAAGGGCTGAGTCCTGGATCGCATCACCTTGAGGGTAGAATGCTGTAAGGTCTTTCATTTTGTAGAGCCTTTGCTATTTATGGGATGCTATGTAGCCACAAAATGTTACTGGTGGACTGGCATCTGGTATCTTTTTCTGTTCAGGTGACCTACTCTCAACTTCTGGTTCCATCGGACCGTTAGCTCTTTAAAGGAAATTAATAACAAAGTATCATGAATATTTAATAATATATGTAGAGATATTTATACATGACAATAAGATTATAGGATTCAGAGTTATTGACTGGAAATGTATTGTTGAAACATAAATTATTCCTGAATTAATAGAATATCTTTTGAACATAGACCATGGTAAGTTAAAGCTGTATATTGTAATATGTAGAGCACCACTAAAAAGCACAAAAAAGCATAAATAAAAAGTTAATAAATTTATTAAAATAGGATGCCCCCAATTTTTTGATTTATTCTCCCAAAACAAAGGCAAGAAAAGAGGAACAGAAATAAATAACAATCTCCTATTGAAATAAGTACAATCCCTATCCAAAATCTAGCAGGTATTTGACCCATAGAAATTGACAGTATTATTTTAAATTGATTTGGAAAGGGAAAGAACCATGATTATCTAAAGCAATCTTGAAAAACATGAAGTAGTTTGGAGAATTTACCCTACCTGACTTCAAGTCTTATAGAACTACAGTTATCAAGACAGTGTGATTTTGGTGAAAGGATGGACAAATAGATCAATTGAATTTAATAAAGAGTCTAAAAATAGACCTACGTATGCGGCCAAATGATTTTCCACAAGGACATCTAAGCAGTACGGTAGGAAAAGAAAAATCCCTTCAACATTGAACATTCATACGGAAAATACACACAAGTTGATCCCTACCTTAATGCATACTGAAAATCAATCTGAGATGGGTCATAGACTTAAAGATGGAAACAAAAACAATGAAACTTCTAAAACAAAACATACAAATATAACTTTGTGACCTTGGAGAGGCAAAAAAGTTTTAGAGATGTTCTAGTTACCATGGCTCCATAACAGATCACTCTAAAATGCTTTTTTTTAGGTTAAATTAGCATAACAAAAATTAACCATTTTAAAATGTACAATTCAGTGGCATTTAGTACATTCAAAATACTGTGCTACCCTAACCTCTTTCTAGTTCCAAAACATTTCATCATCACAAAAGGAAACTCTGTAACAAACAGTCACTCAGCATTTCTACCTCCCACCAGCCCCTGGGAACTTGCTTTCTGTTTCTGTGAATTTACCTGTTTTAGTTATTTCATATTAATAGAATCATATAATGTGTGATCTTTCTGTGTTTGGCTTATTTTACCCAGCATAATATTCATATTTTCATGGTTCATTCCCATTGCAGCAGGTATCAGAACTTCATTCCTTTTTTTGTGGCTGAATAACATTCCATTGTATAGATATACCACATTTTGTTTATCTGTCCATCTGTTGTAGGGTATTTTGGTTGTTTCTACATTTTGCTATCATGAGTCGTGCTGCTATAAACATTCATGCTCATGTAACTGTTTGAACACTCATTATCCATTATTTTGAGTATATACCTTGAAGTAGAATTGCTGGGTCATGTTGTATGTTCAAACTTTTGGGAGAACTGCCAGTTGTTTTTTATGAAGGCTGTACTATTTTACATTCCCACCAGCAATGTAAGAGGTTTTCAGTTTCCTCACATTCTCACCAACATTTGTGTTTTTCTATTTATAACAAAAATATTATACCATCCAAATGGGTGTGAAGTGGTATCTCACTGTTGTTTTGATTTGCATTTCTGTGATAAGTAATGATGTTGAGCATCCTTTCATGTTCTTCTTGGCCATATGTATATCTTCTTTGGAGAAATATCTATTCAGGTCCTTGGTTTATTTTTTAAAGTAAGTTGTTACTCTTTTTTTCCTTGAGTTTCAAGAGTTCTTTATATATTCTGATCCTACACCCTTATCAGATATATGATTTACAGATATTTTCTCTCATTCTGTAGATTGACTTTTCACTTCCTTGATAGTATTCTTTGATATGCATGTTATTAATTCTGATGAAGCCCAGTTTATCTATTTCTCGCTCTCTTTTTTTTTTTTCTTGTGCTTTTGGTGTCAACCCTTGCCTAATCCAAGACCATAAAGATTTACCCCTATGTTTTCTTCTAAGAGTTTCATAGTTTTAGTTTTTAAATTTAGGTCTTCGATTCATTTTGAGTTAGTTTCTGTTTATGATGTAAGGTAGGGGGTCTAAATTCATTCTTTTATATGTGGATATTGAGTTGTCCATTTGTTGGACAGCGTCATTTATTGAAAATACTATTTTTTACTCATTAAATGATGGTCTTGGCACCCTTGTTGAAAAGCAGTTGGCAATGAATGTATTTATTTCTAGACTCTCAGTTCTATTTCACTATTCTATATGCCTATCCTTATATAAGTACCACACTGTTTTTATTACAGAAGCTTTATAATGAGTTTTAAAATTGGAAAGTGTGAGTACTTGACCTTTGTTTTTCTTTCTCAACATTATTTAGGCTATCCAGGGTCCTTTGCAATTCCATATCATTTTTAGAATCAGCTTTTCCATTTCTGCTAAAAAAGGTCATCGAGATTTTAATAAGAAATACATTCTCTTAATAGATCATTTTGGGATTATTGTGATCTCAACATTGTTAAGGATTCCAATTCATGAACATGGGATGCCTTTACATTTATTTGTCTTCTTTAATTTCTTTGAACCGTGTTTTGTACTTCTCAGTGTACTAGACTAGCACCTTCTTGGTTAAGTTTATACGTAAGTATTTTATTCTTTTGTATGCTATTGTAAATGGAATTGTTTCTTATTTTCTTTTTCCAATTGTTCATTGGTAGTGTTTAGAAATACAACTGATTTTCAAGTATAGATCTTATATCCTGCAACTTTGCTGAGCTTGTTATTAGCTGCAACCATGTTTTTGTGGATTCTTTAGGCTGTTCTACATATAAGTTCATGCCGTCTGCAAGTAGAGATAGTTTTCCTTTTCTTTTTCCAATTTGAATGCTGTTTATTTCTTTTTCTTGCCTACTTGGTCTGGATAGAAATTTTAATAGTATTGAATAGAAGTGATGAAAACAGGCATCCTTTCTTGCTCCTCATCTTAAGGGGAAATTTTTATTATTTTACTGATCTACATGATATTAGCTGTGAGGTTTTCGTAAACGTCTTCTATCATATTGAAGACATTCCCTTCTACTCCTAGTTTATTGGGAGCTTTTATTATGACAGAATGTTGAATTTTGTCAAAAGCCTTTTTCTCCATCAATCAAAATAATCATTCATTTTAAAATTGATTATATTAACATAATTATTATACCGATTATTTTCTTATGTTAAATAACTTTTGCATTCATGGATAAATCCCACTTGGTCATGATGTTTAATCCTTTTTTTTAATGAGTTCACTTATTAGTTTTAGTTTTTATTGCATGGGAACAGCTTATAAATACTTTTTTAAATTTGATTTTTATTTTATATAGGGTATAGTTGATTTACAGTGTTGTGTTAGTTTCAGGTGTACAGCAAAGTGATTCAGTTATATATATACATATATCCATTCGTTTTCAGATTCTTTTCCCATATAGGTTATCAGAGAATATTGAGTAGAGTTCCCTGTGCTATACAGTAGGTCCTTGTTGATTATCTATTTTATATATAGTAGTGTGTATATGTTAATCCCAAACTCCTAATTATCCCTCCCCCCACCTTTCCCCTTTGATAACCATAAGTTTGTTTTCCAAGTCTGTGAGTCTGTTTCTGTTTTGTAAATAGTTCATTTGTATCATCTTTTTAGATTCCACATATAAGTGATATCATATGATATTTGTCTTTCTCTGTCTGACTTACTCCATTTAGTATGATCATCTCTAGGTCCATCCATGTTGCTGCAAATGGCATTATTCCATTCTTTTTTATGGCTGAGTAATATTCCATTGTATATATGTGCCACATCTTCTTTATCCTTTTCTCTGTCGATGGACACTTAGGTTGCTTCCATGTCTTGGCTATTGTAAATAGTGCTGCTGTGAACATTGGGGTACATGTATCTTTTCGAATTATGGTTTTCTGTGGATATATGCCCAGGAGTGGGAATGCCGGATCATATGGTAGCTCTATTTTTAGTTTTTTAAGGAACATCCATACTGTTCTCCATAGTGGTTGTACCAATTTACATTCCCACCAACAGCGTAGGAGGGTTCCCTTTTCTCTACACCTTCTCCAGCATTTATTGTTTGTAGACTTTTTGTTGATGGCCATTCTGGCCAGCGTGAGGTGATACCTCATTGTAGTTTTGATTTGCATTTCTCTAATAATTAGTGATGTTGAGCATCTTTTCATGGGCTTTTTGGCCACCTGTATGTCTTCTTTGGTAAAATGTTTATTTAGATCTTCTTCCCATTTTTTGATTGGGTTGTTTGTTTTTTTGATGTTGAACTGCATGAGCTGTTTGTATATTTTGGAGATTAATCCCTTGTCGGTAGCTCCATTTGCAAATATATTCTCCCATTCTGTGGGTTGTCTTTTTGTTTTCTTTATGGTTTCCTTTGCTGTGCAAAAGCTTTTACGTTTCATTAGGTCCCATTTGTTTATTTTTATTTTCATTACTCTAGGAGTTGGATCCAAAAAGATATTGCTGCGATTTATGTCAAAGAGTATTCTTCCTATGTTTTCCTCTAAGAGTTTTATAGTATCCAGCCTCACATTTAGGTCTTTAATCCATTTTGAGTTTATTTGTGTTTTATAGAATATTCTAATTTCATTCATTTACATGTAGCTTTCCAGTGTTCCCAGCACACTTATTAAAGAGACTGTCTTTCTCCACTGTATGTTCTTGCCTCCTTTGTTGTAGATTAATTGACCATAGGTGCGTGGGTTTATTTCTGGGGTTTCTGTCCTGTTGCATTGATCTATATTTCTGTTTCTGTGCCAGTACCATACTGTGTTGATTACTGTAGCTTTGTAGTATAGTCTGAAGTCCTGGAGCCTGATTCCTCCAGCTCCATTTTATTCCTCAGGATTGCTTTGCCTATTCAGGTCTTTCGTGTTTCCATAATCCTTTTAATATGCTGCTGAATTTGATGTGCTACTATTTTGTTGAGGATTTTTTCATCTGTATTCAGAAGAGATATTGGTATGTAGTTTTCTTTTCATATCTTTGTCTTTTGTGTCAGGGCAGTGCTGGCTTTATAGAATGAGTTTAGATGTATTCCCTCCTTTTCTGTTTTTTTGGAAGTGTTTGAGAAGAATTGGTGTCAGTTCTTCTTTAAATGTTTGGTAGAATTCACCAATGAAGCCACCTTGTCCTGTGCTTGACTTTGTTTGTTGTGAGGTTGTTGATCATTGATTCCATGTCTTTACTTATTATAAATCTTTTGTTTATTCTTGAGTAGCTTTTGGTAGTTTGTTTGTTTCTAGGAATTTTTCCATTTCATGTAGGTTGTCCAGTTTATTGGCATTAAATATTCATAATATTCTCTTATAATCCCTTTTAAAAACATTTCTGTAAAGTTTGTAGGTTACAGACTTGATTACATTTCTGATTTTAGTAATTTGAGTCTTTTCCCTTTTTTCTTAATCTAGCTAAAGGCTTGTTAATTTTTAAAATCTTTCTTAAGAATCAACTTTTGGTTTTGTTGATTTTCTCTGTTACATTTGTATCTTCTATTTCACTTATCTCTGTTCTGATATTTATGATTTACTTCATTCTGCTGGGTTGAGTTTAGTTTGCTCTTCTTTTTCTACTTCTTTAAGGTATAAAGATCAGTTATTGGTATAAGATGTTTCTTGCTTTTTAATGTGGGCTTTACAATTATAAATTCCCATCTGAGCACCACTTTTGCTGTGTCCTATAAATTTTGGTATGTTGTGTCTTCATTTTCATTTGTCTCAAGATATTTTCTAATTTCCTTTGGGATTTCTTCTTTCACCCATTGGTTGTTTAAGAGTGTGTTGTTCAATTTTCTCATGTTTGTGAATTTTCTGGTTTTTCTTTTTCTTTCCAATTCATTCCATTATGGCCAGAGAAGATACTGTTATGATTTAAATATTTTAAAACTTATTGAGACTTATTTTGTGGCCTGACATATGGTCTATACTAGAGATTGTGCCATGTGCACTTGGAAGAAGAATATGTATGGCTGTTATTCTGTGTATTTTTCTCTATATGTCTATTAGATCTAATTGGTTTATAGTGTTGTTCAAGTACTCTGTTTTCTTATTGATCTGTTTAGTTGTTCTATCCATTATTGACAGTGAAGTATTAAGAGTCTCCAACTATTGTTGTAGAACTCTATAACCTCAGTTACGTCAATGTTTGATTCATGTATTTGGGGTCTCTGTTGTTAGGTGTGTATATGTTAAATAATTGTTAAATCTTCTTGACTGATTGACCCTTTTATCAATATATGATATTCTTTGTTTTGTAACAAGTTTTGTCTTAAAGTCTGTTTTGTCTGATACTAGTATAGCCACCCCTGCTCTCTTTGGTTTCTGTTTTCATGGAATGTCTTTCAATCATTATTTCTTCAAATATTCTTTCTTCTCCTTTTTGGGACTACCATTAGGTGTATGTTGGTACATTATACAAATTGATAAAGTAAGAAAAGTCATATGACATCTCAAATAATACTTGAATGGTATTTGATAAAGTTTTACATCAATTTCTTATTTTAAAACAAAACTAAATAAAAGGACTTTTAGAATAAAAGGATATCTTCTTAACTGAATTATTGTCTGGCAGAAACATTTATATAATATGTATAAAAAGTTTTCTAAGTGATTGTTCTCAAAAGGAAAAAAAGACAACAATGTTAAGTCATTAACTTTCATATGGGGTAAATATCATTAACATTCATTAAAAACATCTCTATTGCTAAAGCTTACTTAAAAATAGATACTATATATTAATTAGGCCAGTGAAGAACAAAATAACCTGTTAGCCTATCCAATAGATTGTGAGCTCCTGTAGAATGTCATCCCCATGAGGGCAGGGAATTATGCTACATTTATTCCCACTGGTTTACTCCCAGAACCTAGGACAGTGCTTTGTGCTATATACCAATGAGAGAATAAATGAGTAAATGAGAATTTAAGGATTAGTTAGTGCTAAAATGTTTAGAAGCTGTGCATTTTCAGATAACAAAAAAGCACCTTACACCGTGCAAACTGGTATAGGTACAAAGATCTGCAAGATAATATTATGTTTTTAATTTTCAATTTTGATTTGTCATAGAGGAAAAATAATGACAAATAGGGTTCGATGAAGTTTTTTCCTTTGTGGTTCAAGCATTTCTACTATTTATCTGGTGGAGTGGTGGTTCTGCTGGAGTGGTTGAGGATGATGAGTAGGGTCTTGGCAGAAAGAACCAGCAGAACATGTGTCTGTCAGGCCCTTGTGCATGATAGTGTGCACGGATTCTTTTAGAGCTATTTCAGATTTGTGATCCAGATGAGAAAATTGAGGTAAGTACGTTAGCTTCAGTTAAAACCAAAAACTAAAACCAGTCCTCAGTAATTTTATTTATGCACATTTAGAACAGCATATACAAAGAGGAATAGCTGTATATTTGCTAAAATTTTAGGAAAGAAATGAAAAGACCATGCATGTGTATAGAAAACACAAGTTACATAGATACGAGAGAATGAAGATGGAAACACAATGTCTGAAAAGTCATAATATAGAAATGCAGAAGGCAGGAGACATGAAGTACTACATTCACTGTTATCAATTTTAGGTATATCTATAGTACTGGGGAACCTCCCGGCATATTTAAATGAAAGAATGGGAGAAACTTTCAGGAAAGAATATTAGCATTTATTAAATTTTAGAAAACAGAGTTGAAAGATCTAAATAATTGAAATTATTTTGGTTCCAAAGAAATAGATAGATAGTATCTCAAAAGTTATTTGGAGGAAATGGTAAATTTATTATTTAACCCACAGATGGAAATTATTGGTGGAGGTATCAGTGAGTCAGCATTTGATTAATATAATAAAGAATTGTTCAAAATAGGCCCTGTTCAATATACAATTGGCTGTTTTGTGAAGTAGTGACCTCTTTATGAATGAATGGAGCATGCCCATCTACACGGTGCTGTGGATGGGCTCCTGCTTTGGGGGTGAGTTTTGTCTCAGTGATGTTATGGGTTGTACCTAATCTCAGATTCTTTCACCTCTTATGGGTCATATTATGTTGTTTATATTGTTCTGCTGTTTTCCATATCTCCTGAGGATATTTTTTAGAAAATGTATTTAAACTGTAGCCCTGAGTTTTAATACTAAGTATGACCTAAGCAAGGTTTTTTGTTTTGTTTAATATTTATTTATTTATATTTATTTTGGCTGTGCTGGGTCTTAGTTGTGGCATGCAGGATCTTCGCTGCGGCATGCAAACTTCTTAGTTGCGGCATGCGTGTGGGATCTAGTTCCTCGCCCCGGGATCAAGCCCAAGCCCCCTGCACTGGGAGCGTAGAGTCTTACCCACGGGACCACCAGGGAAGTCCCTCAAGGTTTTTAATCCATCAGAAACCTTTAGAGATTCTCATCTGGAGACTGTATACTGGGCTGATGACTTCCCAAATCACCTTCCATTATTTACTGAAACATCTTTTGAAATTATCCAGTGTAGTTGATTAGACCATGATTATACTGTGGCCTTCCTTGTCCTAGATTTGGATCCTATGATAAATTGGGTATCACATGTGTAGCAAATTGTCACAAGCTACAAAAATATAAAAAAAAAACTGTCTTAGTTTCTCTCAAAAGTTGCTGAGGGAAAGAGCTTGGGTGTCGTTTCATTTCTCTGTAGTGCTGCATGTGACCTCCCCTAAACTCAGTAGGTTAAAACAATTTATAATTTCTTATGGTTCAGTGAATGGGCTGGGCAGTTCTGCTCGTCTCACCTGGGCTTGCCCACGTGGATACATTCAGGTGGAGTTCTGCAAAGGCTGTTAGGGTGGGCAGCGGGGTATGTCACATGATTATCTGGGGAGGTTGATTGGAACTGATTTTTTTAAAAACCTATGTTCTTATTTTTTTTAATTGATGAGATCTTAATAGGATATGGTAATTTCCAGGAAAATTAGATAATGTAGTGATGCAGATTAGAGAAATTATTCAAAAAAGGTTAACAAAAGTGCCAGTAAATGTTTTGAAGGATCTGGTTCAAATACAGTTTTCTCTGTCTCCTCTTCTGATCTCTTCCCTGTGCCTGGGCTTGTCCCCCCGGGAACTCCTGGGTAATGACCTGTGGCGTAATAGCAATATGTCTGGAAGTGTTTTCTAAAACCATTGATCACAATCACTGCTTCCACTGTCCACACTTGAACACTGGTGTGTTGATGTTAGCTGACATTTCCTTCCCAGAGTCCCTTAAACAAAGAAACATGGAGGAAGCAGCTGCATGTTTTTAGTTTAGATTTATTTAAATTATAGAAGTAATGTTTACTTATTTTGACAATGAAAAAAATAGAGACGTGGAAAGACAGTCTGTCTCCCTTTAGCCCTCTCAAAGTCTACTCCCTCGGAAATAGTTTGCATCCTTTTACATCCTTTTCTTTGTATAAACTAACATAAGATGTGTGAGTTGAATTGCTTTATAAAATTGGCTTTAAACTGTACAGTACACATTCTTAAGCAACTTGTTTCTATTATTTTTAAATGTATTACGGACATATCTCCATGCAAATAAATTCAGATCTATGTTATACTTTTCCGTAAGTGCATGCCTGTACCGTAGTGTGAATACACTATAATTTACTTATTCCCCTGTTGAAGTACAGTTACATTATTTCCAGAGTTTTGCCACCACAAACTTTTTGGTGAGATAAACAAATATCGTGCACTTTCCGATAAAATAAACAACCTTGTACATATATACATAAGTATGAGTGTTTTCATTTATGATAATTTACCAGACAGAATAAGATTGCTGAGTCAGAGGATCACTATATGTTTTATTATAATAAATATTTCTGAATTACTTTTAAAAAGGTAGCAGAAAAAAAATTTCAGTAGGTTGAGACTGTCTTTCTTATAGCCTTACCATATAAACTTTAAAAAATTATTTTATTTTTATCAAAACAAAGATATATATGGTTTAAAAAGCAAATTAGTACCACAAGGCAACGGTGTCCTTCTTTTTCTCCTGTTCTGCTTTTAATGTGGAGCCACTTTTAACTCTTAGATGTTTCCTTTGGTACACAGATCTACATATGTAAATATACAAGATACTTACATAGTTCTCTTTCAGTTTTTAAATTTGAGGTATTATCTCTTGACTTCCTTCTAAGACATTGTGCTTTACACCCAGGGCCCATCACATTCTCATAGTACAGGCAGGCAACTATTTCAGATGTTGGTTAATGTATACTTTGCATTGATTTTTTCATGATTATGTTAATTAGCCTTTTTCACAGTAGAGCCATAAAATAGCCAACTGTTAATTTGTTTCCAGAATTAATAATTGGCTTGTTTTTCTGTTTGCTTTGCTCTCTCTGTACCCATCACTAATGCTTCACCAAACTCTGCCTTAAAGTATATATTAAACACTCTCAATATGCTTAAATACATCGTGGTCTTCTGTCTTAGTTTATATTTTATACCTTATTTCATTTAAGAGGTTTTAGAGACTTCTCTCCTGTAGTCCTTTGTCCTCTTGCTCCAGTCTTTACTCCTTAGTTTCCAGACTTTTTCTCAGCTCTCTGCTGAGACCATCCTTTACTGTCATCCCAAGACTTACCTTTGCCTTTTTCTTATGAAGGATTATCTGTTTCCTGAATCTCAGGTCTTTCCAGTTTTGGGTTTATTTATTTATTTTGGTGGAGCACCTCCATTAGGAGCTTTCTGTAAAAGAGCGCTTGCCAGATGTAGTTCTGAGTCCTTACAAGTATCTTGATTGATTCTTTCACTGGATATAAAATTCAAAGTTAGAAGTGATCTTCAGTTGGAATTTTGAAGGAATTTCTCCTGTGTCTTCTGGGGCCAAGCATTGCTATGGAGAAGTCGGATGACAACTTGATTTGCTGTTTTTGTCCCTGAAAGCTTTTAAAGATGTTCTCTTTATTACCACTGTTGTAAAATGTTGTGATGATATGCCTTACATTATGCTGTGGGCATTTTATGGATCCATCCAATCTGAAAGGCAATTATGTTTTTATATCCTTATTATTTTGGCATTGGTCCTCCTTGATTGATGCTTTCATGTTTAAATGGTATGAAATGTCCACTTTTTGGGGGCATCTCTCTCTTCAGGGACTAGGCTTCAGTATTCTCTACCTTGCTAAATCCAGTTACCACTCAGTTCATTTTGCATCTTCCAAAAACAAATGTGTGGCTATTTCTTGCCTAGTGATGTCTTCTCTCTTTATTCAACCAATTCTTTGATAAAAGAAAAATACCATAATGTAATTTTAGTGGGAATTTGAGGCAAAGTGAAGGTAAATAGAAGTATTCAGTCTTCTTTGTTTTATCAGAAGACAGCAAGAATGTCTTAAAAACATTTAACTAATTGCTCATGAAGAAGGTAGCGATTATTTTTTAAGCTGCTAAAACATAATAGAAAATATACTTTGCTTGTGTTTTTCGATGATTTATATAAATTATTAGTTTTACATCAGCACCTGCATTTTCTTTGTTCTATAAACACTGTCACACTTCCTTACTTGTTCAGTTAAAACATGTCTTAAAACCCAGCTTCATAACTTCCCCTCTGTTTGCTCACAAGAAAACCATTTCCAAACATTTTTATTCTGTACACTGATCTTGATACAGTCTTTCACGTAATGATGAATAGTAAGTTTTTATCATTATGTAGCATGCTTATGAAGTAATCATTTTTTTTAAACATAGTGCCAAGGTCAGTAGATCATCCTAAGTGGAACTGGAGGACTAAACCAGAAAGCCGTGATTTTGATGAGTTGAACCACATCCTTCAAGAGAGCAAGAAACTGGGAAAAGCCCTTGAGAATCTCTCTCGAAGTAAGTTTATTTACTTCATTATAATTGGAATTGCTAACCAATATTAAAGTAGAAACATTCATTACTATTACCAGTAACATTTCCAACATCCTCATTATAACTCCATGAGGGATTGAGGAGTTCTAAGAGCGTGAGATGGGAAATGAGGACTGATCTTGCATGTTACAGGGATTCGTGGGAAGACTAGTTTATATAGAGTAGGAGGGGCTGTAGACGCCCTCCCCACAATGGCTATTTGATTCCAGTCTCTCTACAGTGTCTTTGTGCATTACCCAGGTGAGCTGGACACCTAATGGTACCTTACTCATTCTTCTCTTTTGAACCCTGTTGTTTTGTGTCATCCCAATTAACGCATGTACCTGTTTCTTCCATGACTTTCTGATGTCTCTAAACTTCTTAAGGATAGTGACTGGGCCAGATTCTTCTTCGAATCCTCTCAGAACCTAGCAACATACCTTTTTGTAAAAGCAATGATCTGTAATCCTAGGGCCTGGGTCAGAAGTTTTGCTCTGCCACCTGTGAGGTGAATAACATTACGTAAATCATTAAACCTGTACGAGTCTTGGTCCTCTCATCTCCAGATCAGGAAGACATGATTCTGTGTCCCTCTTCTGATAGGTGAGAAGGTTTGAAATGATACGTTTCAAGTAAAAACTTTTAAACGTTATTGTTGTGAGCGTAGACAAACAAATATTTTGATTTGATAAATGCATTGTGTATGTAGAAATACATATGTACTTTATGGTTTTAGTAGTGAGTTCAAGGTATTTCTATCTTTCTCTGGTTCTAAGTAGCTCTTAGTTTTAAAAATTAGGCACCTTTAGATGCGTATTAATGCTATAGCCTCACTAAAATTTTCTTCTGGTATTATGGAATATTAAAGATTCTTAAATGGAAAATAGAACACTAGCAAATTGTAGTAGATTATATTTGAGGATCAGTATGTTTTGTAAAATAGCGTTGTGTTACTAGTTTCATGATACTTTTTTTTAAATTAATTAATTGATTAATTTATGGCTGTGTTGGGTCTTCGTTTCTGTGCGAGGGTTTTCTCTAGTTGTGGCAAAGCGGGGGCCACTCTTCATCGCGGCGCGCAGACCTCTCACTATCATGGCCTTTCTTGTTGCAGAGCACTGGCTCCAGACGCGCAGGCTCAGTAATTGTGGCTCACGGGCCCAGTTGCTCCGCGGCATGTGGGATCTTCCTAGACCAGGCCTCAAACCAGTGTCCCCTGCATTGGCAGGCAGATTCTCAACCACTGAGCCACCAGGGAAGCCCCCATGATATTTTTTAAAGTTAGAAATTTCCCTTGGTATATATTTTGGGAGAAGTTTATATATATATGTATATATGTGTGTGTGTGTGTTTATATATTGTATTATACTGTAATTATATATTTATATACTATATTTTATTGTATTACAATTTTATAGAGAGAGATTTCGTTTTTTCATACTTCTTAATTTATAATTTACTAGAGCCTTTTTCATTAGACTTTTGTGCAGTGAACCTGTCTCAGAAGTTAACTTGACTTATGATAGGGTCTTGTAATTTTGCCATTAGTAGAAACTTTTTGGTTGGGGTACGAGAAAATCCTGCTTTTGTCTAGATTTACTATTGGAGCAAATAATGATAAAGTGAGTTTTCAGCTAATTATTACGTTCATGAAAAGAACCTTACCTATTAACATGTCAAAGGCTGTATGTGTGTATATGTATGTATGTCTTACCCCTTCAGTCAGAGTCTGTGGCTCTTTATAGACTCTCAATTTATCTATAAACGTGAGTTTAAAAAAAGATTGAAGAAAAAGCCCAATTATTACACATCTTCACTTACAGTATTAGTCAATTTTTGTCCTTTAAAACATGACAACTACCTTTTAAATACTTGTTATATCATTGTTAATTTGTAAGAAAGCACTTGACCACTAACTAAAACTTTTAAATAAAGGAGTCTGATGCACTTGCCCGGATCTGTAGCAGACGTGTCAAGGTTCACGCTGCGGTCTGTCCCAGGAAAACCTAGCCTTAGATGGGGGCTCGCAACTGAGTCGTCTGAGCAGAAGCGAGTGGGAGCTATGACAGGGCTTCATTTAACACAGGCAGGGAAGTCTGGAGAGATAAAATGGCTGGGGTAGCGGTTGATCAGGAGAGTAGAAGAGATGCAGGTTTGGGACATTACTCTTGGGACAGAGTCAGGGCCGGAGAAGTTGTTGGGTGAGTCCGTAGCTTGGCCAGGATACAGTGTAACTAACATTCAGCGTCTATGTGTGTGATGTGTATGACGGAGAGTTGTTTTCGGCTTCACTGATCGTTTTAAGGGGGCTCTTTTTTGTGTGGCAGTAGTGGTGGTGTTTATGTGGCATAAGGGAGCAGTTGGTCACACAGGGAGGGGTCGCTCATTTCTCTGTATATGTTTTTTGAGTCTCTTTTAGAACAAGGTGCTACTTTCTTGGATGACTTGAGTTTCTGTGACTTTCGCTGAGATTTAATATTAACGTCTTGTCTTAGGCCCAGCATGTATCTAACTACTCAGTTATCAGTTCACCTGAGATGGTGATGTTTATGTACTGATCTCACTGCCCAGAATTGAGCTATTTAATCTCAAACTGTTCTTTCATCTTCCTGAAGGAGGATGCTGTTCATTCTTGTTTGATCTTGTTTGACTCTTATGATGGCAGTGGCTTGGTAACTCTTTCTCTAATCTAATGATAACTTTATTAACCATTGTTTTATTTACTAGGAAGACTTAGGACATGGAGTCTTTTCTCCAGTTATAGTCAAAAGGAATGTTCATTGTCTTGTTATTGTGGACCTTCTTCTCCTGTGTCACAGGAAAGTGTGAAAGTTTTTAGTGATCTCCTAATTTTCATACAGTCTCTGATAGAATTCTCTCTGGCAAGGTTGGTCTTTGCTTTATCTTAGTTTTACTTTCTGAAAGATGTTACATGCTTTTAAAGTATTTGTTATTTAGTTGAGATTGACAGCAAAAAATCGTTTATATCCCTCAAAATGGTAGAATTATCTCATCTCTACAGCTGTCAGCTTATGCAGACTGTACCATGCTCTTTCTGGCTTTTTGCAAACCTCTCGATGTAATGCTTTATCTTAATAAAGTCAGTCATGAACTGTGACACTCCTCATGCTGTGATTCTCTCCTCAAGGTATACGTGTTAGAATAACTTCAGTGGCTTGGAATAATGCCAGTTATTAGTTTTGTGACCTTGGGAATCTTTCTTAACCTCTCTGTGTTTGTGTCACCTTTACTGTAAAATTGCAATAATCATGGTACTATTTCTAAAGGTTTTGTGACTGTCACATGAGATGCTGTATCTAAAGTGCTTGGTATGGTACCTGGTATGAAATAATTGCTCATTAAATGTTAGATATGATATTCAGTTTCTATTATTGTGTAACAAATTACCACAAACTTCGCAGCTTTAGAGAGTACAGATTTATTATCTTACGATTTCTGTGCCTCAGGAGTACAGGTGCGGGTTAGCTGCGTCCTCTGCTCAGGGTCTGGGCAGGCTGAAATTAAGGTACCGATTGGGGCTGTGATCTCACCTGGGCTTGGGGTCTTCTAAGCTCATTCTTGTCGTTGGTCAAATTCAGTGCTTGCTCTTGCAGCACTACGATCCCTGTTTTCTCACTGGCTGTTGGCCAGGGGCTGTTCTGAGACCATCCTCAGGTCCTTGCCTCGTGGCCTCCTCCTCTCGAAACAACAGTGCACTGTTTCTTCTTTGAAGCCACTGGGGCGCATCTCTCTGAAGCTTTGCCTTCTTTTAAAGGGCTCATCTGATTAGGTCAGGGCCACCAGGACCATCTTCCTTCTGGTTTACTGAGTCAGCTGTTTAGTAACTAAATCAAGAGAGTGATACCCTTCCACCTTCAGCGGCCCCACCACGCAGACTCAAAGGGAGAGGACTGCACAGCTATGTGTCCTGGGAGTCGTCCTAGAATTCTGCCTGCCACAGATATTATTAGCGTTATCACTGTTTATCCCTAACAGCCTGTAACATGCCTCAGCTGAGTGCTGCCCAACAGAAATGTAATATGAGCCACATGTGTGATTTTATATGTTCAAATAGGCACATTTCAAAAAAGGAAAAAGAATTTAAAATTAATTTTAATCAAATATGAACCCAGTGTGTCTAAATTATTTTCAGTTTAATTTGTATTCCATGTAAAAATTATTATCGAGGTATTTGATGTTCTTTTCCTTTCATACCGAGGCTTCAACAATCCGGTGTGAATTTTATTCTACAGCACACCTCAGCATGGACGAGCCATGTTTCAGATGTTCATTAGCCACGTGCGGCTCCCACATTGAACACCAGAGCTCTACCTAACGTGAAAACAGACACACGCAAAAGCCCTTCTCAGGGCTTCCCTGGTGGCGCAGCGGTTGAGAGTCCGCCTGCCGATGCAGGGGACACGGGTTCGTGCCCCGGTCCGGGAAGATCCCACATGCCGCGGAGCGCCTGGGCCCGTGAGCCATGGCCACTGAGCCTGTGCTACGCAGCGGGAGAGGCCACAACAGTGAGAGGTCCGCTTACCGCGAGAAAAAAAAAAAAAAAAAAAGCCCTTCTCTTGAGGTTGAGTTACCTCACACAGAGGTGCAACAGAATTCCTTCTTCCTCTTTCATCCAAAGTTTCAAAAAGAACAGTTAACACGCATGGTCTCCACCTGCTCATCTTCCCCTCACTCCTCAGTGCGGTTACATAACTGCAGCCATCATTCTACTCAGACCTTTCTCACTGTGGTCACCAATTGAATCCAAGTTGTCAAACTGAATGAACACTCTTCCTCACCTTACAGAATTGCTCTGGTAGTTTTAACACCGTTGATTACTTTGTCTGCCTTCAAACTCTCCGATCTCTGAGTTTCTGGGACTTGGCCCTCATTTGATCGTTTCTGGATCTCTCCACATCATATCTTGTAGGTTTCATTCTGACACTTCTCTTTCTTTCCTGCCGCTATGAATACTGTTCCCACGGTTCATTCTCTGCCTCTGTTCTTTCAAATGCTCTCTGTGTCCAGCCTTATCCTCCCTCAGAGATTTAATTATCACCCCTACACAACTAACTCCGATAAGTGTATTTCCCATCCAGACTGTGTATGCTTTTATACAAGATGGTGGATATCCCACTGCCGTGCTAAATTCAGTATATCTAAGTAGATCATACCTCCTTCTTTACTGTGACCTTTCTTCTTCATGCGTTGTCTCAGCTGTTGGCATCATCAGTTACTGGTTCAGCCAGCCTGGAGCCCTTCTAGACTCGTCTTTCTCCCTAACTGTTAATAATTAATTTCCAAGTCTTGATATTTTGCCTCTATCTTGGGTATGATTTTCTTCTCTGCCGCATTAGCACCCTCTAATTCACACTCAGCACCACTGACCAGACCATTGGTTTATCCATTTAACATGTTCCATTTTGTTTCATGTCATTCCTGCCCCGTGACAGAAAAAACAGGTGCAGTCCCTGCTCATACTGACCTTGTAGCTGGAGGGATTACCGTGGCCCTAAGTTAGGGGAGTCTTATGGCCAAAATCTCTGTGGCTTAATACAGTGTAAGTATTTAGTCACTCCATATAGTGTTCCAGGGTTGCAGACAGTTCTATCCTGTTATTCTCCTATCTTTAGCATCTGATCCAAGGGTCCTGAAAGCAGAAGGAGACAATAGAGGCTTATGGGGGTGGTTTCTCATGCCTAGAGGTGGAAGTGCTCACATGACATCACCCACCTTCTACAACTGACTGCAAGGGAGGCTGGGGAATGTAGTCTAGCTTGTGAGCCCAGAAGAAATACGGAAATAGTTTGAAGCATGAATAACCATTCCCGTCCACACTCTTGTTTCTCTGTATCTCCAAACAGCCCTCACTGCAATCAGTGGGATGGATCTAGAGTGAAGACTTGGCACCACTTGTTGCAGACGTTCAAGGGCTCCTTAAAACCTCATAGAAGGTGCTCCATGCTCTGACCCTTAGTCATGTGTCCAGTATCATCTCTCATGACTCATCATCAGGCCACTTGTGCACCGGTAACAGGGAAGTTTTTCACACTCACTGATGTTTCTGCATTTCATGTATTTGCCTACGCCGTGTCTGTACCCTGAAATCGCACCCCCACTTGCCCCAAGCTAATCTCTGCTCCTCTCTTTAGCCTCAGCTCAGATGCCACTTGATGGTTTAGTGCTGCTGTCTTCCTGTGGAATGGATCTGGTACCCCTCTTTCTGTGCTTCCAGACTTTCCTCTGTACACGCTGAAATGCTGTGATCTGCTTTCACAGCTCTCTGAGCTCTGAGCTGCGGGGAGTCCAGGGGCACCTGGACTCCCCAGCATGCAGCACAGTGATCAGTGCATAATTCAGTCCCAATTCGCTGGGCGAGTGCCACCTCTGCTTCCATTTCTTCCTGGTCCATCTTCTCCGTGACCCCTCCCTTACTCTTTCTTCACTGCACATCTACCTTCTGCTTCTCTAGGTGTGGGCCTTTGATGTCATATTACATAGGTTTTGTTTTTTATATATTTGATTTGTTTGCTGAGACCTTTGGCTTTAACTGTGGGCTGTCTATTAAATTAAACAGATAGGTAAGCAGGTGGGAGCCCAAGGCTCTTCTGAGCCCAAGGCCTTTGCTGCCTTTGGCAGTTTTCTGCGAAGGAAGGCAATGATAGGATGAGTATCTTTAGCCCATTTAGACATTGGTCTACAGATTGTAGTTCATGTGAAACACTGGCTGGAGCTTTTCCAAGGAAAAAAGCCCAGCTGTTGGGAGAACAGAGGACAGATATTTATGCTCTGTGACTGATAATAGCCATCTGGACTCAGCCAGGAAAAAAATAACAGAGGACTTTTTTAGTTCAGCAATCGTGAACGTCCCCCAGAAGTCTCTTCTGACAAACAGCCTGAGGAGTTAGGGAATAATAGCCTATGAGTGAAAATGGAAGCAGATGATGTGGTCATTGTTTGTTCATTGCATGCAGACCTCAAGTTTACCTTTTAGTAGGAGAGAGAGTTGTGAAAGCAGAATTTCAAAGCCTTGTAAGGAGACGTGCGGGAGCCTTCAACAAGGAGGTTTAGGGCCAACGTGGTGAAGAATATATCTGAGTAGAGTCTGTAAGGATAAAAAGGTAAAGCTAAGGTAAAAGGAGAGTGAAGATGTGTCATGAAGTGGGAGGTTCCTGACAGAAAAGCATGTGTGTAAAAAGAAGGAAGAAAATTCACAGAAAAATTTCAGAGAAAGAAGAAAATTTTGTATTGTTGATGCGTTAAGGGTGAAGTGAGTAATAAAGTCAACGAAGGTGGAGGTCTAGGTGGCAGGGGAGTCGGGGGTGAAGATGATCCTGTGTTTCCGAACGATCACTCTGGTGCCACGTGGAAGATGGAATTGATATGGTTCATGTCTCAGGGCGAAAACCAGATGAAGAGAGCCTGAAATAGAGCGGTAGCTGTGGGATAGAAAAGAGGGAATGGTTTAAGACAGGTATTGGTACTGGTCAGCTGCGTGTTAGCAGCCAGGCCGCACGGCAGGAGGTGAGCGGTGGGCAAGCGAGCAAAACCTCAGCACCCGCTCCCCGCCACTCGCATCACCGCCTGGACCATCCCCGCCCTCCCCCCGCATCCGTGGACAAATTGTTCCATGCGACCAGTCCCTGGTGCAAAAAGATTGGGGACCGCTGGTTTAAGAAGTGTAGAAGATTATATGGTTAAGACTCACTGATATGAAAGAGGTGTGAGGATAAAGAGAGAACGATGTGCTTAGATTGTTTTATTTTTTTGGTTTTGTTTATAATCAAGGTGACTGGGTGCTGCCTCTGCCTCAGATGGGAATTCAAGAGGGTTTGAGGGTGGAGGAGGAATGTTGTTTCGAACACCTTTGGTACATCCAAATGGTGTGGATAGCCCTCCTCTGTTCCCAGCAGTCAAGTGTGTGTGTGTGTGTGTGTGTGTGTGTGTGTGTGCGCATGCACGCGTGCACGTGTGTGTAAATTGCTATTTGGAGAAGAAATTTGATTAGGGATATAGGTACAGGAATCTTTAGCATATAGGGAAAAAGAGCCCTCCCCCAAACACATACCATCAACATTTGAGATACAGGAAGAAAAGTGATCTAGTTGACACTGAAAAGGAATTTTCGGACAGGTAGGTTGAAAACCAAGGTAGAATGCTTTCAAAAAATCAGGGAGAGAAAATATTTCAGAAAATCTAGCTGTCCGAAGTGGCAGATAACTTGGTAAAAAAAAAAAAAAGATGGCAAACACATTCATCGTGTGTGCAGGCATCGCCAAGCTGTGCTTGCATTGTTTCCTGCAATAATAGGAAAAGCTGGAAATTAAGTATCTTTTATTAGAGAAAGAAAAATGGATAAAGAAATCACGGTACATTCACACAATGGTATACTTTATAGTCATTAAAAATGATACTGTAGAAAATAGTTACTAATATAAAAATAGAGTTTTATACAAAAAGCAGATAACAAAATAGTATGTTTGCCTTTACTTCTGTTTTATATATGCATATAGAGGCATACCGCATTTGTATGTATGCCTGTATACGCTCAAAAAATTCTTTGGAAGAATTCACAAGAAACTGTTATCCTTATTTATGAGTGGAGACTTGTTTTCCTTTTCCCTTTATTATATTTTTTATTTTGTTCTGTGATAAATATGTATCGGTTTGACCAAATGAAATCAAATAGGCTTTTTGCAAAAGGCAGAATCGGGGTAATCTGTCTTTACAATTCTGATATCATTGGGATTTTTTCCAATAGGGAGTCAGACTTTGGAAAATAGCTACTTCCAGTTTATACCATATGAATTTTCTGATCTACTCTCATGAAATGAATTACATTGACTAAGCTGTAAAGAATCGTGAAAATTTGCTACTTTCATTTGTCTTAGCTGCCACCTGATTCTAACTCTAGGGCTAACCTGATGCCTGGGAAAATGGAAAGCTTGGTGGAGCAGGTGGCCCCTGTTTACTTGATCTAGCGCAGCTTGGAATGTGAGAACTGTTTTGGAAGAAATTCCTGATACCACTGAAACCTCTCTGGGGGTTGGAATAAATGGAAAGGCACATAAGTTGAAGGACACAAATGAAAGTATCCAGATAGGTTTGCAGTACAGCAGAATCAGGAACCAACCTCCGATATGCCTGTGGGAGCCCTTGCCTCTTTATCTAGAAGAGAAGCTTAGTTTCTGAAGGAACTCACTTGCCCCTGTTCATTTCCAAGAAGCCCACTTCTATCTGGGACACCGTCGCTGCCCTAAGCCTCTTTGGCTACTCTGGAAGGACAGTGTCTCCTGTAAGATCTCACTTGGGCTTTTAGGAAGACCATGTGATCCGGTATGCATCAAGAGTCCCATAATCAAAGCCTGGGCCTTCTTTCCTTACAACATATTGTGGCAACCCACTGTATTTTCTCTCACATATTCTGTTCCCCACTGCCCCTCAGTTTCTATAAAATTTAAAAATATACCTTAAAATATGATGGATTTTGAGAGTTAATAAAGTGCCTAAAAGTTGTGAATCTCATCTCAGGGAATAGCTGTGAATGTTCTGCTTGGCGCTGGGAGAACTATCCTGGCTACTCAGTATGAATGGTTCTCATTAGAGCTTCCTGCTTCTGTAAAGAAGCGTGTCTTTAATATTCTTTCAATGGCTTTTAATCAGGTTAAGCTTTGATTAAAATCAAAATACAAAAAGTGAATAATATCCTAGGCAATTTGACATGGATAATAGAGAGCCTAAAGAATTATACAGTATATAGTATTTGTTTAGATAAATTCTTAGGTAAAAATCATCAAAATATTTAAATGTTAAGAAAATATCATAATAGGTATCTGAAAAAATGTGTAAGACCAGACCTTTAGAACGATTAGAGGCATCATTTCTTCCCCAAACCAAGTTCCCCATTTAGTTAGTTTGAGCTTTATTCTGGGACTCATCACTTCTTATACTTTAATATGTCTTCATAGCAACCTTTGTCTTCATCTTAATTTTCCATTGGTAAAATTTCTTGGCCCTGCAAAACAGCTCTGATACTTGCTAAAATGGACAGTGAACAGAGGATGTACGGAGCTAGCTCACAAGTGAGGTGCAAGTTCTGTGTGACATGCATTTTGACCATTCAAGGTCGTTAAGGCCTTTTGACTTACTTACCTGCAAGTTCTTGGCTACACTCTAGATAGGTGAAGTATTGCTGCTATCTTTATGAATAATGGATTCATAAGTCTGAGGTGTAAAAGAAATTTAAAGACCAACTGATAACTTTCTAAAAACTGAGTGAGGAAACTCTTTTTGCAGGGCCAAGGGCATTAATGCAGAAAGTTAAAAATAATCAAGGGAGTTTCAGAAATCTCAGACAATTGGGTAATGGGTTATTTAATTCCAGATATCTAATTTTTATGATTTTGGATGAGAAAGAAAATTTTGTTTTATGTATCTACTCTCCCTTTCTGTCTTTTAAAATAGATTAAGTCTTTTAAACATTTATTTTTAAACAATATATTCAGTTCTAATCTTGAAATCATACTGGAAAGGAACATTTTTGTAATAATTGTATCAATGTAAATATAAGCATTTGAAATATATATTTGGCTTCTATAAACTGGACTGATATGTTTACATAAACCATTTGGTACTGTATAAAATTCCTACATTATCTTGAAATCTGAGTTATTCCAGGTGAGCCTGAATAATTTCATATATTTTTTAAACCCAAATATTCATAAGTGTGTGATATGCTAGACCTCTAGACATGTTTATCATTGCTCAGAAAGCTGTGGGATCTGTCTGTCTCACAGGTACTCCCTGCTGTAGACTCATTAGAATATCTCAGAGTTCTTCCCCACACTCACTCAGTAGTGATGCTGCCCCGCTGCAATGCTCCCTTCATGAAGCGTTCTCTCCCTGAATTGTTGAAGCAGGTACCTTCATAATACAGCAAGTTCCTGAATAATTGTTAAGCTTAGGTCACCACGAACCCCCAAAGTCATGGCCGGACTCTGTTTTAGTGTAGTGACACGTAAAAATTCTTAATTACCAACAGTTTTTACCAAAGAAGAATTTTATAGAATACTGTTATGAAAAATTCATCTTGAATACACCTGTGTTTCTGGTTTTATCTACAAGGGGAAGAATGATGCCATTTGTTGAGATGAAGTAGGGCATAGTATTTTTTCTGCTTTGTGTGTGATTAATTTACTAGTTTAGTGGACTGAGATGATAGAGCAACTGGTAAAGTGTCCTCCACAGACACTCCGTACCTAAGCAGAGAGGGGATCTTTACTCAGGTTCATTTTCTTGAGACTACTTTCAGATTTTCTCTTCCAACCCAGTTCATTCTTTCTTGTGCTTTAGAGTCTGCTGAACGCTGGCTTCAGTCTGTTCTTATTTTCTGTGTTTCCTTGGACTTCAGAATTTTCCTTGTCTCTTGGCCCAGGAACGTGATAGTCAGTCATCATGACAGCAGAGCTAGAGACTGACACCTTGGTAAAGAAAAACAGACAGAGACAGGAGAGAGCAAAAGAGCTGCTGAGAATGAAAGATAGATGCAGGCAAAGATTGAAGTGGAAAAGAATCTTTTCAGTCCTACTTTCTGTTCAATTTACATTGATTTTATGAACTTCCAGGAGCCTGAGGTTTGGAATTATTATGTGGAGGTCCATAGAAAAGCCAGCCCCCAAATAAGGGCTAGGACTAGATTTGTCTGCAAAGGTTTAAATGAACCAGAAATCAGAAAGTATGCTAACCGCTGCCATCTCAGGGTTTCTCATCACTAGTCACTCCTAGTCACTCCTTTAGGAATAATAAAAATCCTTTCAGTTAGAGGTGGAATTGTGCCATCAGTCTGTTGTTATTACTCTACAAGGAAGTAACAGAAACTGTTGAAGCATATCCTAAGGAATGAGGCTTGGTTTGAATATTCAGCAAACATTTACCGGGTTATGATCATGTGCTTGGATATGAACTGTAATGGGAGCTACGGAGATAAAAAAACGATAGCTGCCTTCAAATAACTTGATGGTCATAACTCTAAATCCTTAAGTCCTGTATTATGTCTTCTGGCATATAAACCAGGCTTATACTGGAAGAAACTCCATGATGAAACCAAATTATGAAAGAGACCCATAACCCTTTCCTTCCAAATCCCCTCAGAAACTTCATTTCCCTG
Source organism: Aethalodelphis obliquidens (assembly GCF_003676395.1). NCBI lineage: Eukaryota > Metazoa > Chordata > Mammalia > Artiodactyla > Delphinidae > Aethalodelphis > Aethalodelphis obliquidens. The sequence goes on along the minus strand of NW_020837977.1, from coordinate 8,094,245 downwards.
TATTTCAAGAGCTCATTAAACAAAACAGAAATCAAAAAAAGCCTCATGCACTCCCTTCAACTAAGTTGAAGGAATTTAGTAATGATTAACTATAGTTGGAGGAAACTAGCTTGGACCACCAGAAGATCCCACTAGTTCTTTGGTGAATTGGACAAAAGACAATGTAGCTCAAATTCCTTCCCTCTTCACCCCACCAACCCACATTCTGACTGTATTCATTACGGTCAATAGGAAATGGTTTCTCTACAGGGTGTTCAACCATGTGAATTGTGAAGTAGAGGGAACACTCTTTTGGACACATTTTCTTTCTAATAACTTCTTCAACACCATCTCAGAGACAAGAAAACAAACTTTTTGCCGTTAAAAAAAACCTTTATTTTATTTCATTTATTTATTTTTTACAAAGAATACCCCCCACCTGGGGTGAAAAATATATCTGGTTAAGTACAAAATATAGTTTTTGTCATACAAAAAGATATACAATTAAAAAGCAACAAAAAAATGAAACCACCTTCAGCCCACATACTTTCTCAGGAAAGGGAAGATAGAGCTCAGTGCTCTGACACAGGACCGTGAACAAAGTGCTGAAGCTGAGAGAGACTGAGCCAGTGCTAGAGGCTGCAGTGAGAGAGGGGCTGTCAACATCCCTGTCTCCTAACACTCGGCAGGAAGGGAGCCTTCACAGCTTTTGTGAAGACCTGCCCTCTAGTTTCTCATGGCAACATAAAAAAAAACCAAAAAACAACAACACTGGGGTTTGACACCAGCTTCCCTCTGTCCTATGTCCTAAACCTGAGGGCTGGCCACACCTGCTCCAGTGTCTGGCCACAGTGCCTGTGTGCAACCATAGGCACAGCATCCTTCAAACAGAAGGGGAAGTGAGACAATGGGAGGAGGATGTCTTTAGCCTGACGCGTTACGACTGAAATGCCCACAGGGATTCAGCAGCTGGCTCGGAAGAAAGACTGTGCTGGTGATAAAGATTTGCTGGTCATCACCATATAGAGGAATAAAAATGTCAGTGGTATGGGTTAGGTTACCAAGGGAAGTGTACCCTTGGCATTTCAGGCAAGGACTCCCTACCCCCAGAGAAGAGTATTCCTGTGAAGGAGACAAAGGAGAATAGAAAAGGTAGGGTAGCATTTCAAGAAAGAGAGTGGGGTTAACAGAGTCTCTCTCATCACAGAGAAATAAATTAAGGACTAAAACTTTTTACATTACTAACTTAGAACAATTTTGGAAGAATGGTAAAGACAGAAATTGGACTGATGTACATTGAGGAGTGTGTAGATGGGAGAAGGGGAGCTTGTGAGGATAGGGGAATTAAAATACATGACCTACAACCACCTTTCTGCCTTAATGTTTTATCACTCTAGGAATCTGAATCAGTTCTTAAAAGAGAACAAAATTGTAACAGGCTAAGTTGCACTTGATTGTCATTATCACATAAAGACAACATCTCTACAGTTGTCTTTGCAAGTTAGCTCTGCATTTAATAGCCTACAAGCTGGTAGGCTTGTAGGTGCCTGTTTTGTTTGGTATTTGTTTTGTTTTTGTTGCATCATTTGCATTGTTCCAGCAGTTCACGCTGTTATAGTGACTTAAATTTCTAATTTGTTTTCATCAGTAGAAAGGATGGTACCACATTATTTTGAAGCACTCTTAAAAAGAAAAAATAGCATGGAAAATGCACTAGTTCTACAAATTGGAACTTTCGTTTTTGTTTTTAAGATTGGGTTATTAAGGATTGCTTCTAAAACTTTTTTATTTCTCTCTCTCTTGAATCCCAGGTATTGCAATTTCAGAGGAACTCGATAAGGTACGTTGAACCATCTAATGAAAATAAAATATAGAACTTACATTTTAATCCATTGTCTAAATGAAAGAGTTTCTGAAACATAAAGTGTTCAAATGTAATTTATTTGGTGCTAACATTTTAAAACTTTCAAAGTTATATGCTTTAAGAAAGTTATTGCATGAAATATATAATATCACCTGTTCTTTTGAGTTGAGAGTTTTAGAATTTGGTTAGAGAAAGCTGAATCACTGTAATCACTGAATCACTATATTAAAAATGAAAACTAATATGAACTATTTGGATTCTGCCTGTATCTAGATGATGATGATGATCATGGTGATATGGAAGACACTTGTACTTTTCTATAGCTACCCATTAGAAACCTTACTCAGTCAGATTTTTTTTTTTAATTCCAAGATGCCAAGGGAATATCATGGTGCCTTGGACTGGGGTGATAGTTGTGAAGGTGGTGAGAAGTGATATGATTAGGAATATATTTTAACAGTAATGTCAGTGGAACTTGCTAATAGATCAGTTGTAGAAGAAATCAGTCAGTGATGATTCCTAGGTTTGGGAGATGAGCAAGTAGGTGAATTGTGGTGCCACTTGACAGCATTGGAGAACCTGGGGAAATAGGACATTCGGCAGGTTGGGGTGGCGTCAAGATTTCTCTTTTGAATTGTTTAGTTTGAGTTGTCTATGAAACATATTTATATGAGTTCTTGCTCATGAGTGAGATTTGATTTAGAGTTATACATTTAGGAGTCATTGAAATAGAAGTTCTCATTTTTTTGGTCTTAGGACCCCTTTATACTCCTAAAAATTATGTAGAGGACCCCAAAAGCTTTAATTTATATAGGTTTCATTTATCAGTATTTGCCATGTTAGAATTTAAAACTGATAAAAATTTTACATGTTTATTCATTTTAAAAATAGCACTGATAAAACCATTTCACAAAAATAACATTTTTATGAAAAATACTTTATTTTCCAAAACAAGATATTTGTGAGAAAGTGGCATTGTTTATACATTTTTGAAAATAATCTTTTTACTGTCTGGTTTAATTGAAAATTTTAGATTTTCATATCTGCTTCTGCATTCAGTCTGTTGTGGCTGAAAAAAAATCTGACATCGTATTGGAAAAAAGAGAAGCACCTAGAAATAGCCATCAGTATTTGGTGAACATTGGTCCAGATGTCTCTCTAAAGAGAAAACATATTGAAATTTGGCTTGGTGCCTAGATATATAGGTAGAAAGAAAGTGATATATAGGTAGAAAGAAAGTGCAAAACATGGGATTATATAAGTCATGACATTTTAAAATAATAAACTATAAGGTAATAATTATAATTTACAAAAGCAATAAAGTTAGTATCCTTCTATTCCAAATAGGACTATACCTTTTGAGTTTCATACCCAAAAATACATTTCTGATTCACTAAATAAATGAAATTTATGAATGTACTTTTAAATATGAATTGATAGGCCTTCCCTGGTGGCACAGTGGTTGAGAGTCCGCCTGCTGATGCAGGGGACATGGGTTCGTGCCCTGATCCGGGAAGATCCCACATGCCGCGGAGCGGCTGGGCCCGTGAGCCATGGCTGCTGAGCCTGTGCGTCCGGAGCCTGTGCTCCGCAACGGGAGAGGCCATGACAGTGAGAGGCCTGCGTACCACAAAAAAAAAGAATTGATAAACCATCCTAATATTTTAAAATTATTTAAATTTCAATCTGTACTATGTGCAAAACCAGATTCTGACTATATACCATAGCAAGTAGAATAAGTGGCAGGTGAGGTCTTCCAGCTTTGTCTTGCTCTTCTAGTCCTCTGCTGTCCATCACTGTCTTTGCCCCAGCTCGTCTCCTCCTTGTACCGTGACTTTCCTTATAATTTGCAGAAATTTAATAATCCCTGTCTTGTATTTATTTTTTGTGTTCATTCTAAGTGCAAAGACATAATTATCACTATTTCTGGGTTCATTTTTTTGCTCCTTCCAGTATATTCTGCAAAGCCCTGCCTGCCTGAGCCATAAATTAGCTTGTGAGACTGCTTGGCCCTTGTCCTTCCCTTTTTTTCCTGGGCTCTGACTTGCAGCCTGGTTAGTATCTACGTCAGCCTTATTTTTTGGTGAGCTAAAGGACATACTAATTGTTCTTTGAACTGAAAATGTATTTCACCTTCATTGGATAAAAATGTGGAAGCCTTGACACTTGGTTAAATATCATCCTTAGGCTACATCCTCCCCCTTCTCACCTCCTCTCTTCTAAGCACTAGCTCAGGGGAGTTTCCATTTAACTAAGTTGCATAAACTGCAGATTTTCACTACTTACCTAATGTTCCCATTTTTGAAGACTCTGTGGAAATTGCTGAAATTTATTACGTATTTATTATTTTTCAATAGGAAGATGCCAGCTATTGTCATAAATAAGCTTTTATTGAAAAAAATTATGTCAGTGCAAAAAGATTGTTCCCACTCTCACATCTGATATTCAGGAGTGCAAAGTTATACAGAGGACACACAGGCTTCCAGAGCCAAAGCACCATCCTTTGCCTGCCCCTTGGGGGAGAGGGAGAGCCTGCCCCATGGCGCCGTCTGCTGACCATGAAGCTCACAATCTTGCATTTTTCTCGCTAAGAAAATGTGAATCTCAGGCTGGTACTAAAACTGTAGTCAAAAAGAATGATTTAAAAACTCTTAGAGGAAAACATAGGAAGATCACTCTTTGACATAAATCACAGCAAGATCTTTTTTGACCCACCTCCTAGAGTAATGGAAATAAAAACAAAAATAAACAAATGGGACCTAAGGAAACTTCAGAGCTTTTGCACAGCAAAGGAAACTATAAACAAGACGAAAACACAACCCTCAGAATGGGAGAAAAAATTTGCAAACGAATCAGCGGATAAAGGATTAATCTCCAAAATATATAAACAGCTCATGCAACTCAATATTAAAAAAACAAACAGCCCAATCAAAAAATGGGCAGAAGACCTAAATAGACATTTCTCCAAAGAAGACATACAGATGGCCGAGAAGCACATGAAAAGCTGCTCAGCAGCACTAATCATTAGAGAAATGCAGATCAAAACTACAGTGAGGTATCACCTTGCACCAGTTAGAATGGGCATCATCAGAAAATCTACAAACAACAAATGCTGGAGAGGATGTGGAGAGAAGGGAACCCTCTTGCACTGTTGGTGGGCATGTAAATTGATACAGCCACTATGGAGAACAATATGGAGGTTCCTTAAAAAACTAAAAATAGAATTACCATATGACCCAGCAATCCCACTACTGGGCATATACTCAGAGAAAACCATAATTCAAAAAGACACATGAACCCCAATGTTCACTGCAGCACTATTGACAATAGTCAGGTCATGGAAGCAACCTAAATGCCCATCGACAGACGAATGGATAAAGAAGATGTGGTACATATATACAATGGAATATTACTCAGCCATAAAAAGGAACGGAATTGGGTCATTTGTAGAGACGTGGATGGACCTAGGGACTGTCATACAGAGTGAAGTAAGTCAGAAAGAGAAAATCAAATATCGTATATTAACACATATATGTGGAACCTAGAAAAATGGTACGGATGAACCAGTTTGCAGGGCAGAAATAGAGACACAGATGTAGGGAACAAACGTATGGACACAAAGTGGGGAAAGCGGCAGGGGGTGGGGCTGGGAGTGTGATGAACTGTGTGATTGGGATTGACATGTATACACTGATGTGTATAAAATGGATGAGTAATAAGAACCTGCTGTATAAAAAAATTAAATTTATTTTAAAAAAAGAATGATTTAAATGGTGTTGAGCTGACACCTGTGTCTTTAATATAGTAATAAAAATCAATACAGCTTCTTCCTTTTAATCTTCCATTAACAATTTTGGGGGCTCACTAAAGATCTGCTTTTCTTAACCTTTATAAAATACTGATCTTTAACTGTCATATTTGAATTGACTTATTATTTCACTGAAGTTATTTTTTCTGTGACTTTTAAAGTTAGTTTATGAATTCTGATAAAGGTAATAAGAATTATTAATTCTACTTAAGATGGAAAAATAAAACAGAAGCTAATGTTATTTTTAAGGCTCTTTTAAAAATTGTGAGACTTCAATAAATGTCTTATTCATTAGTCTTTTCCTTTCCCTTTTCTTAGCCATCGTATTGTTTTCTACTGCTGTTCTAACAAATTGAAACAGCACCAATTTATTATCATACAGTTCTGTAGTTTAGAAGTTAAACCATGCGCCTTCCTGGGTTAAAATCAGGTGTAATAGGGCTTCATTCCTTCCTGAAGTTCTAGGAGAAAGGTGTTACCTTGCCTTTTCCACTTTCTAAAGGCTGCTGCATTCCTGGTGCATGGTCCCTTTTCTGCATCTTCAAAACTAGCAGCAGTGTCTCATTTCTCTCTAAGTGCATCCCGGAAAAGCTGTCCACTTGTATGAAATCCCGTGATTAGTTTGGGGCCACCCAGCTAATCTGGATAATCTCATTTTAGCATCTTTAACCTTAATCATGCCAAGCCCCTTTTGCCATGTAATGTAACATATTTAGAGGTTTGGGGATTGGGATGTGGACATCTTTGGGAAGAGCCATTATTTTACCTACACAGCCACTATCCAAGCTCAGATGGGATTACCTTTCATATCTTTATCTAATTCTTCAGGCTCCTGCCATTCTGATTCACCCTTCAAAATGCCATATAGTAAGCCTGGCTGGTTCCTGCTCGGTTACCCTTCAGTAGGGCAGTGTGACCCATCCTTCAACTCCTGTGAATATTGGGTGCTTATGGACTCACCCTTCTCCAGAGGATGGTTTCAACTCAATGGGAGCCATCCTGCCCAGAGATGCCTGGGTTCACCATCAACCAATGACTGACTAAAATAAGACTGAGTTGTCATTTAACATTGCAGAGCTCCTTATGGGGTAGGCTGAGAGTAGACTTTAGCTGAACCCATATCTTTGCCTAGCTTCTTCCCGTCTTCTCCTGCTTCCTTTAGTCTCTTACAGGTTTCACTTAAAGAGACCCCCATCAGTAAACCACTTGGTTAGCCTCGGGTTTTAGGGAACCCTACCTAGGGAATTCTGCTAAAAAATTTTCCATGACTCCCTGTTACTTCACAAATTAAGTCCAAATTTCTAAGACTAGAATTAACAGTTTCCATTTTGTCTTTCAAATCTATATCTTATGCTTCATTTTCCTCTTTTTCTCTACTCAGAGTCTGTGCTGTGCTGACAAAAGGAGTACTGTAAGGCAGCCAGACTACAGTACTTCCAAGTCATATTTTTAATTTATTTCCACATTTTTGCTCATTGTCAGTCCCTCCCCTTTCTCCAACTCTTTTCCATCCTTCAAGCTCCAGGCTTTCAATGTCTTCGTATATAAAAAATTATATGTGCAGTTATTCTTTGATCAGATGATCCTACTTCTATGAGTCTATTCCAAGGACACACTGGCAAAACTATAAAAAGACCAATGTGGGTGACTATACATTGTTGTGCTACTTTAATAGGAAAAGAGTTGAAATAACTAAATGTTCACTGAAAGAAGAATAACAGATAAATTATAGTACTTCCACTATAGAGTACCATACAGCTATAAAAATGAAAGAATATCTCTGTAGATACTATAGAGCGATCCCCAGGATATATTGTTGAATAAAAAAGGCAAAGAAAAGAAGTGTGTTTATAGTGTGCTATCATTTATCTAAGTAAGTGTAATGAAAATATAGATGCGTATTTGCTTATATTAAAGCCAAAACAACAATGGCAGAACCTGCCATACTGTAAAACACACACACACACAATTACTTTTTAAACGTTACCTATGGGAGAAGGGAAGGAATAGAGAGTAGGAGTGAGGAAGGTGTAGAGAGGATAGGAATAGAATCTTGACTTCCTAGAATTTTATGTGAGACTTTGGAATCATTTAAATATTTTATATAATTTTTAAAAAACAAGGTTAAATCTTAAAACAGTGATTTCTAAGAAGCAAAAGCAAATGAAACAAATGAGAACAACGGTATTTCAGGTTGATGGCAAAACACACTGAGGTGAATTACTCCAAGTCATTATAAACACAGTTATTTGATTGTTCTCTGGTGGGATATACCCAAAGGCCCAAGGGAACAGCATCAGCTCTTAAACTGTTTTTAGTAATTGTATCGTTAATGATAGTGTTGATATTATTATAAAGAGACTTTTGTGTATGCTTTGTGTGATATAGCAAAGAAGTAATTATATTGATATCCTAAGAACCAGAATTTTTGGCATAGGGGAAAGGAAATACAGATATAAGATTATAAGTTTAAGTAACAATCCTATATCCTGTTTTGAATTGAAAGTATCATTCAGAACTCATAATATTTTTTTATTTTAAAAACAAAAATATACTATCTACAGGCAGTAAACTCAACTAGAGCCCAGATATTGTTTTCTGAACATTTTTCTCTATTAAAAGGAACCAGGTCTCTTTGGAAAAATGTCTGAATCTAGATTCAGCAGCTGAGAAAGTACAACTTGAGTCTGGATATCATTTAGCACCAGCAGGTAAAGATGAAATCAAAGGATGATGGAACATGTCAGAAGGACACAGGAACCTCCTTGCAGGAGCTCCTACTAGGAACATTAAAGCCTGAAAATAATGATAGTAATGTGTTATAGTCTATTGAATGAAGTAAAATCCATAAGTCCATAGTGATATACCTATGTACATACATATACCTACCTACATACCTACATAAGTGGAGGTGAGGGAGAAGCTCTTTCTCATAGTAGAGTACCAACAAATACATTCAGACCGAATGGTGAAATTAGAAAATCACAAATTGGCAACGTTCATAGTAATTGATGAAGACAAAGGTCAGCAAAGAATGTTAAAATTAGCTGATGAAATTTTGATGAATTACAGGATATCTACATAGTCTCACAGTTACTACTCTAGAAGATACTTAATAATTGACAAGAGAAAAGTAGCAACTTTACAATGGAGAAACATGGAAGACACCCCCTTCACCAAGCGATCAGGGTTGTCGTCATTAGTCCTGGGACAAATCAGCATCATGTGCCTTTTGATATGAAAGGAATACATCACTTCTGTATTATTCTTGCCAAAAATGTATAACTTGAATATAATTACGTGGAAAAATTTGAAAAACAAATTGAAGGACCGACTAAAAAATAACTGGTCCTTGTTTTTAAAAACCATGAAGGTCATAAATGTCAGAGAAAGACTGAAAACTGTTCCACATGAAAGGAGATAAACACATGACAATTGAATGCCATACATGATCCAGGATTTCTTTTGTGGTGTGCAACGTTACTTGAATAATTGGGGAAATTTAAACAACGTTAGTCTGTTAGTATTATATCACTATTAATTACTGGTTTTGGTAATTATACTGTGGCCATATAGGAAAATGCCCTTCTTTGTAGCAAGTACACCCTGAAGTATTTATGGGTAAAAGAGTATTCATATCTACAAATTACCTTCAGATGGTTCTGGGGAAATTATGAGTGTGTGTGTGTATAAATATGTATGATAAAGCAAAATGTCAACTAACAACGTTGACCTTATCCCATTAACAGTATTTTGGCAGTCTGGGTGAAGGGTATATAGGAATTCTTTTTTTTTTCCTCAACTTTTCTGTAAGCCTGAATTATTTCAGTTTAAAACATAGGTATTTCTTAGACCTGTCCACTATTACCAACCCCAAAACAGTGAGTACCCCGAGTGTTCAGATTCTAGTCTTAAAATATATTTCCAACTAAAAAGAATCATAATCCCTTGAAATAATGGTTGCTTCCAGGTCAGGAGCAGACAGTGTACAAAATGAGCCTAAAATATCTTCTCATGCCAGAGGTAAGAGCCACGGGAGACCACTAGGATTGTGTCAGGAGAGCTCGGGAGCCGGCTCAAGGAGTTCTGCTGGAGAGAGTTAAGAAAATTTGAACATGAATAAGAACAATAACTGCAATGCAGTGAATTTTACCTAATATGTTAAAATCCATATGTTCATCCAAAGAATTATTAATCTTTAGCAGGTGCTAGGGGACCAAAGTTACCATTTTAAAAAACTGGTAAAAGTAAAGGGAAAGAATGAAACTTTTAATCTTTCTTTCCCATATAAATCATACTTCAGAGTAACCAAATATTTGATGACAGGAAGTTTCTCTTTCCAGAAGTATTCCAGCAAATAAGTGAATATGGAATTATAAAATTAGACAATTACCATTTATCAATTCCTAGTGAATTAATGGATCTAAGCAGTAATATCAATGCTGCCAAAATCACTAAAGAAGAGTCAAGGGGATGGTCTGTGCCTCCAGATGAAACTCACCATTCTCTCTGAAGCAGTATTGGCAAAAAACAAAAACTACAACAAAAAAACTTTATCCTGGGGCTTCCCTGGTGGCACAGTGGTTGAGAGTCCGCCTGCCGATGCAGGGGACACGGGTTCGTGCCCCGGTCCGGGAAGATCCCACATGCTGCGGAGCGGCTGGGCCCGTGAGCCGTGGCCACTGAGCCTGCGCGTCTGGAGCCTGTGCTCCGCAACGGGAGAGGCCACAGCAGTGAGAGGCCCGCGTACCGCAAAACAAACAAACAAACAAAACTTTATCCTAACTAACTACTAATTTACAGAAAGTACAAAGAGCAGAGGAACATTTTTAGCCACATCACAGGGATGCAAAGGGAAAAACCAGACTCTGGAAAACTCACAGGACAAACAACTCGAGTTTTCTGAACAACAGCAACAGCAAAATTACAAGACAGGAAATGAGACAGAGCAAGAGAATACATAGCTTAAAAGAGGCATAAGAGACTGTTGATCAGTCACAACCTACCAAGTCTTGCTTAGAGTCTGATGTGTGCGGAGATAATTCCCTGATATAATCAGGTAAATTTGATAACTAGTTAGATATTTGATATCAGAAATATTCTTACTTTATATTTAGGTATGGTAATGGTACTGTATGTGTTTACAAAAAGAGCACTCTTACCTTTCAGAGATTACAAACTGGATTATTTACAAATGATACGATATATAGTGAATGGGATTTACTTCAGAATGATCTGAGCAGAGAGAGGGGTGATGTGGGTGGAGATAAGGGTGAAGTGAGTTTATCCATGAGTCGTTAATTGAGGAAAATGTGTGTGGGTACAGAGGGGCTTGCTTTACTCTTCCTTATACTTTTGTATTAGTGTGAAAATTTCCATAATAAAGAGTAAACATTTTAGATCATGGGTAGGAGGGTGCATAAGATAGTGAAGGAAAGGAGGAGAGATAGTATTGAACACCTATTAGGGTTAGCAGATATGCTAGGTGTTTTTAAATTTTTATTTATTTATTTTTTTGCGGTACGCGGGCCTCTCACTGTTGGGGCCCCTCCCGCGGCGGAGCACAGGCTCCGGACTCGCAGGCTCAACGGCCATGGCTCACGGGCCCAGCTGCCACGCGGCATGCGGGATCTTCCCGGACCGGGGCATGAAACCGTGTCCCCTGCATCGGCAGGCAGAATCCTAACCACTGCGCCACCAGGGAAGCCCTATGCTAGGTGTTTTTGATATGTTATTGAATTTAGTTCTTGTACCAGTCCAATGAAGTGGTTATGCTTTTCCTGTTTTACAAATAAGAAAACTGAAGCTAGAATGATTAAGTGATTTGCTGAAAGTCTCAGAATTAGTGGAGATGGAATAAATAAATACTCCCCTGCTAGCTTCTGATTCTTTATCTGCCTGATTCCAAATCCATGCTTTTCCCTAGCACTAGGTACTGTGTACTCCACCATAAAAGGGGAAAATCTGAAAATGAGTTGTTAAAATATATTAACAACTTTATTGAGATAAAATTCACATAATAAAATCTACCCTTTTATACAGTTTAGTGGGTTTTAGTATATTCAGAGAGTTGTGTAACCACTACTTCAACCTAAATTTAGAACATTCTCATCATCCCCAAAAGAAACCTCATGTCTACCCCCAATTCCTCCTAACCCCTTAGCCTAAGACAACCACTAATTTACTTTCTGTCTCTTTAGATTTGCCTATACTGGAAATTTCATATAAATGCAGTCATAAAAATATGTGGTCTTTTGTGACTGTCTTCTTTCACTTAGCATAATGTTTTCAAGGTTCATTAATGTTGTAGCATATATCAGTACGTCATTTCCTTTTATTGCTGAATAATATTCTGTTGTATGGATATACCACACTTTGTTTATTCATTCATCAATTTGTGGACATTGGAGTTGTTTCCACTTTTCAGCTATTAAGAATAATGTTTCTCTGAACATTCATGTATAAGTTTTTGTGTGAACATGTTTTTTAAATTTCTCTTGGGCATATACGTAGGGAATGAAAATGCTAGAACATATGCTAACTCTATATTTAACTTTTTGAGGAACTGTCAAACTATTTTGCACGGTGACAGCACCATTATACATTCCAGCAAGTATGAGGGTTCAAATATGTCCATATCCTTGTTAACACTTGTTGTTGTCTGTCTTAAATTATAGCCATCCTCCTGGGTGTAAAGTAGTATTTTACTGCGGTTTTGGTTTACATTGCCCTAATGACTAGTAATGTTGGTAATACATATTGAAACATTGAATCATACATTATCTTAATTTTGTCATTCTTTTATTCACTCTACAAATGTTTATAAAGTACTTTCTATATGTCAGACCTTGGAAAAGAAATGACAGTTCAACTTTTGTAAGTGTAGGCAACAGTGCTAGTAGCTGGTGGGTTTGGTGGTGAGAAAAGGAACAAATTCTCGGCCAATTGCTTTCATTTCTCACTGAGATAAGCACCATGATCAGCTGAGACTCAGGAGGAGACAGGAGCTGTTGTAACTAACTAAGGAGGGAAAATATATCTGAACTAAAAGAGAAAAACACAACTAATTGAACTTCAGTTAATCTAGCAATATGGCATGTGCATTTTTAACTTTTACTAGATACCGCAGAATTTCTCTCAAAGGAAGTTGTGTTAATTTATACTCCCAGCAGCAGTTTATAATAATATATGTCACTCCTGGTCCTTGCTAACACTCACTGTCATCAGGTATTTTAATCAAAACTGGTTTCTCGGGCTTCCCTGGTGGCGCAGTGGTTGAGAGTCCGCCTGCCGATGCAGGGGACGCAGGTTCGTGCCCCGGTCCGGGAAGATCCCACATGCCGCGGAGTGGCTAGGCCCATGAGCCATGGCCGCTGAGCCTGCACGTCCGGAGCCTGTGCTCCGCAACGGGAGAGGCCACAACAGTGAGAGGCCCGCGTACCGAAAAAAAAAAAAAAAGGTTTCTCATGGATTCAATTAACAATTGTATAATTTTTTAATAGGATTGAATGCCCACTTGTCTCTTTTGCTCATGTTTATTGCCCAGTTCTTTTTCTTTTCTTTAGATTTGTGTGAGTTTATTATACATTCTGGATGTCAGCTCTTGTTGTGCGTCTCAAATCTATTCTTAAATATTGAGGCTTGTCATCACTTTTTAAATAGTGCCTTCTATTAACAGAACATTTTAACATTAACTTGTAATGTTTTAAGAAATTCTTTTCTACTTGATATCCTGAAAACGTTACTGTTTATTTTCTATGAAAAATTCTGTTTTTTATCTTTAATCTACTTGAAATTATTTTTTTAATATGGCAAAAAGTTGGAACATATGCATTTCCTATAACTATTTATTGAAAAGTTCATCATTTGTCCATAAATGTGCATGCTTCTGTCACTTATCTTGTTTCTAGGCCTTCTGTTTTCTTCTTTTGGTCCGTTTGCTTGTTTCTGTTACTCCATTGGGTTTGGAATTGCTTTGTATTTTAGATTTATAGGAGAGAATTGACATCTTTACATTTCTGAGTCATTCTATCAATGAACGAAGAATGTTTCCATTTAATTAAATATTATAGTGTTTTATGATAACATCATATAGTTACATTCAAAAAGAGCATGCAGATTTTTATTAAATTGATTCCTAGGTACATTTTCTTTTGGGCTATTATTGTCAATGGTATCTGTTTTATAAGTTACATTTTAAAACTTATTGGCATATAGGAATGAATGTTATTTTTCTAATTTTATCTTAAATTCAGTAAGCTTGCTGAACTCATATTAATTTTTAACTTGTTTCTGAGTTCTCTTGGTTTGTCTATATAAAAAATATATGTGAATGATGATAGTTTTGTTTCATCTTTTCCGTTAAGTGATGAGACTGATGTGGGATAACCACATTAAATATTCCTGTTAGAGAAGGGAAATAATGAGAGGTTTATAGAAATTACTGGTTCATAGCAGTTCTTAAATCTTGCTGGGCAAATGTCATCAGGTCTTCCTGTCCAAGGGGTTGGGAGGTGTTCCTTAATTAAGCCCCAGTTCTGTTCCCTGGGAGTCCCCATCTATTGTTTTCCACAGCTTCTGGTTTCTTTCTTTTTTGTTAACCTTTTGGCCACTTCTGAAGAAGGCATTGGAAAAGATGCCTCTGGGCAACTTCCTCAGTTTTCTTCCTTTGTGTAGAAAAATGGGTCCCCGAGAGCTGTTCACTTCTTGAATAGCCTCAGTCCCTTTTACTTCAGGCTGTTGCCTTTGCCAATTCAACTATCCCAAATGATGTTTGGGTTTCCTGTGTATATGATTCCTGTCTTCTTCTGGTGCCAAAAACCACATCCACAGTTCTTTTCAAGACATGCCTCTCTCTCTAGATTTAACTGCTGGTCTTTTAGATGTTGCAAAACAACATTCTTAATAGACACCATCTTAGTTTTTTTCAGAGGTCTTAATGAAGGGTCTTATGGCAGCATCCTTGATTTTTTCTTTACCCTGCTGTACAGCACAGGGAACTATACTCAATATCTTGCAATAACCTATAATGGAAGAGAATGTAAAAAAAGAATATACATATATATATATATATATATCTGAATCAGTTTGCTGTACCCCTGAAACTAACACAACATTGTAAATCAACTATATATCAATAAAAGTTTTAAAAAAAATTTTTAAAAAGAGAGTTAAAAAAATTGTTAATCAGTGTTGTCCATCAATTTTTATATGATTTTTAGACATAAAGATACTTCATAATTCACCGTTTTTTATTCTTTGAATTATGTTTAATTCAATCAGGACAGATTTTTGTGCTTACTTTATTAAATCATTGTGCTAGTTATTATGGAGGAGAAAGGAATTTAAGACATGATTCCAGCCTTCCATGAACAGCTCGTTTTATTAAGACGAGAAAACATTCGAATAACGTGGAGTATAATCAAATGTTGTGCTGACAACCAGTGGTCAGAGCTGTTGAACTCACTGTGAGTTAGCCAGAGGGAGTAGGCTGCTTGGAGAGAGTAGGCTTCCTCTAAGGTAACTACTTCTTGGATAGGATAGCTTCCTATTAATAGGAAATATTAAGCAAATCTGTGACCTTTGGAGAATGTTTGACTACTAATGCTTTTCTTATGATTTAAGCATACTTGTTTAAGAATCTGAACATTTAGGGACCTCTAGCCTTAGGAGGGCAAAGGAATATGTATTTATACATTTCTAAGGAATCATTAGCATTTACATTGTTTAGCACTAAAATTTTAAATGTTTTATTTATCCACGTACTTCAGATATTTTCCAGAACTTGTATTCAGTGTGAAGTTTTAAAATTTCTTTTGCCATGTACTGATATTTGTGGAACCGCTTTCTCCACTGAAATCCTTTCATAATGATTTATGGAGAGATTTTTACTTAGCTTAATCAAATATAAGTAATAGAACCAAAGAAAAATCTGCTGTTTTGCTCTGTTACAAGTAAATGGACTATATTCCAGAATTTTTAGAGATATAACATTCTCATAAAGCAGTAAATATAAGAATAGCTTTGTGCATTCTGAAAAATAAAAATAGTAGAGTCCCACTTTTCACCTGTAAAATATTCAGTCCCTAACTCCTCTGACCCTATTTGCAGCTCTTTGTATTGCTTTGCTCATCAGCTATTTCTCACTAAATTTCTGCTGCCAGCTGGAGTTAAACAGGCTGCATATCAAACTATTTATCCTTCTCTCTGTGCTCTACTTTCCAATAGCAGTGGCATCTATCATTTAATTTCCCAGTAATCAACCAAAAAGTTATTTCTCATTCTCTGCAGTTCTCAACTTTAAGATCATTCTCAACTCTATGATCATTCTCAACTCTAAATCCTGTTTCATTTTTTTCATTTATAATGCCTAAACTCACCCATTTCTGTTGTGGTCAGTGGTCAGTTTCTTTGTCCCAATTCTTATTAAGCCCAGTTCTGTCCCATTATGTAGAGATTGATAATGCTAAATTAATTATCCAATCTTTTTAATATACTCTCTGTAAAATAAAACTTTATAGAATGAAAACCTGTATTATCAATTCCCTGTTCTGTTACTCTGCCCATATTGACAACCAAGCATCTGTTCTCACCTAACTCACCCATTCCTGCTGTTCTGTACCATTTTTTCCCAGTTACGTCATATATTTAGAAGTAGTTTAAATACAGCCCACATCCTTAAGTAATTGTGTCTAGCATATGTACAGAATTCTGTGGTTTAACTATGCTTCTTACTATTTCATTTGATACAGTAGGTTTTATAATTTCTATCATGACCATTTTATAGTTGGAGAAAACAAAATTCAGAGAATAAGTAACATTTCAAAGTCACACAGGCCAAAACTGATTCTGAAGCTGTAAATATGTTTATAGATTTTTTTCTCTAGAACAGGTCTTTTCCTTAATCTGCTCTTAAATGCAAATATACGTTTAAAATTTAACAGTATTGCTGTTAATTTTAATTCCTGTGCTTCAAATGATATTAAATTGTGGCAGATGAATATGCCTTTCCAGTAATTGCAAAACATTAATTTGATTGCATGATTTCACAGCTGCAAGCTTTGGGAATATAAATACAGAAGGATTTCATATTAGTTGCTACATTATACAAACACGAAAATTTATCTACTACATTTTCCTGTAGGCTGGGGAATCAATATTGAGATATCCAGCTACTTTCTATCACTTATAATCACTTGGATAAATGTTCATCAGATATGTCTTAGTCATATTTCACATGTTGCTTTTGGTGTGTATTTGTATATTAATTAATGCTACATTGTATATATTATAATATAGTATTTGTATAATATTGACTTTTTATTTTTTTGCGGTACGCGGGCCTCTCACTGTTGTGGCCTCTCCCGTTGCGGAGCACAGGCTCTGGACGTGCAGGCTCAGTGGCCATGGCTCACAGGCCCAGCCGCTCCGTGGCATGTGGGATCTTCCCGGACCGGGGCACGAACCTGTGTCCCCTGCATCGGCAGGCGGACTTTCAACCACTGTGCCACCAGGGAAGCCCCGTATTTGTATAATATTGAGGAGAATTGTACAGATTCAGAAAATCAGATCTAAATTTTTAAGGAATTGTTCAAGACTCTTGTAATATTACAAATTAAAAGCCTGTGTTTCTCAGATCAAGATATTTTAAAAATACGTTTTTTCTCATTTTAAGACAAGTACATATTTCTCATAGAATATTGAAAAGACATGGAAATGCCAAAAGAAGAATTAAAATTACCTGTAGTCCCTCCATTCAGATAAAACCATTACATTTTGGTGTTACCGTTGTTTTCCCAATAAATCAAGCAGTATCTGGCATATAGTAGGTCATAATAAGTATAAAAGAATGAATAAATGAATGGATTAGTCTATGAATGCTGGATTGATAGATTGTAGTATAAACCCTGACAGTTTTTGTTTGTTTGTTATTTTTATAATGCAAGTGCCTGACTTAAGCTTTGATTGCTGAGGCATCCACTTCAAAGATGACTATCTCGGATAAACTACTGCAGAGATCCAGGTCACTTCCCCATACTGCGTGCGGCACCTTTGTTTTAGAGTTCTTAATTGATTATTTTATTTTATTTTTCACGGGCCTCTCACTGCTGTGGCCTCTCCCGTTGTGGAGCAGGACGCGCAGGCTCAGCGGCCATGGCTCACGGGCCCAGCCGCTCCATGGCATGCGGGATCTTCCCAGACCAGGACATGAACCCGTGTCCCCTGCGTCGGCAGGCGGACTCTCAACCACTGCGCCACCAGGGAAGCCCATATGAATTTTTTAAACAAAAATTAGATCATACAATACGTATTGCTTTTTAATCTGCTTTTTTCCCATGTACCAAGATACCCGTAGCAGTTGCACGTGTTCAGTATTCGTTTTAAATTATTAAATGATTTAAATATTTAAAATACCGTTTTAAGAGCCACATCACATCCAAGTCTATGAAAAGAGTTTAGCATTGTTTTGAATTGTCATAGCATGCCCATCATCGATAGTGCTCTGCTTCCAACCTCTACTGGATTTCTAGAAGTCCAGAGTGCTTTGCAATTGGAGGCAATGCATCCTTCCAGCCCTGTCTCTTCTTGACTTTGTTCCCTGACTCCACCTCAGTTTCCTCCATATTTGAGAGCTTATGTATCATTTTCTAGCAGCACCAAGCTCTTCCGCTGTGTGGGCCTTCGCACACGCTCCTCCCTCTGGCACAAATGCTAATCCTGCCCCGCCATCCTGAGAACAAACATGCAGCTGTCCAAACCAGAGATTTCACTTCTGGATCCTTTCTCACGGTGGCCTTCACGAGTCAGCACAAATCATAGAGAGTAAGCCATCTAGTAGAGACGGAGAGAACTGAAATTTTAAGTCAATTCAGAAAGAAAAAAAGGAACATTTTGATTTGAGGGAGCAGTTTAAAATCTGCACAAGATTATTTCCCTGTTGTCCTATTAATGGGAATATGTAATCTAAGGCACAGAAATTCTTCTTTTCTCCTCAGGAAACAGTGGCGTTTAATTCTTCTCTTCTGAGACCCCGTGTAATTGGAGAGTGGATTGGTCGAGAAGAGAATGACGCTGATCCACTGGCTGCTGAAATGCTACAGCCCCCAATTCCAAGAAGTAAAAATGAACAATGGGAAAATGAAGATAATAGCTCTAGCCCTGCAGGAAGGTGAGATGAGATGTCGTCTAAGATTCTGAATATTTTAATCATTTAAGGCAAAGGGGAAATCAAGTGCACGATTTTGATGAAATCACTTGGCAATTTTATATAGAAAATTATGTTACATATAAGATAAGAATTAATTTATCTGTTTTAAAATTAGAGTTTTATTAGATTTGCTTTTATTATGGATTTGGTTTTGATTTTTTTTTTCTTTACATCTAAGAAGAGTATCATCTCTTTGTTACTAAAACCAAACAGAAAAATAATTTCAGGACATAAACTGTCAGTTGAGACCTACTATAATATTGGATGGGACCTACTATATTATTGGGCTGACTGTTAAGATTGGAGAGGGAGGAATTCTGATGTACCATAAAGATCTAGTTGTTCAACAAGAAGAAAACTATTAAATGTATGATAGACTACACAAGGTGGAGTTAGATGGAATATAGAGAGAAACCTTTAGTTTAGAGTTGATAACTATGATTGAATGTAATTATTACATTCTCTATGTTTAATTTTTGAAATTATTCTTGAAACTATTGTGAGTTGTGAATTTGAAAGTCCCTAATTCATTTTACTCAGCCCTATGATGCTCAAAATGGTGTCAGAAGATTTGCCTCAAGTTTCCGTATGCTGGTAGAAGTGGGGTAATTTTGAAAAGTCTAGATCATATTTTTTAGAAAAAGTATCAGTATATTCAGTGTAGCCATTTCTTGTAATACTAACTGAAGTGAGTTAAATTCGAAACAAAAATGAAAACTTCTACAAGGAAGTTGGAGTGAAAAAGCATTATCGAGGCACGGCTCACACGATATTGAGAAAAAATACTCATGAATTAAAATGTGACAGGAGCTTAAACTTTCTGTGAGTGTTACTAGCTGACCACCACAGAAGAGTTTTTCCCATATACAGCATAGCCACAGTAACTTTGTATTTCCTACATTAAATTTAGCAGCAACCAATAATTATTCTTTCTCAAGAAGAAAATTGTATTTTCTACAACGTAATATGGCTTTCAGGGTTTTTTTTACTTTGACTTATCACTTGGCTGGAGGGAAGGAAATTCAGAATACTCGTTAATGCGCTTCAGGCATATAGAAAATTGCTTCTATTTCCATGAGAAATAACCTTTAAATTATTTAAATAGTTGAAGTGTACTATATAAGGAGAAGAAAAGCATTTCTAAAAATCCATTTACCTTCTTTTGTGAAATGTCAGATCAATTTCACCTGTCAATGAGGGTAATTTTATTTCTAACACTAGACTAATGAAACCCACTAGACCTTTATCTTTATTCATTGCTAGATCTTTAGTTCTTAAATATAAAATAGAGAAATGTTGACTTTCATTTTGCTTTCATTTAGTCATAATAATAAATAGGAGCTGTTTATTGCAAACGTTAGTGCTTCTGTTTCCTTCCTAGCTTCAGTGAGCTCTTATTCCCTCTTGAATATCCAATAAAGGAGAATCTTTCCTGCAATCCTGGTCAGATCCGTTACCCAGAAAACTTAATCCATGAAGATCTCACTCAAATATCTGTTTTGAAAAGGTGTTTTCAGTTTTATTTTTCTCTATCTTTAAATTATGAGTTGATATATTACCTATGAAATGAAGAAAGTGGTGAAATCCTGCCCAGATGCCCCATTAGAGGAAAAAAAAAAAAGAATGCATGCTTTCTGAACTAAATGTAAAGAGTAGCAGTTAAGTACAGGTTAGGAACTATATCCCATCCTCTAATATAAAACCAGGATTTCTGAATTTATACCAGGAACTCACATAGCATTAGATTTGATTTGAATGAATAAAAACAGATTGGGGAACAATTTTTTAATGACTGTAGTGTCTATAGCTAGAGTTTTAACTTTTGCCCTTAAATAGTAATGATCTTGTCATTTATAATTTAACAGTCTTAAACATTAACAGACTAAATGATATTCTAGACTCTTGAAAGAGAAGACTTAATTTTCAAGGATGACTTCTTCCGTTTTTCTCTCCCCTACTGGGTCTGGCACATTGCCATTGTCAGTAGGCATCTGTTCTGTGAGTGAAGGAGGCACATAGAAGGCCGTGAGTAGACGTCTGATTAATAAAACTTATTTATAAGAAGGGTTGTTTATAGTCTATCTTAACTTTTTATCCCTTTTCCTATTATGGATTTCCCTCTCGTTAACTGCTCAAGTCTTATTTGAATGGCTGTTATTACAACACTCCATCTTTAGTACATAACCAACTTTCCCGTTCATTCAGAACAATACATACATGATTGGCTGGACTTCCACCATTAGATTAGAGAAGATTAAATAAACGGTGTAGTAAACTTTGAGATTCTTATGGGTAGACTTTGAGCCACGATTTTTTCCAGGAACTTTTTTTTTTTTTAATGATATACCTTACCTGAACTTTTTCCTTAGGTCCTACAAATACAACATCGTGTGAAGAGGGTCAGCAACTTTAGTATACATAGCTGTCACCTGAAAGGTTAAGTGCTGGTTAAGACGAAGGCAATTATGAGGGCAATATGGAGAAACTAATAAAATAAGACAAGAGCTACTAACATGGAGTTCATGACCCCTACATGATCTCTGGAAGGACTCAAGAGATCTATGAGTCTCTTGAAATTATGTGCAAAATGCCCCGTGTGTGCAAATGGACATTTTCCTGCCACATCTTTCTTAGATTCTCCAAGAGCTTCTAGATTAAGAGAGTTTAAGAAAGAAATTAAAGCATCTGAGCAAGAAAAGGAAGAAGGATTCATAAGGGAGAGGTGAATGCGTTAGGGAATGATTGCTGGCTTCCTGTGACCATCACGCACTACCAGTTGGCATCGGTTGCCATGGTTTGTCCATCCATCTAGTGGGAAAGCATATATATTTCTTGTACATTTATAGTTACTGAAATAATCACCCATTGATAATATAAATGTAAATAAAAATTGAGTTAATAAACCTATATACTTCTATTTGGAGCCATCTTAATTCGACTTTGCAATAGCTGATAATAGATTTCCTAAAATTACTTGCTAAATTATAATGTGAATTTTTAAATAGGCTTACCAAGCCTTGAAAGCCTAACGAAGCTCCTCTAAGCTGAACCACTTTATTAAAATAAGAAAAATATCAATAAATATTATAGATCTTGTGAATTGGCTTTGTTCATTAAGTGAGCATTGTTATTAGATGGTAAATATGCCATGAAATGAATAGAAAATCTTACAACTTAGAAATATATATTAAATATTAGAAGCTAAATTCACTTCCCATTAAGAAGTGTTCCTTTTCATTAAAGCTCATAATTGCTTCTGATATATCTGTTAACAAACCCTAGAAATGTTCCCCTCCTCTTAGAGCTCCTCTCTTGGCAGCAAGAGACAAACAATAAACAGGCAAATATACGAATTTATGACATAAATTCAAGTAGTGATAAGTGGTATGATGGGAAATAAACCAGAACAAGAAGGAAGAAAATGGATGGAGGGCACTCTTTAATGTAAGTGGTCAAGAATAAAGAAGTCACCTTAATACTGTCTAAGTTTGGCTATTGTGGACATGTTAGAAAATATGCAACACACGTGGCAGAGACTAAAACAGGCTTGGTAATTTAGGAATATTCTCACATGCAAATTTTAAGCACAAAGAATATTGATTAATCAAAAATGATTTTGCTAAAGTAATCAAAGAACAGAAACCTTAAGAATATCTAAAACATACAGAAATTGTATCTTACGACTCACAAATTTATCTTTAAAACCAAAAGAAGTATTGATATGTAGCTAACCCATGTGTTTCAGAATATTGATGAGGTCATTTTAATATATTCAAAATTTGTTCTCATTTATTTAGGAATTCATTTATTTAGGAAATACATATAGTAATTCAAATAATTATTTTATGAAACACATTGCTAGTCATCTTTGGACTCATAGACTCATAGATGGACTCTTATTATTAGACAGGCAACATTTTGGATTCAGTCAGTGTCTAGTTCTTATAGCCCAGCACTATCGTCATGGCCAAACCATGTATTTTATTTTATTTTATTTATTTATTTTTTTTTTTATTCTTTTGCGGTACGCGGGCCTCTCACTGCTGTGGCCTCCCCCGTTGCGGAGCACAGGCTCTGGACGCGCAGGCTCAGCGGCCATGGCTCACGGGCCCAGCCGCTCCGCAGCACGTGGGATCCCCACAGACCGGGGCACGAACCTGTGTCCCCTGCATTGGCAGGCGGACTCCCAGCCACTGCGCCACCAGGGAAGCCCTCCAAACCATGTATTTTAATGAAAACACTTGCTTCGACCTTCATGAAATGGTCTTGGTCATTGTCAGCTGGTGACTAGGAGTTACAAATTTATTATCTACCATTTGTTCCTCATTATTCACATTCCAATCTGTTTTTCCTTCTTTTATTTCACTACCAACCTTTCCATTTCCCTGGATTTTCACATCTGTCAAGTTGGAAGACTCAGATTACATCTACTTAAATTAATTCTTATTTTATTTAGTGTGTTAGAAAAAATGAGGTTCAAAAAGAAGGAGTGAATTTGTTAAATACTTATTGAGCATTAACACAAGGTGACGTGCTGGGTACTGGGTGAGACCAATATGAAAACAAAAATCCTAGATTCAAAGTACTTGCTTTAAAGCGAGGAGAATGACAAGGACATGTGTCTTATTTCTGCAGCTCAGTGCCCACAATGCCTGGTATGTAGCAAACACTTAATAAATGTCTGCTAAATAAATTATAAAACATCACATTTAGACGTGAAGAAAAAAAGACAGAGCTCTTTTGCATAAATCAAAATGAAGCTATTAAGTGTGAAACTTTTTGTTATCTCTTCAACAGCCTGGGCCTTAATAAAAGAGAACCCTTTAATTTCTGATTAGAGTCAAGAGAAAGGGCACAGATTTCTCTATTAGGCTGCAATGGTGAACTAAACAAGCTTAGGAGATAGTTCAAGAGGGGAATCATCCAGTTTTCCACCAAAGAGAGCACATGTGGCCAGATAAAATTAATCCTTACCAACCTGTGTTCAGAGTCAGAGTGTGAAACAAAATGGAGCAAGGTCAGGCCCCCTGGAAGAGTGCGGCCAGGAGGAAGAGAGCAGATGGTAGGAGGCAGGCCATCCAGTGGGAAGAAGTGGAGGGCGTGGCCACTTTAAACTGTCCTTTTCCAGCTGATCCTGGTTTAGAACTTAACCTTTTAGACCAAAGCAAAATGGAGTCCTACAGTGTATTGACACCACATTGAAATGTAGCTGCTATTCTTTTTCATAAAGACACTTTTTTTTTTTTAAGAATTGGCTTTTTATTCTTTTTTATTTTATTTATTTATTTTTGGCTGTGTTGGGTCTTCGTTGCTGTGAGCGGGGGCTACTCTTCGTTGCAGTGTGCATGCTACTCATTGTGGTGGCTTCTCTTGTGGGTGCGCAGGCTTCTCATTGCAGTGGCTTCTCTTGTTGCGGAGCACAGGCTCTAGGGGCGCGGGCTTCAGTAGTTGTGGCACAGGGGCTCAGTAGTTGTGGCTCGTGGGCTCTAGGGCACAGGCTCAGTAGTTGTCGCACATGGGCCTAGTTGCTCTGTGACATGTGGGATCCTCCTGGACCAGGGGTGGAACCCATGTCCCCTGCACCTGCAGGTGGATTCTTAACCAGTGCATCACCAGGGAAGTCCCAAGATATTTTTTTATTTCCTTTCTCTGTTTGTTGGGATGTGGGATGTTATGGCTCAAGAAAAGACATGTAAATATCTAGGATGCTGCCCATTGTGTTCTTTGAACATATAGTGATATTAATTACCAATTAGTAGACTGCTGTATGTGTTCTACATATCTTAACCCATTTCATCCTCTTGAGAACATTACTATTACCCCTATTTTAGGAATAAGGAAACTATGTCCCAGCATGGTTACATCACTATCCCAAGATTGGATAGTTATTAAGTGACTGAGCCAGGCTATCTTGCTCCAAATTCCGTATGCTTAAATGCTTTGCTATACAGCCTTTCTTCAGGAAGGTATTCTAAGAATCCTGTTATTAAGATTCACGTCCAAAGTCTAAATAAGGGGACCCAGAAATCTGAGTGCTCTGAGAAAGACTCCAAACCCCACCTCTTCCCACTTACTCACCACTTGTGTGCATTAAGACCCCTACTTCCCAGTAGCAGGACCCTCTTTTCTCTCTAATGATGCAGTTTTCACTTGTGCAATCCACAGGAGAAGAGGGAGGTGTGAACCTTGCATCTCATTCCTGCTTACAGACCTCGCTGTCTCTCTTCCCCCTGAAATTATCACCAGTTCTAAGTCTCATGTTTTCACACTGTGGTAATCTTCCACCTCTTCTTGTGTCAATAATTTACCAAATCCTATGTCATCTCCTTTTCCATGAATATTCAAGCATCTGTCTATAGCTGTTTAGTGGGAAGGCATATATATTCATGACACATTTAGAGATATTAAAATAATCACACATTGATAATGTAAATGTAAAAAAAAAAAAAACCTAAGCTAAACATGAAACTATCATATAACCTGGCATCTGCACTCTGGGCATTTATCTCAGAGAAATGGAAACTTTCACACAAAACCATGTACATGAATGTTCATAGCAGCTCCATCTTAATAGCCAAGAAGCTTAAAACAGCCAGATGTCCTTCAATGGGTGACTGGTTAGATAAACAGGAGTATATCCATGCCATGGAATACTACACAGCAAAGAATAGGAATGGACTTCTGATATACACAACTACATGAATGAATCTCCAGGGAATTAATTGTACTGCATGAAAAAAGCCAATCCTAAAAGATTACGTACTGTATGATTTCACTTACATAACATTTCTTAAAATCGCAGTATTATAGGAATGGGGAACAGACTGGTGGTTGCCAGGAATGAGGGAAGGGGAAGGAGAGTTATAGAGGGAGGTGGGAATGGTTAGGAAAGGACAACACAAGGAAATCTTGTAGTGTTTGACCTGGTCTGTACCTTGACTGTGGGGGTGGATACATGATACACAAACCCACAAAAATACTAAAATAGTCTAGAACTAAATACATAGAGAGGCACACACAAAAGTGAGTCCCATTAAAATGGGAACATGAATAAGATTGGAGAATTGTATCATTGTTAGTGTCCTGGCCGTGATATTGTGCTATAATTTTATAAGATGTTACCATTGAGGGACGCTGTATCAATGGTGCACAGGATCTCTCTGTATTATTTCTTACAACTTCATGTAAATCTATAATTCTTTAAAAGCAAAACAATTCAAGTAGAAACATAAATAATCTGTTGGAAACCACCTTGAGATTTTTGACAGTCCTTCTCCCCCAACAATCTGTCAGCAAAGGGCATTAGCATCCCTTGATGATCCTTGCCTGAGCAGTTACTGTGTTGGTGGTTAAAATGGTGGTTTTCTGATTCCATCATTCCTTGTGCATTTATTAAATAGCCTTAACTTGGGGGAGAGAACAAGCCTTCTCTCCACCCGTTTCCCTTGGTCTTCTCTGTCGTGCTCCGCCTAGCTTTGAAGTGAACAGTGAGGTGGAGCTGACTGGTCTTTGCCCACTGATGACATACGATGCCATTTTGCCCTTTCCAGCCTTCTCTTAGACAGTGTGGAACCTGGCTCTTCTATTAAGACCGCTTGAAATGTTTTGATCCATGCCCTGAAACTCACCTGGTTGGTTTTTTTTTTTTTTTTTTTTAACCAAGTGCATGTAGCCCCTTGCTCATTTGCCTTCCCTCCTGGACCTTCTCTCTGAGCACCTTTAGAAAGGGTCCTCTCTCCTTCCTGCTTAAGAGAGACCTCCTCCTTTTCATCATGTCTTTTTCCTTCATGAGGTGACATTTGCCGTTTTCTTCCTTTGGGCAGTTATATGGAAAGAAATCAGATTATAGGAAAGAGGAGAACCTTGGGACAATTTTTAAAACTATAAATGGTTGCCACGTGGACATGTAAGTTTTCCCGTCAGACACTGTCTTGGGAAGTTGGGGGAGAGAGCCATGAAAGACTGGCTCCTTTACCCAAAGGAGTCTGGCTTTATCACAGGAAGCTCTTCCAAATTTGCAAAGACTCCTTTAGACTGGAGGGCACTGAGAGTCATTTAAATGCCAATTCTGGTTCCATCCCTCCTTCTACCCTGTCCTACCCCCAGACCTAGGCAACATGAGAGGACTAGTGAGGACATTTATTTTAATGATGGAAATTAAAGTTTGCATTGAAAAAATGTTATTATAGTGTGTTAAAATAGTTATCCCATTACATGTGTTTTGCTTGACATGCATTTGTTTTGTAAATCAGGGAATTTTATATAATGATCTGAACTTCCTACCTCCTCTAAAAAATTAGAAATCCATTCATAGTGGGCTTTAATTCCCACATGGCAACAATTGTTAGGAGCCAAATAGCACCTCCTCCCTTAAATGGGGCAGGGGTTGTCGTATTCTTCATGTATTCCAATCTAGGAAATTGTTAATGAGGTACCGAAGGACGTCTTAGAAAGAAGACAGGCTCCATTTCCATTATCCTTGGGGAAAATTTCACTAATATGTGCATAGATTTGCAAAGCAAAAAACTGAGTGAAAATTTGTTTGTAGATTTTCTTCAGTTACCACAGCTAATGGATGATGTTATCATCACTGAATATTAACATTTAACTGTTTCTTCAGCTTAAAGGTGGAGCCCAAGACTAAAGGATTAAAACAGCAGCAACAGCAGCATAAGAAACTTCTGGCAGCAATGCTCTCTCAAGATTCTTTTGAGTCTGTCCATAGCCCCACCCCATCGGTAACAGAAGAAGATATTGATAATGAAGATGATGCAATGGAATTGCTGGGTAATTTTAAAAATTAATAATTTCTCTTTTTCTTCTCTGGCATTGTAAAAGTGCGTAGTGGTTAAGAGATTCTCAAAGTTTTGCGTAGTTTTGTCTTAGGGGAAAGAAACCATTTAGCACACACTTGCATTAGACTTTCATGGAGTTGCATGCAAGAGTTAAGCTGAAATCACCTGAGCATGTGAAGTATTTATTAGACTGTATTTTGTGCTTTGTATATGCAGCACTTGCCTTCTGACTACTTAATCAAGATTCATTCTCTGTGCACTTGTGATACTAATTCAAGTTTGTCTGCTTTATCCTCCTATTGTGATTGCCTTGATCACATCTTTTGTCTAAAATGTATCCAGAGTACATATTTCAGCCCGCATTCCAAGGTGTCTCCTTGTTGTTTCAAGGATGTTTTAGAAAAAGCAAGTTAAATTTAAAAGGGCAGATAGTAAATTAATGTTTTATGTCTTTCATAAATGACAGGAAAGTTGGCAGAGATTGCAGTGTTTTTACAGGCTCATACTTTCATGAAAGTTTTATACACAGGAAATCTTTTATATCTTTTAATGAAGTAAGTGTATATTTTTGTTTCATCAGAAATCTCTGCATAATAGTTTTTTTAAATTGAACTTGCTTTTGTAAAACCATTTTTTCAAAAGAAGGAAATTAAATTTTATTTCAGAGCGAATTATCCACATATAAAACATTGCGTTTTTAATTCAGTGATATTAGCTATTCCATTCTAAATAATTAGAACAATTTTCAAATACTTTGTAACAATATACTAGAAAGTGAGTAAATAATAAAACCATTTGAATGCTTCAGATAAATTTAACATATAGAAAAAGGAGCTCCAGAAGTATACAGATTTTTTTAAATTATTTTTTTCTAAACTAGCTTCCTTGGTTTTAAGTGTTTATGGTACTAAAATACTATCATTATAATAAATGATATAGGTCTCCATGCATAGGCCTACAAGGTGTTATTAATTAGTGGTGGCAGGTTCACTGATACTTTCTGATGTTATAATAACTACATTCATTCCAGCATTGAGGAGGCTATGTCATGGCATTTTCACTTCATGCTGTCCATCTTTTTTTTAAGAACTGTTAAATCTGGGTGTTTTTTAAGGCATCTCATCTCCCTGCCTCCAAATCGGTAATGTGGCAGATGTGGCAGATGTGGCAGATGTGGTAGATGTGGTGGTGCCGCCTTCATTCAGCTTCCATTCAGCGAGCGTTTACTGAATGCTAGGCCCTAGACTCGGTCCTGGGGACGTAAAAATAAAATAATCATGGTTTCTGTTTGCAGGAACTTCACATTCTAGTGTTCAAGATGAAGATGTAAATATCACTCTAATATTTTTTGCTACAGTTGCTAACGTGATTAAGCGCAGTGTGTACATAGGAATAACATCTAATGCAAAAGTAGCGGCCGGTTATCAGGGAATGTTTCCTAGAGAGTCTGATTCCTCTGGTAAGTCCCAGAGGACAAGTAGATGTAGTTCAGCAGGCAGTGTGGTCATTACCCCTGCAGGTTTGCTGTTGTAAGGATGGACTCTTGCAGTTGTGCTCCATGACTGTGCCTGTACATTGTTCCTCTGCTTCAGTCAGTAACAGTGAAGGGGGCAAGTCTGGAACCGTTAATGGATGTTGCCTATGTAACATCAGTGTTGGTGTGTTGGTACATTGACATTGGGTTTGCAGGTATCCTTCTGTCCCCCTCATTTCCTTTATACAACAGCTCATGGTCAGTTGATACCCACATGAAGGCGGTTATGCTCTATGTTGCAAAGAGAATCTTTTGAAGAAATCCAAGCATTCTCCAAATCACTTTGGGATTCCTGATAGCCTCAGGAATGTCTCGTCAGAGTGGAGGAACTCATATAACCTCAGTAATATCAAGAGATTCTTTAAGGAGACTGAGGTGTCCAGTCAGTGCTGGTATCCCTAGATCTCAGCTCCTCTGTTCTGAGGTTTCTAGTCTCCCGAGATGAAGACCAAAGGATTGGGTTTTGGAGATTACCTAATGTGAGCAATTAACAGCTGGTCCTCACTAATTTTGTTTCATTTGACATTTTAGCCTCTGGTCTGAGCAAATTTAAGAATGAGAGATAGCTGGAGGTTTGGACTTTCGCCATGTCTGTCCACATGTCAGCACAGGCAGCTGGTGGTGTACTAATGCTGGTCTATAGGTTATGAGATTTCCCTGCAATAATATGGAATGTTCCAAGTCCACTGGGCTGTCCCCTAAAATAATGCCATATTTAACCCTCTTGCCTAGTTGTCTCAGTGAACAAAGGTCATATAACAGAAAATTCTATCCACAAATTGTTTTGCCCATAAAGTTCATCAGTTAAAGTAAAATGTTATTTAGATATGAAATATATTTGTCTTTAAGGCCCTAATACTCCTACCCATGAATATTATTCTATTATTTTAGAAATATATGTTTAAAATATAGACTCAGAGTTTTCTTCAGAAGTAGAGTATATAAGTTCATGACTTATAATGTTATGTATGCCTTTAACTAAGGTAATGAATGGCTCATGTCTTACATGAAATCAGACAGATGTACATGAATATTTTCAGTTAATGCAGGAGCTAAGAATTTTTCAGTCATGATAATAGTAATGGATAAATATGTGAAGTATAGGTATGAAATAAAATGGTTGTTAAGTTATTCAGTTTTAAAACCTTCATCTTCAATAGGCATGTATATCTCTATTAATATTCCATTGGATATCAAGTCCTACACTAATAATTGAAGCCATACTCCTAAATCAATATAGAAACTATATAATATCTGTCTTCCCAGTCCTTTTAATATTAGATTTACATCATTTTGTTTATTATTAAAGAATTTTAAGATAATAGTTTTGAAACTCTGATTCCAGAGAAACGTAAGTGATTGTACATATGTGAGGAAAATACAAATGCTAAGTTCTTGAAAACATATTTGAAATAAAATTTTAGTGCATGAAATAATTGTAAAATGCAAGAGACATCTGGTATAAAATATCCTTTTGAATCCACAACATTGTTTAGAATGAATTTGCAGTAGCTTATATGTTTTAAGGGTTTAACTTGTCATTGTTACCTATACCAGGTATAACTGGCTGAAAATTTTATTTATTATGCATGGGAAGCAGTCTATATGCTTTGTGCACTGTTAAATAAGTAAAAAGTATAATTATTAGTTAACGTTAATATAACAAAGGATTATTCCTAAATAAAACTGGTTGATTTGAAGGGGAAAAAAACTTTTAGTTTAGTAGTAAAACTATTGACCCTTGTTTTGTTTGTTAAGGAATCTAGCATTGTTAATACATACTGATTAACATTTAATTTTTCGCAGTTGTTTAATTGTATATTTGTGAATTTCTTTTCTAAGTGTACTGGGCATGTGAAAATACTATAATACAACATCTATGACTTTTAAGTAGATTAAATATTTTCTGTAATTGCTTTAAATACTACTTATAAATTCATAGTACAAAAGTAGCTTAATATGGAATTAATATATACCAGAGAATAAAATTTCCAAATTTGTGGAATTTTAAGGTATAACAATTTTAAGCACCTCTGAAATTGGTGCTTTAATTACAGAAGTTGAATAAGATATCTGCCAATTCATCTCAAACTAAGTAGGTCTCAACTTCATATATAAGATATTCTCAAATATTTTGGTAATTATGCTGGAAATTGATCACAATGAATAAAACTATGAAGAATCTGCATATTATTTTTAAAAGTTATTAAAGTCAATAATCTTTCAAAAGCAGAAAAAAAGTTACAATGGAGCAGTAAGAGATTAAAAAAAAATCTCTATATATTTTACTCCATTAATTTTCACAGAAGATTTGAGGAACTTCATTAGTTTAAGAGATATTTCAGCTTGTAAATGTGAGTCCATTTTCATTATATTACATGGACTTTTCATTTTATTTTTGATGAAATGCTGATTGCAATTATGTGTTTGATTTTTCTCCATATAATTTACACTCATTTAAAAATGTCATCAGAATTATTTAAAAACTACTTTTCTTACACATTTTAGTATATTACTTTAAAAAGTTGTTTTTAGATTTTCTCAGAATTGATGATGAGACAAATATCTAAAAATCACATTCCAGAGATGCTAAAAAAGAAAACTAGCATTAGTCATGCTTTATACTACCTGGTCTTAGCTTTTTTCTAATCATATAAAAATTAAAACTGTGTTGGCAAAAATAAACAAGGTGATTGCAGATACATTTTATTTATTTTAAATTTAATAATCAGGAACAAGTATAATCATACTGGTATTCTTTCAAGAATACAGTTATTGAGTTTCTAAAACCCCAGTATCTTGCCAAATTATGTAAAATATAAACTTAATTTTCTAGAGGGACTCATTACATTAAGGTGATCCTTTGGCAAATTCTTTTTTTTTTTTTTTTTAAGTTGCATGCTTCTTAAAGCAGAAATCACTCATGTTTGCAAAATAAACATGCATTTCACCTAGTGAGAAATGGATTCTGTCACTCGATGTTAAAAAAAAAAAAAGAAAGGGAGAGGGCCTTTAAATGTTTAAAAGAAAAAAATCTACCTACCTATCTCTACACCTGTATTTTAGTGATCTAAAGTATGTGAAATGGTCTAAAGCACAGGGGAACATTCATACAAACTTTATTTCTTTTGAGTATTGATTATTGGGAGCATCAGGATGACAGATAACTTGTCACTTTAAAATATTCTTTGTAAAATGATTCTTTTAAAAAGTCTGAGGACTTCCAAAAATTAAATTTATGGATCCTTTAATATTTTCTGTAAGATTGCTTTAAATACTGCTTAGAAATTCCTTCAGCATATACCAATGTAATTTAATATGGAATTAGTACATATTTGAGATTAAAATATCCAAATTTGTGGGTGTTAAGAGATAACAATTTTGAGTACCAATGAAGTTAGTACTCTAAATCTAGAACATACTGAATAAAATATCTTCCAAATCACCTCAGTGTAAGTAGCTCTCATTTTTAAATATTAGGTATTCTCAAAAATTAGTTATTAAACTGACAATTGATGACCACAGTTAACCAAAATAGAAAATCTGCACATACATTTTTAAATGTTCACTAAATTAATTAGCATAATTGAAAAACTAGGATATATGTACACAGATGTGCGAAAATATTTTTCACACGCTAAATAATAAATATTTCCTCCTGTTAAGCCATGTGATACATTGTTAAGGAAATTCTGTGAAATACTTCTGCTATAGAGTTTGTCCTATTTTTCTGAATTCTGACTTTCTTGCTTTAGTGCCATCATTGCCTGCACAAATGCCAAGTGAGCTTGGGTTGAAGTGTAGCCTGAGTGGAGTCGAATAGCACAGTGCTTGTCTCTCTGAATTACAGTAAATACATTTGAGAAAATCCACTGAAACACATTTTCATTCAGCAAGTATCATGCACCTGCCATGTGGATAGTACTAGTACATGTTAATATATAGCACTAAGAATATTGTGCCCTTTGTTTTTCTAATTATCTTGACCTCCTTAGGCTCTGAGAGGACAATGAATCTAGTGAGTGTTGGCATCTATGTAGAACCAAACTTTTGTTCTACAATTTTGTAGGTCTTTAGTTCAGCTCTCAATTAGTCCATTAATTCATTCATAGATTTATTAATTTCTCCACTTACAAAGTGACTCTGCATATTCCTGGGAGTTCAAATTTGCACAAATACAGACATGTTTCACGAACTGTTAACTATTCAGGGATGATTCTCAGGATTTGGTTTGCTTAAGAATCATTTGAGAAGCTTATTTAAATGCCAATTCCAGTGGCCTTTACCCCCAATTTTTGTTTCATTAGATTTGGATACAGCCCATGAATCAACATTTTTCAACACGACTGCCCTTCCTCCTGTCCTCCAAGAGATTCTGTTGCAGGTGATGTGTAGAACATACAGTGAGGAATTCTAATCTTAGTCTGCGTATGGTCAGTGCACTTTATGTTTGATGTGATATATCCTGAAGCAAGAGGAATAAAATATTAGAAAGTCTAATTTTTACAACAGAGAGAGCATGGAATAGAGGTTTCTGAGTTAACCAGGCTCTGTTGAATTGTCTCCTGGAAATAAGGAACAGTCTTGCTAAGAAGCTATGGGTAATGCAATTTGTATTACCTTATTGTCTCTGTCTTCCTTCCTGATACCATATTTACAGGAGTGCTTGAAAAATGAACTGCTTAGAGTAGGAAAATTACATATTAGGAAATGATTCTAGCATAGACCTGGGGACATGGTTCCGATGAGCTTCTGTTTTACATTAAATCTTTATTTAGGATTCTTACTTTGCTTTCATTAGATGTGACTCATAGCCTCCTTCATTGCTTTCTGGACGCACTCGTTTCATGTTTGGAATTGTATTTATGCTTCATTCTCTTCACGCTTTTTTTGTGTTTCTTTTCAAAAAATATCAGAACATTTGCAGATGATAACTAGGGTTTGTGTGTAGAGATTGCATTTTAAATAAATATAAACTTGCATGCCACCAAAAATAGATATCATGCTACATGATTTACTTCTATGGTATTTGATAAGAAATGTTGCTTTTTTCCTTTAAAAAATTTTCTACACTGCTATATTTAAAACAGATAACCAACAAGGACATACTGCATAGCACAGGGAATGCTACTCAATATTCTGTAATAACCTAAATGGGAAAAGAACTTGAAAAATAATAGATACATGTATACATATAAATGAAAATAAAAAGCTAAGCAATAAAAACAAAACAAAAAATGATCTACTTTCCACGCATAAGCAGCTTAGAGGAAAATGGCAGCTCACCAAGGAACAAAAAGTAATAGTGAATTGTTGAGATTTTTTTATATGTATAAAGGGATGAATAAACTATTTGAAATAATGAGTAAAAAAATTTTTTTCCAATGGTAAAAGCAGATCAGCATAACAGAGTGAAGTCAACAGTTTGAAAATAAAATCTAAACCCATAAACAAATTATTGACAATTGTCCTTCATCTCATTTGTATACCTGTGTGACAATTCCTTTATTTGAGAGAGAGCTGTTCTTAGTATATTCGTGGGTAGGTTGTTTAATACATATTTCTCGCTTTGAAGTAAGTTAGAAATTTTTGACATGTAACAATGTAAGTTAATGTGCTTTTTCATACTTAGGCCATAGCTTTTCACTGATTATTTTGCAAAGGTATGAGCCACACTGTGAGATGTTTTGTGTGGTCTGTGGTCAAAGCACTGGGCTAGAACTCTAAGACCGGCTCCAGCCCTCATGCTGCCTCTTGTTAGTTTTGTCACCTGAGCTACAAGTAATTCATTTTAAAATGCAGATAAAAATATTCCTATCACATAGAGATGCTGTGGGAATAAAAATGAGATATTCTCTGAAAGTGCTATAATTTTTTTTTTTTTTGCCTTGCCTAACAAGAATATCTGAAAAAAGACACTGGAATTTATATACAAAACTTTCCTTCCAAGTAAATTCATATCTTCTAACTTACATACATGTTGTCTAGTTATAAGCAATGAAAAAAAAAAAGCTTTCTTTAGCATTGAGAAATTGCCTATTAACAGTAAAAATAGAAGTTTCCCACAAGACAGTAAAATCAAAAGCTTGAAGACAAAGAATGTAAAACTACAAATGTATTTGCAAGCCAAAGTATTTGCTGTATCACTACAAAATATTACATTTATTTTTAACATGGATATTTAAGGAACAGCAAACATTAATGTGATTTGGTTAAAGATATAGAGTGAATTATTCTACTCTCTTCAATTTTCTTCCATATAAATGGTTTTTAGGAAGAAAAGAAAAATGATTTGTGCATACACATGAATGTCCACTAGCAAAAGTTGGGCTGGGAGCAGGAATAGGAGGGGGAGAGACAAGGAGGAGAAATATTAAGAACTAGAAATCTGTACTTATGTTTACATACTTCTGTGTAAGTAAAGTCATAAATGTATTGAGAAATCTATGAGCTTTAAAAACTCTTAATTATATTGATAAGTATGAAAATATTTGAAACAGCACAATTTTGATGGTTTTACATTAATTCATTGTATAAACGAATCACAACCAAATTGAAAATCACTGTTAAATATTTTTAGGGTTTTGTTGCTTTTGAAATAAACTTGTCCATTTCAAATACTTAATAAAATGGTGATGTTATACTTCAAGATGATTTGTTTAGCTGTGGTAATGATTTTCATATAATTTGACTGAATTTGAATTAATTTTGCACTCCATGTAAGAGCCATTTGAAAGTGGTACAAAATCATGGCTTTATTGTGTTTTTTTTTTCTTGGTTGAAAATGTGCAAAGAAATGCAATTAATTCAGCAGTTATTTGCATTTTAACATCAAAAACAATAGATATTAAAGAGGCATTAAAACTCCTCTGAATTCCTTAAAACTTCTTATATAACTATAGTAATCTGTTTAGATTTTCATATGTTATAATACCACTGATATCTTATTTAATCATCTCTAAATAGAAACCTTAAAATTATTGAAGTTGAACACTGAATATACATTAACAGAAGAGTGCTCACAAAATTGCCCAGTTTTCAATATCTGAAAACAGTAGTTTTTGTGAAATAAAGTTTCATTCAAAATTTTTAAAGTTATTTAATAAACATGTTTTTCAAAATTTGAAATATTTAAACTGGTCCTGTATATGAATTTCTTTTGGAATGGAAATATAATTTTCTTTTTTAATAGTCTCATGTTCAGTAATTTCAGAAAGGAAATATTCTTAAGAATAATGAATGTATTTTTTGAAAATTATTCTAAAGCTTTTAAATAGAAGAGTGCTAAAGTACATAATGGAAAAAAATATGACAGTGTTCTAATGGAGGCTAATTAGATTTAGTGACTTAGATTTTACTTTTCACTTTTTTAGTTGCTTTCTGCAAGAGATGAATGAGTGCCTTATATTGGTATAGGATGAATTTGCTTGTGTCAGAATATAAACTTAAAATTCCGTATAAAGTTTTAATTTCTTTAAAACTCAGTTTTTCAAGAATTGTCAGAAGGGGGTTCATTAGGCCAGCTATTTTTCATCTCTTAAGTGCTGTCATATTTACTTATTAATTAATGACATTTGTTTTGGGATTCTGTATTTCAAGAATTTAATGTAGAGTGTTGCTAATGTCATAAAACAAAATTGAAATTAACCTTCTGAAACTGATTTTTGGAAGGTAATTTAGCA
Organism: Aethalodelphis obliquidens; assembly: GCF_003676395.1. Lineage (NCBI taxonomy): Eukaryota > Metazoa > Chordata > Mammalia > Artiodactyla > Delphinidae > Aethalodelphis > Aethalodelphis obliquidens. The sequence continues at coordinate 8,057,376 of NW_020837977.1, read as the reverse complement.
TAGTGTTAGGAATAACAGCGGCATGCATGAGCTTTGTATTCAGGCAGCCCTATTTGCAGGTTTCCCCATTGCCCCTTACTAATTCTATGATTTGAGAACAGTAACGTCCTTCTCCCAAATGTCAGATTCGTCATCAGAAAAATGGGAATTATAACAATACTTATATCACACGGTTTTGTGAAGATTAAGTAAAATAATTTCTGTAAAGTGCTCAGTGTAGCTGATAAAGGATTAGACCTAGAAAAAAAGGTTTGTTATTGTAATTCATATCATTTTTATATCAGTTTCTTTCCTGTCTTCAACTAGCACAAGAGGTTTAGTACATGTGAAAAAGAAAGTGAGACCATAGGATTTTGGCCTTAGAGGTTTATTGTCTTTTGTCATAAATGTTTCATCTAAATATGCTCCACATGTTTAGATATCATTTCAACAAGTACTCTCTACTTGATATTTAAGTCCTACGAATTATTTTATCTTCTCACAATTTTAGAGAATTCATATCCAATAATAAAAGCAAAAATATCAAGAAAGAAATGGGTGGGGGGATTTTTTTCTTTCTTATTTTTCCCCAGGCTAAAATCTGATGTTCTTATCTTTTTTATGGACTTCGCACATTTACGATCTGAAATTCTCAAATAACATTGTTAATATCTGATACCATTGGATTTCTAACATCTCGGTGGCTGAGTTAAGGACATCTTTTGTAGAAAGCAGTTTAAGATAGGAAACATCTCTGTTCATACACAGTTTAAACACAAAAGGGACAAATAAGCTCCAAGTAGCTCCATTTTGTTAAGGAAAATTATGAATGTGAAAGAAGTTATTCTCTGATATAAAAGCTTTTAACTGAAAGAAAGAAAATCCTAAGAACACACATTTTAAAAAAATCACAGACACAGCATTTCTTTTACAATAAAGTTCAGATTCTTTGCTCATAAAGCGATTCCTTTTTCCACAAAGCAACAATCATAGTTGTTTCCTTAGAAATCCTATGTTTGTTTAAAACACACTTTCCAACCATAATGCTGTCATAATATACACATTTATAAGTTTATTTTTTAAATTGTATCATTGCTTTCCCTAGTAATCAGGAGTTTAAATAATTCTCAGTTTAAAAAAATAGCAAGAAAAGTGATATGTGCTCATTACTGGCCTTTTAATGGTTTCAAGATCTTAGCATCTCTGTGCTACTGACTGTTTAAATGTGTATACTGTCAACGTGATTACATTGCTTATTATCTTCCTGACAAGCAAAAAATTTTAGAAATTTGAACAAAGAACGATTCTTTTGGGGAAAACTATTGGCACTTATAAGTCAACATAGGCAAATTTTAGGGACTTGTCATATCAAATCTTCTAAGAGTCAAATTTTCTTTAAAATAATATTTTTTTGATTATTAAAAGACAGATATTCAATTTAAAGAGCATGGCATTACGGAGGTCAAAATAAGTAAATAAAAAGTGTTACCCAGAAATAATTACTTTTAATGTTCAGTGATGTACTTTCTAGGTATTTTTATACATAACAAACATAGAATACTATTAACATTTATGTGCATTACAATATGCAATGCACTGCACCTAAATGCTTTGTGTACATTACTTAATTACAAAAATACCATGGGATAGACAGTATAATTATTCTTACACCATAGAAAAGGACACAGATCCTTGTGAAACAAAATTTTCTTAGATTACATGGTTGGTACTCAAGAGTTAGATTCCTAAGCTTTAAGAATCAAACACTAAACTGTGGAATACATACACATTAAAATACCCATTTTTGTTAATATTGTATAGACTTACTTGCCTATATATGCAGTTTCCACACAGGCAACAAAGTTTTAAAATTTAACGTCAGGGGCTTCTGCTTTTGCTCATGATGGAGTAGCTGGTATTAGTCTTACTCCTTCATATTAAGTAATTATAAAACTAGACAAAGTATATGCCGACTTTACAGGCACAGGACAAAAGGTAGCATGGGACTGTGGTTCTTGAGAGGAGGGAAACGAGAGGTGAGCCATGTGTTTCATGCTGGCTTTCTTCATGGTGACACTTTCCCTGGCCAACTTGTATGGAGGTGGAGTTCAAGTGGAGTGAAGAGTGGCGATCTCACTGATCTGAGGAGGAAATGGCTAGGATTTGTGGGACAGTGTGCCAAGAAAAGGCAGCAGAGGGAGAGGACAGAAGTCTATACGTGTATTTTCTTGGATTCTTTACTGAGGACTGTGCTGTTCTTGCACAGGGCAAGACTACTTTAGACCTGAGAGAGTGATTATTATGAGTCTGGGAACTGAATAGAGAAAGAGAGGTCAGGCAGAGCTGGGACACTTCAGAGTTACAGCCCAGCCAAAGAGAATAAACCTTCCTGAGTTCCTTGAGCATTCAGAAGAGACCTTGGAAAAATCAAACATTAAGGTAGATAGCTAGTTGGAAGCAGCCGCATGGCACAGGGATATTGGCTTTGTGCTTTGTGACAGCCTGGAGGGGTGGGATAGGGAGGGTGGGAGGGAGGGAGACGCAAGAGGGAAGAGATATGGGAACATATGTATATGTATAACTGATTCACTTTGTTATAAAGCAGAAACTAACACGCCATTGTAAAGCAATTATACCCCAATAAAGATGTTAAAAAAAAAAAAAAGAGTTATAACCACACACTGAATTGAGAGCCACTTATAAGAAAGAGGGAAAAATTGAAACAGACCCAGCCTAACAAAGCATACTTTGTTAATGCTTATGAAGGTGAGGTAGATCTGCCAATAATTTAATTCCTGACATAAAACTCAGTATCCTTTAGAGAAGACAACATAAACCAGCCTTCCTACAAAGAATCAACTATAGTATCCACCATATTATAAAAAATTACTAGTCATGTAAAAAAGCAGGAAAATTGTGACCCCAAATGAAGACAAAAGAGCATTCAACGGAAACAGACCTTATTATACTCAGATACTGGAATTAGCTGACTTTTAGTAGCTTTTAAAAAACAATTATACATATTTTGTGGACTTAAAGGAAAGGAACACAAGGAATAAACAGATGAGACATCTCGGTTGAAATACTGAAACTAGAAAAAGAACCAAAGGACAGCCTAGAACTGAAAATACAATATGTGAAGTTTTAAAACTCACCAGATAGAAATAACAGCTGATTTGAACAGTGCAGAAAGAAGGGTCAGTGAACTTGAACACAGGTCAACAGAAATAATCCACACTGGAGATCAGAGATTTTTAAAATGAAGAATAAAATGAAAAGGGCTTCAGTGACCAGTGGGACAATAGAAAATGATAAAACATTTAATCAGAATTCTAGAAAGGGGAGAAAGAATGGGAAAGAAAAAAAGATTTTAAGAAATAATGTCCAACTTTTTTTAAAATTTGGTGAAAAATATGAGCCTACAATACAAGTTCATAGAATGTCAGGCTGATAAGATAAAACAGTTTCAGGTAAACAGAAGCTGATAGAATATGTTATCAGCAGACCTGCACTATAAGAAGTGTTAGAGTCTCTGAGGCTGAAGGGAAATTGTATCAGATAGAAAATTAGATTTGTAGGAAGGAATGAGAACACCAGAAGTATTTAATACATGAGTAAATATATAAGGCTATCTTCCTTCTGTTAATTTTTAGAAAGACAGCTGACTGTTTGAAGCAAAAATACAAACAATGTAGTGTAGGGTTTATAACATACAAAGAATTAAAATCATAGGAAAAAGCACAAAGGATGAGAGTAAATGGAATCACTTTTTATAAGAAGTGATACAATACTAATTGTAAATAGACTATAATAAGCTAGGGAGGCATGGCTTTAATCCCAAAGGCAATCACTAAAAATAAATAAATAGAGAGCTTTAGCTAAAAAGCTAACAGAAAACATAACATCAAATACTAAAATACGTTTGACTAAGGAGGAACAATGGACTCCAAGGCAGTTGGGGCAAATAGAACACAAATAATGTGATGTTCAACTTAAACCTAAACATATTAATAATTACATTAAGTATAAATGGACTACACTCACCAATTAAAAGGCAGAGATTGTTAGCCTGGATAAATAAGCAAGACTCATATGCTGACTATAAGATTCATAGTTTAAAGATCAGGTAGGTGAAATTAAAAGGATAGAAAAGACATTACATGCCAAAAGCAGGCACAAGAATGTCGCTGTAGCACAATGATGAAAAGTACATTCATCAGGAAGACATAGCAGTTGTAAATGTATATGCACTTAAAAATATTTTCAAAGTATGTGAAGTAAAATTAGAAAAATTAGAGAGATGGCTAGTCACAGTAGGATATTTAATACATTTCTCTCAGTAATTGATAGAAAATGTAGACAAAAATCCATAGGGATATGGAAGACTATCAACATTTATTGTAGGTTGAAATTTACAGTATACCCAACAATGCAGAAAACACATTATTTTCAAGTGCAGATGGAATATTCATCAAAATAGACTGTATGGGGACTTCCCTGGTGGTGCAGTGGTTAAGAATCCGCCTGCCAATGCAGGGGAACACGGGTTTGAGCCCTGGTGCGGGAAGATCTCACATGCTGTGGAGCAACTAAGCCCATGCGCCACAGCTGAGCCTGTGCTCTAGAGCCGGTGAGCCACAACTACTGAGCCCACATGCCTAGAGCCTGTGCTCTGCAACAAGAGAGACCACCGCAATGAGAAAAGCCTGCACACCGCAACGAAGAGTAGCCCCCGCTCAGCACAACTAGAGAAAGTCCTCACACAGCAACCAAGACCCAACGCAGCCAAAAATAAAAAAATAAATTTAAAATTAAAAAAAAAAGATTGTATGCTGAGCCAACTTTCTGTACTCTGATCACAACAGGATTAAATTAGATATCAACATAAGACAAGTAGGAAGATTCCAAAATATGGAAATTAATTCTTCATAACACATAGATGAAAGAAAAACCAAAAGGGAACTTAGAAAATAATTCAAACTAAGAGAATGAAAATACAGCATACAATATCTGGGGGGATGTAGCCAAAGCACTGCTTAAAGGAAACTCAGAACCTTAAACAAAAGAATTTTAAATTATTGATATAAATTTCTCCCTTGAAAATCCAGAAAATAAATACAAATTGAATCCAAATAAGTTGAAAGAAGGAAATAATACAGATAAGGATAGGAATCGATGAAATAGAAAAAAAGGCTAACACAATATTAGCAATGTTGAAACTAATAAATTCCTAGTAATACTGACAAAAAGGTAGAGAAACACAAATTACCAATATTACAAAGGAGAGACACGGCCAAATTTCACTACTAGATTTTATATAGACACAAAAGATAACAAAAGAATATTGCAAGTAACTTTATGCCAACATAGTTAGCATACAATGGGAAAAAATCCCAGCAAAACACATCATACCAGAGATAAAACAAGAAGAAGTAGTGCATCTGAATAGTTCTACATATGTTAAATTGAATTTGCAAGCAAAATCCTTCCCCAAAAGAAAACTTCACGTTCAAGTTTTCAGTGGTGAACTCTATCAACAATTTAGGGAAGAAATAATGCCAAATGTAACAAACTCTTTCACAAAATAGAGAAGAGGGAAAATTTCTCACATTGTCTTGAGACCAGCATTGTTCTGATATCAAAACCTAACAAAGACTTTAAAAGAAAAAAAATTACAGATGCATCTCCCTTATGAACATAGATACATGTGTTCTTAACAAAATATTATTAAATTAGATCTGTATGATCCAGTACAATTGAATTAAACTCCTAATGGGCTTTAAAAAAAAGAAATTGATGAACTGATTCTAAAATTTATATGGAAATCATGACCTTGAGTGGCCAAAGTCATCTGGGAAAAGAACAGTATCTGTGGAATTACAGTATCTGATTTCAAGATTTACCATAAGGCTATAGTAAGACAGTGCGGTATTGACATGACTAGATGAACAGATCAATGGAATGGATTAAAGTCCAGAAATATATCTGGTCAGTTAGTTTTCAACAAAAGCTTCAAGGCAATTTGATATAGAAAGGAAAAGATTTTCAAGTATTAGTGCTGGAACAATTGGATATATATACAGAAAAAGAATGAACTTTGACCTTCTACTTCATACCATGACAGAAATTATTTTGAAATGAATTACAAGCGCAAACATAAGAGCATAGATTCTGAAACTTCTAGAAGGAAATGTAGAATATATTCACAACCTTGGGGCAGGCAAAGATTTTTCTAGAGATAAAAAAAAATCACTAAGGGTAAAAGAAAAATTTGATAAACTGGACCTCATTAAAATTACAAATTTCTTCATAGAAAATGAAAGTAAGAGGAAAATAAACAAAATGTAAAGGCATGCCACTGACCGGGAGAAAATAGATGCAGTATATCTGACAAAGAACTCTTATCTACAATGTATACAGAGCCCCTTCGAATCAGTTTTTCAACAGCACAAATAACCTAATAAAGATAGGCAAAAGATTTCAATATACAGTTCACAAAAGGAGGTAAACAAATGGTAAATAAGCACATGAAAAGCTTTTAACATTGTTAGCCATCAAAGAAATGTAAATTAAAACAACATTGAAATATCTCTTCCCACCAACTAGAATGACTAAAATGAAAGACTTTAAACACCAAATGTTGTCAAGAATGTGGAGTAGCTGGAATTCTCAAACAGTTGCTCTTGGGAATAAAATTTTATAATCACTCTGGAGAAAATGTCTGGCAGTTTCTTATAAAGTTTAATATGTACCTATCATGTGGTCTAGCAGTTCCTAGATGTTTTCCCAAGGGAAATAAAACATGTATTCACAAATATTTGTACATGAAAGCAGTTTTATTCAAAGTAACCCACACAGAAAACAATCAAAATTACATTCACTGCAAATTGTATATTCACACAATGGAATACTATTCAATAAAAATGAGCTAAGTACTGATACATGTAACAATATGATGAATCTCACTGCTATGGAGTGAATCGTTTCCCCCTCTCCCACCAAAGTCATATGTTGATACTATAACTCCTAATGTGATAGATTGTATTTGGAGATAGGGCTTTTATGAGGTACTTAAGGCTACATGACATAAGGGTGGGTTCCTAATCCAGTAGGACTGGTGGCCTTGTATGAATAGGAAGAGCTTTCTCTCCCCCCCTCTCCCTCTCCCCACGTGCATGAACTGAAGAAAGGCCGTGTGAGGACACAGTGAGAAGGTGGCTATCTGCAACCCAAGGAGAGAGCTCTCACCTGTCAGACCTGCTGGCATCTTGATCTTGGACTTTCCAGCCTCCATGACTGTGAAAGAGTAAATTTCTGTTGTTGAAGTTACCCAGGCTAACATACTTTGTTATGGCAGCCTAAGCTGAATAAGAAACTCATAAACATCGTATTGAACAAAAGAAACGAGACAGAAATGATTACATACCATACTAATTTAATCACAAGAAATTGAACAACAGGCAAAACTAATTTATGGTGATAGAAATCAGAACGTAGCAGGGGCAGTGAGGGATTGGCATGAGGAAACTTCCAAGGTGATAGAAATATTTTATATTTTCACTGGGGTATTCATTATATAGGTGTATACATTTATCAAAACTCATTACATTTATCAAAACTCATTTGCATTTCATTGTAAATTTGAATTAAAAAATAAGACAACAATTTTAATATATAAAAATCATGGCTACATAATGTTGCATCATAGAATACTCAAGGAGTCAAAATTAAACTTGACGTTTGTTATTGTTTCTGAAATGAAATGATTAAATTTAGGTAAAAGACACATGAGGTATGAAAAGTAATTCAAGACACTCATATGGGCACTTGCTATGGAAATATCTCATAACCGTGACCTCTGATAAGTTTTCAAAAAGTCTGTGCTTATTGTAAGTGTGATGTTTGAATAATCCTGAGCAGAAACAGAAATTGTCATTTTAATTTCATAGTAGCACATCGAAAAGCAGAATTTGATCTTTGTTGATGAATTTCCTAGTTTTGAATATATATACTCTTCCAATATGGTCACACTATCTTTTATTTGATATACTAACAGTTCCTTTCTCATCAATTTGTCTGTGATATAAAGAGCTAAATATGTGGAAATTTGACCTGAAAATGTCCTTACTATTAACTGCAAATGTGTAGTATTAAAACGGGAATCTGCTCATATTCTTTTTTTAAACATCTTTACTGATATATACACATGACATGAAACTCACCCATTTAAAGTGTACGGTTCAGTGGGCTTTTACTATATTCACAGAGTTGTGCAACCATCCCAGAATCTAATTCAGAGCAGTCTCATCACTCCAAAGAAACCCAATTAGCAGTCACTTCTTGTCCCTAGCACCACCCACTCCCACACCTCTAGGCAATCAGTAATTTTTTTCAGGCTTACAGTTTTGCCTGTTTTGAGCATTCTACGTAAATTAAATCATACATGTAATATATGTGGTCTTTGGTGAAGGGCTTCTTTTGCTTAGCATGATGTTTACAAGGTTTATCAATGTTATAGCATGTATTCATTCTTTATTCCTTTTCTAAAAAATATAGACTTTAGGTTTTACAGCATTTTTAGGTTCACCGGAAAACTGAGCTGAAGGTACGGTTGTTTCCCACATACCATCCTGTCCCACATTGGTACAACCTTTCCTACTGTCAACGCCGCACACCAGAGTGAAATGGTATAATAAATGAACATACATTGACACATTATTATCACCCAAAGTTCATACTTTAACCATTGTTCATTTTCAGTGTTGTTCATTCTTTTGGAAATGAAAAATGTTTAATGACTTGTATCCATCATTATAGTTTCATACAGAGTAGTTTCACTGCCCATAAATCCTCTGTGCTGTATCCATTCATGCCTCTAACAGCCCCTAACTGTCATTGACCCTTTTTAACTGTCTCCATAGTTCTTTCTTTTCCAGAGTATTGAAAGTTGGGATCATACTGTATGCAGACTTTTGAGACTGGCTTCTTTCACTTAGTAATATGCGTTTAAGTTTCCGCGAGGTCTTCTTATAGTTTGATAGCTCATTTCTGTTTAACACCAAATAATATTTCATTGTCTCCATGTACCACAGTTTCTTTTCCATTCTTCTACTGAAGTATTACGTCTTGGTTGCTTCCAAGTTTTGGCAGTCATGAATAATGCTGCTAAAAACATCTGTGTGCAGGTGTTTCTGTGGACTTAAGTTTTCAATTCATTTGGATATATACCATGGAACATGATTGCTGGGTTGTTTAGTAAGAATATATTTAGTTTTGTAAGAAACTGGCAAACTCTTTTCCAAAGTGGCTGTACTATTTTGCATTCCCACCACCAAGGAATGAGAGTTTCTGTTACTCCACATCCTTACACAGCATTTGGTGTTGCAAGGTTTTAGGATTTTAGCAGTTCTAATAGGTGTGCAGTGGTATCTCATTTTATTTGCAATTTCCTAATATGATGTTGATGTTGAGCAACCTTTTCATATGCTTATTTACCATCTATATATCTTCTTTGGTGAGGTGCCTGCTCATATCTTTGGCCCATTTTTTAATTGGCTTGTTTGTCTTCTTATTGTTAAATATTAAGAGCTGTTTTTTTTTCTTTTGACCACTTCACCCTGTTTGTATATGTTCTATGTATTTTGGAAAATAGTTCTTTATTGGGTGTATCATTTGGAAATATTTTCTCCCAGTCTGTGGTTGTCTTCTCATTCTCTTGACATTGTTTTTCACAGAGCAAGTTTTTAATTTTAGTGAAGTCCAGCTTGTCAATTACTTCTTCATGGATTGTGACTTTGTGTCATATCCAAAAAGACATCTCCTTACCCAACGACATCTAGGTTTTCTTCTTATCTTCTAGGAGTTTTATACTTTTGCAATTTATACTTAAGTCTTTGATCCATTCTGAGTTAATTTTTGTGGAGGGTGTAAGGTGTGTGTCTAGATTCATTTCTTCTGCATGTGGATGTCTAGTTGTTCCAGTACCGAACTATCTTTTCTTCATTGTATTGCCTTTGATCACTTGTCAAATCAGTTAACTATATTTATGTGGGTCTATTTCTAGGCTTTCTATTCTGTTCATTGATCTGTTTATCTGTTTCACCAGTGACACCATCTTGATTACTTTAGATTTATGGGAAGACTTGAAGTCAGGTATGTCAGTCCTCCACCTTGGCTCTTCTGCTTCAGTACTGTGTGAGCTACTCTGGATTTTTTGCCTCTCCATATAAACTTTAAAATCAGTTTGTTGATATCCACGAAATAGCTTGCTGGGATTTTTATTGGAACTGTGCTCAATCCATAGATCAAGATGGGAGGAACTACATCTTGATGATATTGCGTCTTTCTATCCATGAACATAGAGTATCTCTCCACTTATTTAGTTCTTTTTTATTTCATCAGAGTTTTATAGTTTTTGTCTTGTAGATCTTGTACATATTTTGTTAGATTTATACCTAAGTATTTCATTTTGGGAGGTGCTAATACAAATGGTACTATGTTTTAAATTTCAAATTTCACTTATTCATTGTTGGTATTTAGGAAAGCAATTGACATTTGTATACTAATCTCTATCCTGCAACCTTGCAACAATTGCTTATTCCAGAAGTTTTTTTCAGTTGTTTTGAATATTGTACATGGACAATCATGTCATCTGCAAACACAGACAATTTATTTCTTCTTTCTTAATCTATATACCTTTTACCTCTTTTTCTTGTCTTACTACAACAAAGTAAGAAGTTGAAATGCAGAGTTGAAAAGGACTGATGATAGAAAACATCCTTGCCTTGTACTTGACCTTAGTGGAAAAGCTTTGAGTTTCTCACTTTTAAATATGATTTTAGCTGTAGGTTTTTGTAGGTATTTTTTCTCAATTTGAGTGTGTTCCCCCCATTCTTAGTTTATCATGAGAGTTTTTATCATGAATGGGTGTTAGATTTTGTCATATGCTTTTCTGAATCCATTGATATGATCATGTGATTTTTCTTTTTTAGTCTGTTGGTGTGATGAATTACATTAATTGATTTTTTTGTGTGTGGTACACGGGCCTCTCACTGTTGGGGCCTCTCCCGTTGCGGAGCACAGGCTCCGGCCTTCAGGCTCAGCAGCCATGGCCCACGGGCCCAGCCGCTCCGCGGCATGTGGGATCTTCCTGGACCGGGACACGAACCCGTGTCCCCTGCATCAGCAGGCAGACTCTCAACCACTGCGCCACCAGGGAAGCCCACATTAATTGATTTTTAAATGTTGAACCAACCTTGCATGCCTGAGATAAATCTCCCCTGGTTATGGTTTATAATTTTTTATACAGTGTTGGATTCGATATACTAATATTTTTTTGAGGATTTTTGCATCTGTGGTCATGAGAGCTGTTGGTCTGTAGTTTTCTTGTATTGTCTTTGTCTTTTTATTAGGGTAATACTGGCCTTTAAAAATGAGTTAGGAAATATTCTCTCTGCTTCTATCTTCTGGAAGAGATTGTAGAGAATTGGTATAATTTCTGCCTTAAATGTTTGGTAGAGTTCACAGGTGGACTCAGGTGGGCCTGGTGCTTGTTTTTAGAAGATTATTAATTATTGATTCAATTTCTTTAATAGATACAGGCTTATTCGGATTGTCTATTTCTTATTTTTTCTTTTGTGAGTTTTGGAAATATGCGTATTTCAAGGAATTGATGTCCCCTCTTTCATTTCTGATTTTAGCAATTTGTGTCTTCTCTGTTTTTTATTTAGATTGGTTAGAGGCTTATCAATTTTATTCAGCTTTTCAAATATCCAGCTTTTCTTTTTATTTTCTTTATTAATTTCCTGAATCAACTTCATTGATTTCTGCTCTGATTATTATTTCTTTTCTTCTTCTTACTTTGAATTTAATTTGCTCTTCTTTTTCTAGTTTCTTAAGGTGGAAGCTTAGATTATTGATTTTAGATCTTTCTTCTTTTCTAATGTACATAGTCTGTGCTATACACTTTCCTCTAAGTACTGTTTTACTGTATCCACAGATTTTGGTAAGATTTGGTTTGCTTTCATTTTCATTTAGTTCAACATATTTTTTAAAATTTTCTTGAGATTTCTTCTTTGACTCATTTTGAAATGTGTTGTTTAATCTCCAATTATTTTGTGGTTTTCCATTTTCTTTCTGTTACTGATTTAGTCTTATTGTGGTCTGAAAGTAGACATTTCATGATTTTTATTCTTTTAAATTTATTAAGTTGTGTTTTATGGCTCTGAATATTGTATATCTTGAAGCATGTTCCATGTGAGCTTGATAAGAATGTGTATTCTGCTGTTGTTGGATATAGTAGTCAGTAGATGTCAATTATATACAACTCACGGATGGTGCTGTTGAGTTCAACTATGTCCTTACTGATTTTTTGTCTGCTGGATCTGTCCATTTCTGATAGAGGGGTGGTGAAGTCTCCAACTATAACAATGAATCCATCTATTTCTCCTTGCAGTTCTTTCTGGTTTTGCCTCATGTGTTTTGAGGCATACCTGTATATGTACATTAGGCATATACATATTAGGAATTATTATGTCCTAGGAGGATTGACCCTTTTATCATGCTGTAATGCTCTTCTTTATCCCTGATAACTTTCCTTGCTCTGAAGTCTACTCTATCAAAAATGAATTTAGCTACTCCCAGTTTCTTTTGATTATTGTTATCCTGGTATATTTCTCCATCCATTTACTTTTGGTCTATATGTATCTTTGTATTTAAAGTATGTTTCTTATAGACAAATATAGCTAAATCTTGTTTTTTAGTTCACTCTGACAATATCTGTCTTCTAATTGGTGTATTTAGACCATTGATGTTTAAAGTGTGATTGATATAGTCAGATTAATATCTACCATATTTGTTATTGATTTTTATTCATTGCCTGTTCTTTGTTTCTATATTTGTCTTCCACTTTTTTTCTGCCCTTTTCAGTTTTAATTGAGCATTTCATGTTATTCTATATTCTCTCCTTAGCATGTCAGTTAATATATATAATATATTTTAACATCTTTATTAGAGTATAATTGCTTTACAATGGTGTGTTAGTTTCTGCTTTATAGTCAGTTATATATTTTTTAAAAATCTTTTTGGTGGTTGCCATAGAATCAGCAGTATACATTTATGACTTATCTAAGTTCACCTTTTCACAGGTAGTACAAGTACATTATAATAACAAAATAATCATAATTCCTCTGTTCCCTCCCTTGTATCATTGCTGTCATTCATTTTACTTATACATAGGCATACATAAGCATATATATATAATACTATGTATTTGTATATACATAATCAAGTGCATTGTTGCTATTATTACTTTGAACAAACTGTTACCTGTTAGGTCAATTAAGAGAAAAGAAAATAAAAAGTTTTATTTACCTTCACTTATTCCTTCTCTGATGCTCTTCCTTTATGCAGATCCAAGTTTCTTAACTACATAATTTTCTTTCTCTCTGAAGAACTTCTTTTAATCTTTCTTACAAAACAGGTCTACTGGCCATAAATTCCAGTTTTTGTTTGTTCAAGAAAGTCTTCATTTTTACTTTACTTTTGAAGGATAACTTCACAGGGTTCAGTATTCTAGGTCTGTGAGATTTTTCTCTCGATGCTAAATGTTTCACTTTTTTCTTGCTTCTGTGGTCTCTGAGAAGTCAGAGGTAATTTATACCTTTGCTCCTCTATGTAGGTTAGGCTTTTTTTCTTTAATCTTTGATTTTGTGCAGTGTGTATATGATATGCTTAAGTGTAGGGTTTTTTGGTTATTTATCCTGCCTCCTGGATGTTCTCTGAGCTTCCTGGATCCGTGGTTTGTTGGCTGACATTTATTTGGCGGAAATTCTCAGTTACTACTGCTTCAGATATTTCTTCTGTTTCTTCCTCTCTTTCTTCTCCTTCTTTTATGTATACGTTATACCTTTTGTGGTTGTCCCACAGTTCTTGGGTATTCTGTTCTGGAGTTTTTTTCCTCTTTGCTTTTCTGTTTTGGAAGTGTCTATTGACATATTCTCAAGCTCAGAGATTGTTTCCTCAGCCATGTCTAGTCTACTAATGAGCCTATCAGACACTGTTCGTTTTTGTTACAGTTTTTGATCTCTAGCACTTCTTTTGGATTCTTTCTTAGAATTTCATCTCTGCTTAAATTGCCCTCTGCTCTTGCTTGCTGTCTTCTTTATCCTTTAGAGCCCTTAGCATATTAATCATGGTTGCTTTAATTTTCCAGTGTGATAGTTCCAACATCCTAGCCATATCTGTCTTTATCTTATTTTGTTATACTTTATCCAGCATTTCTGTATTTGGAATGGCAGAGAGCCTTTTGTGACTTTCAGTTAGTCATATTGGTGGAAACTTACATTGTCTAATTTGAATGAAATCCAAAAAATAGTAAAAAAAAAAAAAAAAAATGAAACAGAAATATATAGGGAAATACACAAGAAATAATTAGCTTTTAAAAACAAGTAGCAAATATGTATTTCATCTAGTTATTGAAAAAAATGTGGTCAAAAACTATATAAATTTATATGAGCTATAAATATGTAAATATTTAAGTATCTATTTTTATCTCTCTCTATATTAAACCAAACTACTATCCATGGTTAGCTTAGGGGAGTAGAATTAATGTGGTAGAGATCTTTAATTTTTCTAGCTTATATATTTCCTTATTGTTTGATTTTGTACATAGGCATTTTAAATAAGAAAAAGATGCTAAAACAGCTAATTATTTTAAGGTGAAGTGATCTGTAATTTCCCTGATTAATATTTTGATAGTTACTAACAGTGAAAACCCTGTACACCTAAAAGGCAGATTGGGAATTTGTTTCATAGGCTGAGGTGTTAATGGCTAAGTTGGGAGGTGCAGTCAGCCTCACAGTGGACCCCAGGATCCGAGTGCTGGAGCAGGTGGGGGAAATGACCGAGAGTAGACCCAGTCTTGGACACCTGCTGGAGAGAAGGATGGTGCGAATCAGACCATGACAGTTACCACCCACAGTGGAAGTCAGTAATCGGCCTGTGTCCTTCCTGTTGTGTCAGCCTTATGGCATTTTGAGTTTGTTAGAGAGGGCCACAGAGTTCTTGTGGATTTTAAAACATTTCTAGTAACGTAGGTTGTAGGCATGATAGATACTATCCACAAATGGCATTTAAAGGTCAATTGAATTTCCCTGTCAGGTCCCACACTGACTTCAATTCTGATAGCCATATGCCACCTTTTAAAATTTTTCATGCTTATTCAACCTTCCACAAAGCCACATTTGATTCATCATAAGATAAGAATGCTTACAATAAATTTTCTCGAACCCAAGTTTCTTAATTTTGATTTGACTTATAGATCCCTTCTACCATACATACAACCTATGTTGTTCATATCAACAAAGAAAAAATGTGTGTTTTATTGAATTTCAGTACATTAGTAGAACCAGGGAAAAACTGTTGCTCTCTCTACATACTGATTGAACAGTACTTCAGACTACATTATGTCCCTGCAGGGTAAAATAAAGTTTGTTAGCTTCTGTGTTTTGTAATTAACTCATTACACATTTATATTTGGCATCTTCCTCTGCACTTAGTTCTAGGCAAATAATCTTGCACTGAAAAATCCATTAACCACCTCTGTGGGAGAATCATTTTCTTGTAAATTAAATTTGCCTAATTAGCTGATCCTTTGGAAACTGATTCTAGGCTTGATCCCCAAAAGCTTAACCAAAATGTTTCTCCTTTGAAAATAAGCTACTTACACACTACTTCATAAAGATAGCAGATTTAAATTACTCTTAGACCAGCAATGAGGCCACTTATCCTAGGAATTAAGTGACTCAGGATAAAACTGTTATTATATTTAGCTGGTATTTATTTGCTGTATGTCCACCTAGATCTTGCAGGTGCATAGAAAACCCTCACCTCGCGTGTGGGCTCTCAGAGTGTGCTTCGCTTTCCTTACAAACTGCCTTGCCATAGAACAGCCTGTAACAAAACGTGTGACTTTATTAAATCAGCTTCCTACATCAGCAAGCAACAAATATGCTTCCAAAAGAGTGATTGAGAGACATTGTTATTCAGGGAATATTGTGACTTTCATTATGGCTCCTACTTAATATTCAATTTGTAATAACAGGGATGTTTTCCTATGTGCAGTTTTATTCTAACAGACATGAGTGGTGGAGCCTTTGCACACCAGGTGCGCATAGCATAAACATCAGAACAATGGGCAGCGTGGCTGCTGGCAGTCAGAAATGAGAGGCGAAAAATGAACAGATGTGAGTTAGTAATGAAATGTTTTAGAATGTTCTCTGCCTTGATATTTTGGCCACTTGAATGAGATGCCCTTATAACTGGAGAAAGGAAAAGTGGACATTTTGCACTTAAAATATGAACAGATGCTAAAAAGCCTGTTGTTCAGAAGGTGCTTCTTCATGAATCTGGTTCTCATCTACTGGTATTCGTTTCTTAATTCTAAAATTTTTATAATGGTGAAAGTTAGACTAGATGAAGATCATACATGATACTCTAAGCATTTTCTTTCTGAATCAACAGCAAAATAAAGCTGTCCATTGTTCAACAAACATAGCTGTGTAGACACCTAATTTAAGAGGAAAGTTAAAAACTACATTTCTGTCACTTCATTTTGGGCTTTGAGACTAATTTTGATGACTAATCTGAAATACAAGAGTTTTTAAAAATTGCCAGTTAAAAACATTTGGAAAGCAAATGTTTGTTGCTGTTAGGTTTTTTAATTAATAAAATGTGCCTCTCTTACAATAAATTAAACTGTTTTCAACAAACAGAAGAGAAAATTCCTGACCATGTAGTTGCTTTTTTTCCTCCTCATAGAATGTAATAATATGGAGAATTTAACTCTTTGAAAAATGTTCATAATTTTTAGGAATATGCCGGTAGGAGGAGGGGGAGGGAGAGGGATATATCATAGGGACACAGGAAATCATTTTTTGTCTTCCAGCAAAAAAAAAAAGTTAGACATAAAAATAGGCTAATTTTCTTTGTGATTGTAGCTGGATAACAAGACCAGTAGAGTTTTATTTTTCTATGTATAATTAGCTGTTCAGGTCACTGATTATGCCGTGCCCTGTGCTAGGTACTGAAAATACAGAATCAAATGAAGTACAGTCTCTACCCAGATGCAACAGAAAAGAAAAATACAAAGCAAAACAAAAGAGTAGCTACAAACCCATGTGATATATATACACTATCAGAAGTATGTACAAGATAAGGTGCGATTCACGGGAGTGGATGATTGACTCTGTTAGTGGGAGAATCAGGGAAATCATTTCAAGAATCCAGGTGAGAGATGATAATTACACTAGGGAGGTTAGGGAGATACAGCAGAGTATACAGTCATTTCCATGTGTCTGGCCTGGGTACATGTTGGTGTCACCAACCTAGAGAAGGAATGCAGGAAAAGTTGTTAATTTTTAGTCTTAAAGGTTTTTTTGATATATTCTATAAATTATAAGGCGTGTGGGTAAGTCTGTAAGTTGGGAGTGGGGTTGATGAAGGAGATAGGATAGGGAGTTTAGTTTTGCAGATTAAAACTGCTTCGAGAGAATGTTAAAGTAAAGATAGAAGGGACACTAACGGGGACTTGAGAAATGGCAACAGTCATGGCAAAGAGTCATTTTTCTTTGGGTTTTATAAGTGCCTGTCTTAATACAGAAGAATGAAAAGATCATCTGGATTTGTTTTTATTCATACATGTCCTCAACTACCTCACCTTAAAAATTAAAACCCAACATGATTTAGGTATGAAATTAAACATATAGCCAAGAACTTCAGATTTAAGAAAGTAGTACGTTAGGTGAACAGTTAAATACCAAGAGATACATGCTAAGAATAGCAAGAATGTGATACTGTGGGAACATATGGATGGGCTCCACACGAATGGAAGAAGGTGGAGATTGAAGGGAAACTGATGATGGCACAGAATCCCTGAAAGTCAAGTAGGTACAGAGAGGGAAATTAGGTTTTAGATGAGGGCAACAGAGAACATGGAAATACTCATCCTTGGTGGGTCACAGGCAGGAGGCAATCATTGAAAGTGATGAAGCAGACAAATTGGCTGAGGTCAGATAATGGAGGGCTTTGTGTTTCACATTAAATGTTTTGGGTTTTCTCCTGAAGTGAGTGGAAAATTATGGACGGGTATAAGTAATAGAGTCACGTGATTATATATATATATACATATACTATATATATATATACTATATAAATATAATATATATATATGTATGTATTTTTTTTCATGGAACATTGCCCTAGTGACAGCCTGGAATATGTATTGGAAAGCATTATGGCCACATGTAGGGAGAAACACGTACGTATATGTGTACAGAACCGCACATAACAGTATGGGAAAGAAACAGAAACTTTCATTTCTGCCCTCGTGTTTGCTTATTAGTTTAATATTAAAAATAGTATTAAATTGTATAGTCACACCTTCTGAACATTTTACTTCTAAGGATTTGCCTTTCACTGCCTTATGCTGTTTCCCAGTCTGCCCTGAAACCAGGACCTAAATTAACAACAACAGATGTACCTTCATCTAAGTATTTGGTAGGGTGAGAGCATGATACTAAAATGAATCTGATACTTGGGAAACCCATTTTCTTTTGTGACTTTTCATCATGTTTAGCTGCTCTTTTAAGTCAATAAAGGGATTTATTTTCATTCAACATTCAGTAAATCATTTCTGCATTCTTAGCTCTGTGGCAGATACTGTGCTAGGCACCATTTATCAACCTCTGCCTCTCTGATTATGTGGAATTTGGAAGGAAAATGTATGCAGTTGCAACACTCATAGTTATTTAAAGCAGTAGTGGGAGAACAGGGGAGACTGTGAGGGAAAAATAGCATGATTTATCCTAAAGCTACTAGGGATACATTGTGTCCAGTGTCTTTTAAAAGGCTTTGTTGCATGGAGGTGGGGGAAGGAGGAGAGAAAGCACAGGCAAACTATTTTGATGCATAACTATATTGTGTAACTTATTTATTCATGTGTATCAGTATGTGTCTCCCATCAGACTGAGAATTAACACTTAGAGTGAATACTTGATCTTTGCTGTTTTTATACCCAGTAATTTAGCATGCCATCTGAAACGTTGTTGGTTTTCCTAATACCTGTCAAAAGTTGACACATTAATATTTCCTTAAGGAAATATTTATATCCTAGGATATAAATTTATATTTATATCCTAACCTTGATAGTTAGGCATAATCGCTGGACTTGTATCCCCAAACTACATTTTATAGCATATCACTGTAATTTTTAAAAAATAATTTCCTGAATGGCACAGTTCATTTTGGTTTTAGGTTACTATATTAACAAAGTGATGCCTTTCAAAGGTGTGTCAAACTGTTGTTTGGGGGAGCCATTAGCCTATACAACATGTCTCAGTCTACCTGGACTGTCTGACCCATTATAACACCATTACCCCCCCCCCCCCCGCCCAATGCTACTAACATTGCCACATCCTCAGTACTGCTACTAATTAACAAGGGTTCAGAGAAATTGTCTAACCTAGTTAGACAGCTAGGAAAATGGTTAAAAAACAGGAAACTTAATTAGAATACTGATTTTCTATTCAAGGTGAAGAGGTATGTAAACACATATGAACAGAGTTCTAAGGCCGTAGCTTCCTATATTTTGAAAAGCTGTTCTCTCAGACTTTACACTTGTGGCATCTCTAAGTATTCCCAGCTCTATTTAGAGAGGAGGGGTTGAAACTGAGTCAAGAAAATAAAAGTGTTTTTTTTAAGTGTTTTAAAAATGCTATGTGTATTGGAGCCATAATAAGAAGCAGTCCTATCCGTGACCTTAACAAAAGTCTGGGGAAGTTTAAAATAAAAACACAACTTTTAAAGGGTTCTTATAAAATGTTTTCTTTTTTGTCACATCGGGTGACCTGCAGATCCCAGTGCCACAAAGAGAGAAGGAGATCTCAAATGAAAGCCAGCCAGGAGATTTTGGGGGGCTTGTGTTTCCGGTTTGGGATTATCTGCTTGAGAGAGCTACATTTTTTAAAAAAATGGGTGGGGGGCATATTAACTCCATCAACACTCAATACGTGTGTCATGTTATATTGCATTGATACTTAAGTAAGTATAAAGTTTCTATCCTTAAAACTTTTGCAGATTAGTGAGGAAATGGAGATGTAATTGAATAATTTACATTGCCTGGTAAGTGACGTAACAGATTCGTGTGCAAATTTCTAGGGGGAATTCAGAATGGAGCAAATTACATTGTCTAAAACAAAAGCAAACAGACATATAGAGGAAAGGGGAATTACTGAACGCGATTTAGCTTCAGAAAACTGCCAGGAGCTATCACATAATATTTAGTAAAGACTAGATAACGTGATAGGATATCTGAAAAGTAAATGCCTGTATCTTATTTAAATTTCAAAATAAAAATTGCTATGATATGTAACTGCAGAGTCTACATTATCCTTAACTAGATGAGTTTGCTGTTTATTTCTTAGTAAGGAAATACCTTTATGTCCTGCATTTTGTTAGTGTGATAAAAATGCCATGCATGTATATTTTTATTTCTGAAGTTTTCTATTTTACAAATGAACAAAAACTGCAGTTTTCATGAACTTTGCAAACTGGCACTTGCAGACAATATATTTCTCTTTAAAAAGAGACTATGTTATTTTAAAAGAACAAAAATGAAATAAAGTATAGTTGACCATTGTTACATCATTCTCTTGAAAAGATGATATTTTGATTACATATTTTGTCATCTTTTCTCTTTGGAATGCTACATTTGAATTAGAAGAGGTTCCAAAAGGAGACTTAGAACCTGCTGACTGAGGATTCCCCCTGGGAAGTGTCACATGGTTATAAAGTAAAAACCTTCTGCTTTTACGTATTTTGCAGGTTAGTCCCAGTTGTGGAAATGAGCCTAGACTGAAAATAGAGTATTTGGACAGGGATACCTAAGCTTGGAGCCGTTGGGCTGATTGACAGCTCTGCCCTTATCTTGGGTCTCCTTGACCTTGGACTAGTCATCTCATCCTGTGGGCTCTGGTTTCTTACTCTGTAAAGTGAGGGAATGGGAGTAGGGGCCCCTAAGGTTCTTCCATCACAGATGAGGATATTGTTATCTGAGAAAAATCGGTACCAGAAGAAGATCACTTAAAATGGTGTGCACAATTTCATACTTAATACTGGAGAAAAGTATGACTAGAATGTTTCCTAAAAAATTAAGTTATTTTTTTAATTATATTTTACTTATAAAATTTAGGTTGCTCTTCTACTATGTACTCACTCTTAAAAATAATGAATGTGTTGTGTGGACTTTTTCGGCATGGTCAGTGTAGGATGATAATAGTCACTGTAGCCTAGTATCACAGCCTTTATCCACATTTAATTTTTCAGCAGTTTCCTAGAAATGGCCAGTTTTGCAAAATTATTTGAAGACTTCAATAATGTTTCCAAAGTTCTCTCTCAAGCCCTTGATATGCAAATACTCCTCTTCTGAAGCCCCTGTGATCTCCTCATTGCTGTCTTTTCTTTTTCAGTTGTTAACTGCTCCAAACTCAACCCAACCCCCATTTCTCAATAGCTAAGCACAGAACTCCAAGTGGTCTCTAGTCTGCTTTCATGTTCATGTTCTCAGCACTTCTTGTTATCCTTTTATCTGTTTCAAGGTTTTCAGTTTGCGTTTTTTCACTGTATTGCCAGGTTCCAGCAAGAATGCCTATGGTTAAAGAGTGGAGAATAAGGCTAAGAGGGGTTTGAGAGTGACGGTTGATTTGTATGCATAGTTAACTTCATTGACAAGTATTTTTAGTGACTTAGTATTTGTTTCTCTCTTCAGCCCTTAGATGGGGGGACTGGTGTAATGAAGAGCTGGAGAGTGCATCCTTCTTCTCTGGCCTTACTTTGATCCTTGTCTTTGTATGGCTATAGGTGCAGGAGCCTTATCCTGGACCAGGCTGCTGCTTTTCAGAATATCTTTAAAAGCAGGCACAGGTCCAGGGTGGCAGCTCCTTCCAGCCCCCTCACTTGCCCGTCCTCCTGAGCTCTGTATCTCTCATTGGTCTACACTGCTGGTGTATGATCTGTGGCCGCAGGACAAACAGCAGAGAGGGTGGGAGAAAGGCAATATTAGGTGAAGCAAAGCAAAAGAACACAGAGAGGTTTGTAGGTGGAAGTCAGTTCCAGGGCTGCTTTATATGATGTCTAACCCCTTTTTGTCTTGTCCTTGTCAGTCCGTGTTGGCCTCATTGCTTCTATCCTTTTTGGTTACCTTTAGCACTGTAGTTACAGTGTTTTCAGAATTGGATCTTTGCTTTCTTAAAGAATGGGCTTTTTATGATATAGATCTTTCTTAGATCCAACTTGGTTAACTTATTCTCCCTACATTTTAGGAAGCAAATCAATCCCCCCAAATATAAAGCTGTTAGCCAATGGTTTGAGGTCGGGTGAAGCCAAAACAAATTAGTGCCGTCATTCCCCAAATAGCCTCTGAACATCCCCTGCAAAGCAGGACTTTCTTCAACTGTCTTTCCAAGGGTGAGAGGAAAGGAGAAAGCAGAGAGTGGTGAGGGAAAAGAAGAGAGAGAGAGAGTGAGCCTTTAAAGGAATACATAGAAACACAGGGTACATTTCAAAAGCTAAAATAACGCTCATTGCAGAATGGGTCTATCTTTTGTATAACAAAGCCGAGGGCTCTGTAACTTCATTGAAGAGCAGTGATAGACTGTACAAAATTTCTCATAACGTGCTTACGTTATGTGGCAGCATAGACTAAGATTTGCTCAGGTTTTATCTTACCTTTAAACAGAATGTTTAAATAGGGTTTAGGGAGTTTGTTATGAGATGATTTTTTTTAATGAAGCATAGCTATATAGCTGTCAAGGATTTTTAAAAAATTGTTAGTGTATCCAAATTGAACAATCATGTAAGAAAGAGGAAGAAGGTACATATTATACATGAACAGCTAAGGAGAAATTGGCTAATAAGAGTTTTATTCCACATGTTGTTGTTAAACATTATAGCATCGTTTTTTAATCTGTATTAATTATATTTTTATTTTATCTGTTAAGCATTTCAAAGACATTTATAATTTCATACCTGTGGTTACTTATTTGTAATTTTTTTAAGTTTGCATATAATTATATCAAAATACTATTTATTTCTGTTTTGTGAAGTAGTAGTTTACTGAACTTTAGCAGTGAGAATCTACTGAATATTTAATATAAATATTGCTAGAGAGACTTAAAGGTCAAGGATTAGAATAGGATTTAAGTTTTAATGTTGACACCGTCACTCTAGTTATGTGATACTAAGAAATTTTATAGGCTCTTTAAGCTATTGATTATTAATCTGTAAAATGTATTACTATACGGAGCAACTGAAACAATGTATTTATATTTCACAGTGTTTACAAAGTAGACGACTAATGTATGGTAATTTACACAATAACTAGATCAGTAGATTTTATGAAGGCCCACATTTTTCATAATTCTTTGTTGGAAGATCTTATATGAAAAATTCTAACAGTATAAAGCTTCATAAAATAGAAACTGATAGTACTTTAATATTGAACCTGATAAACAGGATTTTGTCTCTAAGGTTGAGAATAAGTATTAGAAAACTTTTTCTGTAAAGGGCCACATAATAAATCTTTTAGGCTTCTTAGGCCAGGAAGTCTCTCTCACACTGTGCAACTCTGCCGTCATATGGCGAAATCAGTCATAAGTAGTCAATAAACAAATGGGCATGGTTGTGACCCAGTAAAACTTTATTTACAAAAACAGGCATTGGGTCAGATTTGGCCTGTGGCCTTTCATTTGTCCACCCCTGTTGTAGTTTGCCTTCTTTCCTTCCCTCCACCCACTTATCTTTCCCCCAAGAATAACCACTTGGTTTATTGACTTTTAGAAATAGGGTACGGATTTCTATGCCTAGAATTTCAGTCTTCACCTGCTGTTCCTGACTAAGAAAAGATAATTTGGAACTAACCCTGCATCACTTAGAGTGTGCTCAGAGAAACAAAAATGCTGAGATACAGAGTAAGGGATTTACTTAAGATTTGACCACATGCGTGGTGGGAGTGGGTTACATATCTATGTGAAGATGTTGCTTCTGTGTCTGGTGTTGGGCTCAAGTGAGCTGAGCAGCATGTGAAAGAGAAAAGACGGGCATGAAGTAGCAGAGAGCAGAGACAAACCAGAACCCACAAGGACCAGCTGGGGCCCACGGCAGCCGCACCCTGCCTCTTGGCCTCCAACTTCACTGATGGAGGTGACTCCCAGCAGAAGTAGCACATGCTTCTGGCCTGGAGGTCACAGACCCCCAAGGTAGACATCCAGCTGGAGCTGGAGTGGCTGCAGGCCCCCTGCTGTACCCCAGACAACCTAGCCAAAGTCTGCCTGACCTTCCTAGCCTCAACATGGCTACTTCTTCACTTCCTCTTTCCACCTCCCCTGCAGAGTTCTTAGCCCTGAGCTCTGCAGGACAGGGTACAACAGACCCTGCAACCTAATTTGAGTATCATCTGCCAGGAACTCAGAGGAGGTCAGTCAGTGTCATTAAAGTTTAAACATGCTACCCTTGCCTCTGCTTTTAAAATAGTCTTGCAGGCAAATACTGCTGACTTCGGCATTTTAGAAACTGCCTCTGAAGAGAACCTACGTTCCCTCCATGCTTAGAGCCTATCTATCTGAATAATTTAATAAACTTCAGGTCATCAATTAAGCTACCGGCACCAAAGCTTCTGTACAGGGTGCCCTTGAATTTCAGTCTTCCCTAGACTGAGTCTCTTCTCATTGCTCATTCCCTCCTGTTCTGTTCTCTCATACAGTATTTTCTATTATCCTCAAAATACCTGGCTGGAAGCCCACGTTTTTCTGTATTGAAGACCATTTTGTCTCTTCAAAGTGTCATAACCATTACCAGAGGGCAGACCTGAGCATGTCTTGAGCATAGAGTCACTGTGCAGCTGAATCTGGCTTAAGAACATTTAAACAAATTCTGGAACGATCTTCTTGATTTTCCTTAGTTTTATTTATATTTTTTCTGCATTTACTGTCTCCTGCCCATCTTTAGAAACCTTCCCATCTCATGCATGTTTCCTGTGTTGTCATGAATCTAGTCAGTGTCCAAACTCATGGGAACAATAATAGGAGACCCATCTCCCACCTGCACAGAGCAATGCAGAGAAGTCAGTATTCGGCAACAGTCTTAATATGCTCCTGTGGTGAGGAGGGCAATCCGCATGCTGATGAAGAAATGCAAGCCAACCTCACTGTGAATGTCTGTGAAGCATCCAATATTGATTGCAGTTCCCCTGCCTAATTTTAAAGCACCCGATATTGATTGCAGTTCCCCTACCTAATTTTAAAGCATCCAATATTGATTGCAGTTCCCCTACCTAATTTTAATACACAGCTTGAAATATACCTTTGACTACTGTCAGGGGCCCAGATTTTCACCTGCTGAATATAAGCCCTGTGAAATCAATCATTCACCCCTTGCTACCCAACAGATGCTCTGAACCAGCAGCATAGGCGTCGCCTGAGAATTTGCAAACCTGTGGAATCGCAGTCCCAAACTCAGAGCTGCTCTATTGTAATCTGCATTTTAACAAGATCCCTTGTCATATACATACAACTTAAGGTATGAGATGCACTGACTTAACTCTTGGAGTCTTCTCATTCAATTAGAAATCATAATATAATACACAAGTGGTCAAAAGGATTATATGAGATGCTTTAATGCTGAGTGTCTGGCACAGAAGCCTGGGACAAAAGGAGCTTCCTCTACGGAAGAGAAGGGAATGGGTACTTTTGTTAGTCTCTGACTGATCATGAAAACTGATAGAAGAGGCATTGACTGTAAGGGCGTTATTGGGAAATGGCACTATGCCGCAGAGGAGAGCAGGGCCTTGCAGGAAGGAACTTGCCCACCCTTGGGAATTAAGCACTGAGAATATGTATGTGGTCGAGCTCTGTGATCTCAAGAAAGCCATTCCAGTGAGACCCCTCCTCCCTGCAGAGGGAGTGCTCTGAGCCTCTGGCTAGACCAAGATTCGTTTAGTCACAAGACCACATTAATTTGTTGTTGTGTCTCCTTCCCACATAATGAGGCATTTATTAAAAATTCTGCTTATTTTTTCATAAGTAAATCTCCAGAAGGGAATTACCCTTTGGGACCTTTGTAATTAGGGTAGACAGTAGTCAGTCTTCTAGCCCTGAACTTGAAGACAGTGGATACAGTGGCAGTGGATACAATGGCAGTCCATCAGGAACTATCATCTAAAAAAAGGTATGGAGCGCCCATAGC
The DNA here is from genome assembly GCF_003676395.1 of Aethalodelphis obliquidens. NCBI lineage: Eukaryota > Metazoa > Chordata > Mammalia > Artiodactyla > Delphinidae > Aethalodelphis > Aethalodelphis obliquidens. The sequence goes on along the minus strand of NW_020837977.1, from coordinate 8,031,102 downwards.
CTGTAGGTACTTTAAAAGTTATTCTTAATCCTACTGTGCTTATTGTGCTGGTGGTCGAGCTTAGTGTAGGCAGATAGTGTGTGCCTGTGAATAGTATAAAAAAGAGATAAGGAAAACCGCTTTCTGTGTGCAGGCTTAATCTGTTACGGCTGATAAATAGCCCTTATATCACAGTAGGGAAAAGCATAGAGAAATTGCAAACTAGCCTTTTTATATTTTAATGCCAAGGAGGGCTAGGTGTTCACTTATATCACTCACATGGATTTCAGTATATGAACATATTGACTGAGTCTTCTATCTGCTATGAAAAGCAAACATGTAGATTTTTTAATACTAACAATAATGGTAAATATAAAATTATATATATATGTACATATATATATTTGTTAAATAATACTTTTCAACGATTTGGTCATTGGTCTTCCCAAATGAGATTATTTGTCTACTTTACTGTTTTCTACTTGAAGATATCATTAAAACTCTATACTTGCTATGTATCTTGCACTACCCATCTGACGCTTTCCCACTATAAATACATAAAGAATTTTGGAACGGTGTTGCGGTATTATTATAATCACAATTTCAAGAATATGTATAAACATATTTCCAGAATATATATTTAATATAGTTTATAATATAATTTCTGGTATATATATGATTTTTAAATAGTATATGTGCATATATACGTGTGTATGTGTGTATATACGTGTATGTAAATATACGTATGTATGAAACACTGATGATCCAGAAAAAGAAATCCATTTTGTTTATCTACATCTTTAATTGGTATGTGTGGCGTTTTTGTTCCTTATCAGGTTATAGAAATATCGCTCTGCTTGAAACTATACTTAGGGGTTCTCTTAAATGTATTTTACTCCTATTTTCGCCGATTTGGTTATTACACTTTAGTGCACCATAAACAGTACGTTTGGGTTTTATGGCTGCTGTCTGTTCTTGAAAGTGCTAAGCTTATTAGCAGGATTGTGCTGTGATGATCATTGCTTTGAATCTGACAGATGTTATGTGTTTCAAAACAGCATGGATAACGATAATGCATGACCTGTTTTTTTATATAGGGCTGGAATTCGCCTTTCTATTATTTCGGTGTCCTGATGCAACCCTGAATACTTCTTTCATACTCAGCTGTTAGCTGAGTAGAGGCATCATGGATGTGCCAGCTCATCTTTTCTTCTGCTGACCATCTCGTTTTCTTCAGCTCCTCCATAATATACTCGCTTTTAGGGATTTTTCTACTCTAGGCTGCTCTTCATGGTCTACTCTAGTTAAAGGTGGTTTAGTGTTGCATTTGGCTTTTCCTGTTCTCATATTGCAAACCTATTCTTGGCTCATTCTTGGCTATGATAGATCTCCTTGTCTTTTACTCATTTAGTTGACCTTTTTTAATGTAATCTAAATATGTAATTTTATATTGATCCCTATTAAATTTCAGTTTAGTCATTTGGCCATTTGTATTAGACCATCAAAAGTGCATCTCGTGAAATATTAGTCCTATGCACAGATGTAGAGAACAAACGTATGGACACCAAAGGGGGGAAATTTATTAAATTTAATAATAATAATATTAAATTTAATATTTAATAATATTTAATAATATTAATATTTATTAAATTTAATAAAATTAGTGATGAACTGGGAGACTGGGATTGACATGTATACACTAATATGTGTAAAATAGATAACTAACAAGAACCTGCTGTATAAAAAAATTAAATTAAAAAAAATTCCTTAAGGAAAAAAACCTATGGTCAAGTAAAATTGTAAAAATTATTTATACTATATTCCTGTCTTTCAGATTTTCAATGACCATTAGATAATCAAAAGTTCTGAGAATTTCTGCAGTTATATAAATAACTTAAACTTTATTTACCCAGTGTTTTACAAATTTATTTGACCACTGAATTATTTTTCAAGTAATACTAATGACATACTATAAAGCCAGTTTTCTGCTTAATATAGTTTGTGAATTGTTAACTTAGTCCATTGTATCTGTTTAATTTTGATTTGTTTTTCCAATAATATTAACTGCTATTTCAATATCTGTATAAAAATGTAAGCATTTGATAGGTGTGATATTTATCTTCATCCAAGATCCTGAGAAAAATGGTGAAAACTTAATGTTATGACAAGTTAATAGAGATTTTATCTAAACTTATTATCTGTCCCCTGATTATGTGATATTCTTTGAACATCATTGTTCAAGTAGAAATTATTCATCTACTTGAGATACCATTCTATCCTGCACTACTTCTTCTTGTTCACAAAATTAGAAAAGGAATATTATCCAGTGTCTTAAAATCAGGTTATTTCTCCAGTTTAAAAAAAAAAAATTAACGTATAGCAAAGGTTATCTCTGTTTTACCTCTTTGTGCTTTAAAGTTTTTGGAACTGCAGAATAGACAGTACTTCTTATAGATCATATAGAATCAATTATGCAGGATCTAACCTAAAATAGAGACCAGAGTAACAGAGAACTGGTTATATTTTTGTCTTACATGTAATAATGTACTGCACGCATTTGTCTCATTTCATATAAACTCAAAATGCATGCATAAGGAGCTACTATTCTACCTGATGTAAGATCTTATTTGAAATTCTACTAGTTTTATAGTTTATTTGTCAAAAATCTGACAGCAGTGGTAATTTCTTCAGAAGTAGAAGATAGTCCAAATCCGTCCATATTGGAAGATTTTCTGTGCTTGCTAGGACTTCCACAGTGAAATATTTCTTCTTCTTCTACTTAAAAAAAAAAAAAAGAAATAGATCTTATTTTAATAAGGAATTCCTTATTTTCATATATAAATTTAAATAAATATTAACCTCACAGCTTGAAGCTTTTCTAAGTAAAACAATAAGTTTTAATAAAATTTAAACAGTAAGTGACATTCCTATGTTAATTATACTGTGTCTGCAAAGAAAGAAATACAAACCATTGAAAGTCGGAAATGTCATTAGGAGAAAGGCACAAGAGTATCATAAGTTTATAATTTTTCACTTGTAAATATGCCTTGTACTTAGCTGTGATGCATCACATTCTTGGTGAATTATATTAAAATGCTAATAAAATGGCTGTACATCTAAGTCAGTGTAAATTAAATGTATAAAGCTAAAAGTAATTTATAACAGCTACTTCCTAATCACTTTTGTCTTTCAGTTTATATTGCTACTTTTGCCATTATAAACAGTGCTGTTTCCCAATCCTTCATGCTGTCACTTCCTAAAGTCCTTGTATTATATTACTGCTTACTGATATTTTCAGTCCCTTACATGTTACGCTCTGCAGTGGTACACTGGACAAGAGTTTGAACTGGCATTAGAGATCAATACTCCTTTTTCATCTCATGAAATAATTGAAGTATGAAAAAAGATACTTTGTCAGAAGAGAGGTGTATCATCTCTGGAGCTCACACACAGTGAGAACATTCTAAATCTGTCTCGAGACTGAAGTACCCAGCCGCTACCATGGGCACTGACCACCCAACAATGGGTGGTGCTCTTTTAATGGAGGCCTATGTTAAGAGTGAACAGAGGCAATATGATGAGTCTTCCATATGCTCTGTGTCCTAAAGGGCCTACATACATTAGAGAGCTGTAGTTACTGTCTTCAGGAGCATATCACTTTTACTGGGACTTAAGTGTTATCAATGGCTCCCAGAGACAAGGTAAGTTATTTACCCTTCTAAACTTTGATTTCCTAATCTGGACAAGTTGGATGATAATATATGCTTATTTACATGCTTATATATGCTTTGAGGGTTTTTCCCCTTTTCTATTTATTTTTTAATAAAATTATGTTATTTGCATATCAAAACTGACTATCATTCCCAAAGTTTCCTAGGACCTGAACAGTAACTTTTTTCCCCTATCGGAAGATTCAAGGTATTAGGTCATTTGCTTATCACCAGTTAAATGTTCTTTTATTACACATGCACACACACACACATCATTCTGTATGTTATCTATCTGCCTTTCTAGAAATAAAGATGATTAGAATAATACTTTAAGTATATGGAAATATTAAAAAAAATAATAACCTTTCCCTGAGGATTTAAAGCCTCAGATGCTCTGTGGTAAAGGGTAAAATACAAACAGTAAAGTGTTCAGCTAACATTCAAGTAGTATTTTCGATCTTCTAAATACGGCACTAAATTAGGGATGGAAAGTTAGTGAAACCAAGAGTCTTTAAAATAGCTGTTTACTGTTATAGGTGATAGGCAGTGTCCCTTAGCAGAAGGAAGCACAACTCATTAGTTACTTTTTCCTAGCCACAATCTTTTCAATATAATTGTCTACAAAATCATTATTGTAATTGATGGAACGATATAATAATAGCTAAAATATAAAGAGTTCTTATTATGTGCCAAACAACTGCATTGTTCCTTTGATATTTGGTGCTGATAAAAGTTCGAGGGTCAAATTCATTCTTCTAAGTGAGTTTTGGCTTAAGCAAATACTTCTGTGAAAGTCTGATAGGTAAGAACATTTAAAAGGAAAATATATATCAAAACAGCCTTTTGTTTTGCACATTTGCACATCAAAAAGCATAGAAGAAAACTATAAATGCAACTTGGGAATTTTCTGTGAATTTGTTAATATAAGATAGCATATTAAAATGCATGCAAATCAATTAGTTCATAAAAGTATTCCTCTTTTTAAAGTGCAGTTATCTCCCAAAGAATTGTATCTTTATTACTTAGCCAGACATGTAAAATATATATAAATATTTTTAAATGGCTTTATACAAAAAGTTTAACTATTTTTCCTGCCTAATTACCACTCAAAGTGTGCGGCTTGGACCAGCAGCCTCAGTGTCTTCAGGGAGCTTGTTAGAAATAGTTTCCACACAAACCTACGGAATCAAAATTTACGTTTTATCAAAATCTCAGCTGATTCATACACACATTTGATGTTATATCTACTTTCTAAAAATAAATTTAAGTGCTTTAAAAATATTCTGTCATTATCATAAGGTCAGAGAAAAAATATCACAGAGTATTAATAGAAATATGTAACGAAGTATTAAATTTCTCTTTAAGTCAGTAATACTACTTTTAACATTTTTGATTGATTTATGCTGGGCATTTGCACTTTGAAATGACCAGAATGTATTTAAAATTACAAGTTACATGTAAGAGATTGTAAAATATTTTATGCATTATTAAAAACAAGATAAATGAGAGGACAATTGAAGCAAGTTTGAAGATACCACTCCTTTGCACTTAAAATTTGTTATACCACAAGGGGGCGCTAATGCCTTTGATTTGCAATTTCAAAGATTTACATGTGCATGAAATTATTTTCACACAAAAAAAGAATGAATATATGTAGTATATAAGTAAAACTCACACAGGACAAAATGTGTAGAAACCATTTGTTTCCATTTTAAATGGAAACCTGCGTTGTAAATTACATGTGTTGTACAAGATTCTTTTATGTAAAAATAATTTTTAAAACTTCCTTTATATTTCTACCTTTTTGAAGTTTCTGCAAAGTTTAAAGAAAAATATTTAACATAAAAACATTGAAGAAAATATGCTAAAAGGTGAATAGCGGCTACCTCATGAGACAGGCATTATAGGAGAGTATTTTCCATTTCATTTTCTACATGGTCATGGGAGATTACATTTATAACAAGCAAAAAAAATGAAAAAAAAAATTAAAGGAAGGAGAGAAGGTAGGAGATTAAGAGGAAAGAAGGAAAGAGAGAAATTCATTTAGCACTCATTTGCAAAGATATCTGATGGTTAAAACTCAAATTTTGCTTGAGATTTGCAAATTATTTAAACATATTTAGGACACAAAAAACAAAGCAACTGAAATCTTATGAATATGATTCCATAATATGTACGATACCAGGATGGGCCTGAACTTTCCTATCTTCATGTGGTCCATATGGAAGTTACAGAGGAAAGTAACACAGCTTCATTTTTAGTTCCTGCATAAATTAGTGCAACATTACACATTCTTTCAATGGAAACTTCTTACTGAGTGAGACTAAGCTTAAACTAGTCCTAATGTGTTCCTCTGGCAGGATATACTAATTCTTTTAAATCAGGAGGGTACCACTGATGTGGTTCCTATGAAATCTAGAACGGACTTGGTGGCCAAAAGAGGCACGTTACTTAAGAGGCTTCATTAATGTGCTGATAAGTAATTTAGGCCCAGGAGAAAGAAGAAGTATGGTAAAATATTTAGTGAAAGATATTTGTAGTTCATTGTAGATTAAATATGATCTGCAAATATATATATATATATATTCTCCGATACTGACCTACAGCCTGAAGAAGAATTTAACTGGCTAGCAGGTTTTACCTTGGTTTGCTGTTATTTTGTCATTAGTATATAAAACACAATTGATTGTCACTAATGTATTTGCATTTCATGCTGTTGCTTTTCTAATCAAAAGTTTATCTATTGCTTTTCTAATTTTGGCAGAAGATCTTACTTGGAAGAAAAAAAATACTATATTGTTTAAAAGTTAAAAACAAACACCTGATCAAAATTACTAAACATGCTACTTTTACTTTCCTGTGTGGAGTATTTGCCAGTTGTTTAACTTGTAAAGTAATCAAACCTATTTCTTTGTGAAGCAGTAGAGCTCTTTAGATGCTCATAAAGCGTAAGTCTCCCTCATTAAAAGAGCACAGCACAAGTCTTCCAAAACTGTGAAGAAAATGTATATTTTTTAATGTCCGAATGAGAATTAAGGAGTAACACCTATATAGAGGGTTCATGTTCCAGACTCTGCCCCTCTGAGTTCTTGTCGCCTTCAGGCTCTGAGACTTTACTTTTTATAATCACAACTGTGTACATTGACCCACTGCTCCCATTTACAGAAACTGCTTTGCCTTGGTTCATCTTGACATGAGTGAGAGAATTCCTAAACCAGTTTTAGCAAATTCTGTGTGAACACAAAATAGAAATAATTGATGAAAACACAATTTAAAATTTTCACTTTTCCAAAGCATCTCTGTTCTTAAAAATGTAAATGGAAATACTGAACAGGTATTCATTAATTCTTCGTATCATAATATAAAGACACGTTAGTTCCAAAGGACCTAGTACTTCTTTAAATTCATTCTCCTTCTCAGACAGTACCTACTTCTCAGCCAGGTAAACTCTGACTACTATCTTGTTCTTTATTGCCTTCAAGAACTAGTCTGATGGTTTATCTTACTCTTCTAAAGGAAAATTGTGAAGTAAACTTTCTTTTTTTATTAAATGAAGCTTCTTCTACCTTGCTATTCCAAGTGTCTGTAGGTGAGCAGCATCAGTGTCCCCTGGGAGCTTGTTAGGAAGGCACACCTGTGTCCCCTTACCATTTGTGATCTGAAGGTTATGCCTAGCTGAGAGCTTATCCTAAGGGCAGAGATGACTGAACTAATGAATTTTAGTTGAAGGGTGGCAAATGTGTGGCACCTGTGCTATGACTTTCTTCTACACCAACTGATGGTAATAACAGTCATCACTAAAAGAACATGCCACTCTTTTCCCGTGATCCCAGACTTTGCCTGAGATAAATTCTCAGCCTAGCACTCCAAGTAGCCCCTAGGATAGATTCACATAACCTCTATTCATTATACTTTATCTAAGCCTTCAGGTCTCACTCAGATTGTCAACTTTATTCACCCTTAGAGAAATCTAAGACATAGAGTTTACTTTATAAACAGCTGCTTATAAGAGTATTACAATATAAATTCATAGTAAGTAAAGAATCTAGAAAAATATATATTATGAATGAGTAACAAGGGTTGACATAAACATAGTAAGTGAGAGAGGATTATTCATTCCCAGACTGTAAAGAATATCTTGGACAAAAATCTCTGTAAACCAAGACCTTTTTTTTTTTTTCCTAAATAGAGAAAGAGAATATCAGAGCATTAAGGGATATGAGAAATCACCCAAGCCCTCCCTTTTAAATTTATAAAAAATAAAGAAGAGGAAGAGAAAGAGGAAAAGGAGAGAAAAGGATAGGAGGAAGGAGATCTAAAGTGCTTATTTGACTTGCTAATATATTCATTTATATTATATTACATTAATGTATAATATTTGACTTGAGATTTTTACTTATTTAATTAGAAGTTTAAAAACCCAGGCAATTTTACAGTAAATGCTGTCAATACAAGTATAACAATGTACTTATGGCTCCAATCAGGTTGATTCAAATTCAAGGTGTGTTCTGACTTTAACAATTAGATTGCAGAAGAGGACAGAGGTTATGCGTAGAAAATTTGAGTTACTAACTTATGTCTACCAGTATAATCAGTGCCTAATACTAATAAATCATAAGAAGATAGGCTTAATTACATCTCAGAAAATGAGAAATTAAAGAATGTGTACCAAAGTTATTAATTTTATATAAAATATAATATTTTCCAGGCATTCTCTTGTGAATAATGAAAAGATATTGATTTTTCTGATGATGGAGTTGCCTCCTCCACAGACTTTGACGTTGTCGAGATTTGAAAGAAAATCTTTTTCCACTCTATATTTCCAGTGTCTAGAACATGCTTAGAACCTGTTGTGGTCCGAACGACACCAAATGTTGTGGTCCGAACGTGGGTTGGAAAAGAATTTCTAGACACAAGGCAGAATGTAAAGAAGATAGAATTTATTAGAGGGAAGGGTCGCTGCCAGAACAGCGGGCCGACTTCCTAGTAGTTGGGAGAGTAGAGCCCAAACATGTGCTATTGATCAGTTTTTATAGCCCGAAAAGAAAGGAATGGTCCGAGGTGAAAATTTCGTTCACTGATTGGTCAAGGCACATATACCTTCCTTCTCTAGGGTGGGAGTGGGACAGGGCGGATGCTTTTCCTTATTTGCGACAGTTCCCTTCGCCCAGGTGGGCTCAGGAATTTCATGACCATAGCAACATGGTGCGGAGGGTGATTACGAGTCCGCCCGGTAGGGGGTGTAACGCTGACACTTTTTCAGGCAAGGTTGTCCTTTGTCCTTGGAGCACCACAGAACCTAGTCAAGGCTCAGTGCAGAAAACCCTCTAGCTATTTCAAGTGATGAGTGATTTAGTACAGGGGTTAGGTGCTAACAAAATTATTAGGATAGATGGAGAAGCGAAAGGCAGGGTTTCAGGTTTTCAGATTTTCACTTCTGTCACTTCCATTTCAGTTTGCATTCTTGGGAGGTAAAGGTGAAATGGACATCCTGCTCTATAACACATTATTTTTAAATAAATCCCACATTCACTGTAAGTGATTTTATTGATGGTGATGAATCTTAAATTATTTTACTTAATCACAAAATTTGTTTTAAAATTGTGTATATCTATAGGAGTATGTCATCTGTGTGAATATGGTCAGTCATGTAAAGGTGATATTTTTATCGTGGAAGAAAAAATAGTTGAAAATTGCTGATGTAGAATATTGAGAATGACTTTTCTCTAGCTGTGGATTCATAGGTAATCACTTGGTGCATTAATTCTTTTTATTATTCAACAAATATTTATCATGTGCCTACTGTTTGTAATGCATTGCATAGGAAGAATTAGAAATCTGCTCCTAATTCTAAAGTGGTACCTTCAGGCAGATAAGATCTCTCCATTTAGCCCCTAAAACCCACTTGAGATTGTTGCAAAAAGCCCTCCATCCTGGTAGAATTCTCTAGAAGAAAAAGAAGTTGGATGGAACCTGATCAAATAATAAATGCAAACAAGAGATTAGCAAAACAGAGTATTCATATGGGTATCCATTTTCCTCAGTAGGGGAACCTTTTTGTCCCACCAACTGAGATGTATATATCTTTCTATGGAAATCTACTTATATGCATATAAATATACATGTCCGTATCTTCAATGTCCGATCTCTTAGGCACCAAATGGACAGAAAGAACACATGCAACACAAAGAGAACAGCTGGGAATCATTAGGCACAAGCATAGCCAGGATCAAGGTAAAAAACCCTGCAGGTGGAGTGTTCCCACTGACAAAGTAGTCATCTCGAGAGAGAAACTTTGTTTAAAACACAGGTTTTAAAATAAATCATAACTGTAACTTCTGTCAGTCTTGATTTTCTTTCTTTTCTTTTTTTTTTAAACCTGGTTCTTACTGCTTGAAAGTGGAATATTTGGCATGATAAAAATAATAAACATGAATTCAGTTGTGATGGGACTTAAAGGATTCCACAAAGAGCAGAGAAGTAGGTAGAACCACTTTTCCTCTGTTTCTGCAGTTTATTAACTGTCATACCAACATCATTTTTTGTTTTAAAGTGGTGATGTGGAAATAGGACTAGATGGAGAAATATCAATAGAATTCCTGAATCTAATGCAGACCTGTCATTATGTACTGTTGAGGAGGTTGTTTATTCTCTCTAGACCTCAAATATTAAGACTTCTGTACTCATTTTAATTATAAAGTTCTGTCTTTGAGCCTGATGCTCAGCATTGGGCTATAGGCAGAAACTTAAAAGCTTAAGATGTAAACTGAGATTACCCTTAGGATGCTTACAATTCAATGTAATGAGCAAAATGGGGAGAAAATAGCAGTGTGGTGAGTAGATCTGTAGAACAGAGAGAAAAAAAAAACTAATGTTTAGTGTAGCTTCTTAGAAGTCATGGAACAGTGAAAAAGGCTTAAAAAGGTAGAAAAGAAATCTATGGGGTAATTTATGGATTTAGTTTGATCAAGAATGGGTAAAAGACATTTTCAAACAAAAAAACTGGATTCTCATGTTGGATAAAAGGTATATTAGGTAAAATATTAAGAAATTATATAGTAGTTTGTGTTTCATTTTGCCATGTTAGAATACTATATTAGTAATCTATCACTGCATAACAAATTATCCTAAAACCTGATGGCTTGAAACAGCAAATATTTATTATCTCACAGTTTCAATGGGTCAAGAACTTGGGATCTGATTTGTTCAGGGTCTCCTACGAGGTTATAGTCAGGATGTCAGCCAGGTTTGATGGAGGCTGCGCTAAGAAGGCTCACTTACATGGCTGTTGGCAGGGGGCCTCAGTTCCTCGCCACATGGACCACTTCATAAAACTGCTGAAGTTTCCTCATGATATGGTAGATAACTACTCCCAGAGAGAGCAGTCTAGAAAGGGAGAGAAAGGAAGATGAGAAAGAGAGGCAGACAGACAGACAGAAGAGAAGACACATGTCTTTTATGAGCTAGCCTCAGAAGGATCACACCATCTCTTCTGCCATATGATATTAGTCACCCAGTTCAACCCTGATGCAGTGTGACAGGGGATGGAGTGTGATACTAGGAGATGGGATCACTGGGGAGCATTTTGGGGACTGGCTGCCACAAATACTAAAACAAAATACCATACTAAGTACTGAAGACAGATGAGATTTTGATTCTAAGTATATAGTATACATAAAAAGGAGAGGAAAGATTTTACAGAGGAAGATTATTTCACACGTCCTTCATTGTGACTTTTATTATTTGCTGAGAAGAATGCAAAATATTACCAAGTCAAGCTGATTGATAAAGAATAAATCTTAAACAGATCATTGAAATGGACTACCTACTCAGATATACTATGTATTTTTACTGGTTTGTGCATGGATCTGAAAATTAAGTGCTTTGAACACTGAAAGATATAAAATATTTCTCAAATACCATAGAAGTCTTTCTGACCAAGAAGCCTTAAAGTTTCTGTCTTTCTACTATCTTACATTAATGTTTGCTATCATAGAATCTAGGTTGTTGTAACACATCTGCTACCCTAAGGAACTTGTATATTTTTATTTCCAAAAGCTTTAATGATGATATATAGGGCTTAACTGCAATGTAGTTTAGGTTTCTATATGAACAACAAATGTAAGACGTCCCTATCCACCTTGAAGTCAGTGGACTCCCATGATTTTGCATAGTGGTCTCGATATTCCCAGGAGTAATTTCTTACTATATAAGTAATCCTCTGTTGCTTGTCTCTTTGCCATTCTCTAATTTAGGATTAGAGAATGGAAATTATTGGGCTCAGGTGGTATTGTTGCATTAATTTCAGCATTCAGTATACATTATGAAGTGCATACTCTGTTCCAGGCACCGTGCTAGGCACTGGGTGTGTAACTGTGGTCCCTGCCCTGAAGCACCATTAGATTCTAGTAGAGCAATGGTCTCCAGCTGCTTTTGATGATGCCCCTCTTTATATTAAAGGGGGGGAAAAAGAGCATCAGTGCATGTATATATAATTATTTACAAATTGTCTACAGGTCCTCTATCATCAGTAATATTTCAGTGAAAACTATGCACTTACGTAGAAAATCTGCACTTGTTGTCAGATGTGAGTAGATGATTATTTTTTTACCTCCAATGTGTCTGACAAAGATCTTGTACTATATGAAGGAGAAGAGGCAGTGCTACAATTTTCTTGTAAATTGCTTATGTTCTCATTATTGGTGTTATCTTTAATAGGTAGCTTCTCTTCAGAAAGCTTTTAAGCTATCTATTTTGTGAGGGCTGATTAGTTAAAACTGGATAATAAACTCTATTAATAATCAGACCAGATATAAATGGTATACCTTTCAAGTCACCAAGAGCAGATAAAATCTAGACTGTGTTTTTTTTTAATTTTGCAGTTTTCTGGGACGATTCTGTAACATAGAAACTCTGTTGGTTCCATTGAAGTTTGGTTGAACCACCTGTGAAATTATCTTTGTTTTCACTTGGGTGAAGAGAGATTTTTTAAATATTATTTTAAAAATTTCTTTAGTCTTTTATAATTTTCTTTAGTATTTCTTATTAGCCTAGTAGAAGTATTTTTCTTCTAACCGTTTTGTTTTTAGAAATGTTTCACTTATAAAATCTCAGTTATTTCTATACTGTCCTGTTTACCTTTTGAATTTTGTTCGTTTGCAACTTTTCTCTCATTTTTTTCTTCTTCCATCTTGCCAAAGATTTCTCTATCTTAATAGTCTTTTCAAAGAAGTATGTTTTAGCTTATTACTCATCTCCTTTTTGTTGTTTATTTGTTTTCTATTTTGTTGATTTCGTATCTAATCTCTATCATTTTATCCTTCTAGTGTCCTCAGGTTTATTATTTTGTAGTGTTACGAGTTTCAATTCTTTCTGTTTTCTAATAAACATGTTCAACTCTCTCATATTCCTTAAGTGCTGATTTAGTTGTGTCTCACAAATTTTGACATATAATGTCTTCATTTTAATTTAGACTTAACTATTGTTTAATTTCCTCAAAATGTTCTTTTTAAGCTAAGGGTTATTTAATGGTGATTCATTTGAATTACAGACAAGAGGTTTTTTTGTTCCTTTAGGTATTCTTTTTGGGGGCATAGTTTCAAAATTCGTTCATTGGTATTTATTGAATGTCATGTGCCATGAAGGACTTTTCAGAATGTTTAAAATGTGCTTATTCTCTGCTTGGGAGTGTGATGTCCTCTGCATCTGTATGTTGATTCTAGTAAATATGCTCTCAAATATTCTGCTTTTTTTGTCCTCTTGATCCTTCTGTATACGCATTTGTCTTTTCTTACATTCTGTCAAAGAGTTGCTTTACATCTTTAAAGATAATGTTAGACCAACATATGGAGATGATGATTATGTCTTCTTGATCTATTGTTCTCTTCACTTAAATATGATTTCCCTTTTCCTGTTAAGATGTTTCTCTATGTTAAATTCTCTTTTATCTAAAGGTATCAAAATGGGTACTCTAGAATCCATTGTTTATGTCTTCATGGTTCATTGGTTTTATATCTTTATGTTCTACCTTCCTGCACTTTTTTGTTTTATATTTATAGTTTTTGGCCATTATAATTCTGAATCTTTTAAAAATTCAACCTGAGAGTCTTGGGCTTTTGATCAGAGAACTTAACACATGTACCTTCATGGGAATTATTCTTCTGTCAGGGAATAGTTCTGCCATCTTGTTTTAAATTTATTGTTCATCATGATTTTTTTCATCTTTCATAACTTCAATAGGATAGATCGATTTTACTCCTGCTGCTCATTCAGTACCCACAGGTGACATAACAAGGCCAGGTGACACCTATGCATCGTGTACAGGAAATTAACCCTAAACTTAGGCAACTCTTGTCTTCTACAATGGGCTGCAAGCAAACCTGCCTAACTTTTATCCTGGAGGGAGATATCATCTCTAAACAATTCTTTCTTCTGCACCTTAGCGATATAGTCTCTGTGTTCCAAGCCTGTTCACTATAAAACATTCTTGAAAAGATAGTACAGAACAAAAGGCAGTCAAGGCATGTAGAAACACAGTTGTTTCTGAACATAGGTGGGTAAACTATTCTAATAATCAATTCAAAGAATTTCCCAAATTATGTATAGTAATGGATCCTCAATGTATATATAGTTGCTATGAGTAGTACATATAGTTGCTATGAATCATTTAAGCCTTTGAAATACTTTCTACTTTAGAGCTGAGTGTTGAAATCTGATTTATTTATCTTTAATTAAAATAATGTTTTGCCGTCATGTTGCCCCCTGGAAACATGCAAACTTTCAAAACCACATTTCACAAGGAGGTGGAAAGTTTATGGTTTTGCTAAGAATTCTTAACTAGACCACCATCCTCCTCAAAAACAAACTATATGCCTATAGAGTAAAACTCTGAAAAAGGAAGTCGTCGTTTTAAAAGCCAAAGATGAAGGAAATCTGAATCATTTCAAACAGGATTTTGCTTTTCCAAAAGTGCAAAAATACAAATGAAACTCAGAGGGAAGCGCTCAAATTAGAATTCTGATCTCAGAGCATCAGAGATATTAGAAGATTTTCCTGACAGAATCTTCGGTGAACCTACTCTCATGAGCATGCTGCTGAGGTCAGATACCCCCATGGAACAAGGGGTGAGGGAGGGTGACACAAAGAGAAGCATTGTGTCAGCCCAGTGGCAGGCATCCGGTGTCTCAAACGTGAGGGGGTCACATGCACATTCATGTGGCCTACAGATTGGCTTTCTGACTCTATTCTAATGACTAGAGTTTTTTTATTATTTTTATATATGTATGAAATAAGAGGATATTTATTTTAAAATGATTTTACAGGGAATGCCTTTATCTTTTAAACAAAGGATCCATGTGCTTTGGAAGAATGGTTGAATTATAAGGGCATGAACTTTGCATTGAAAACTCCTCTGTCTATTTTTCTAAGTACAAATCTTGGGAAATCAGAGGAACTTTAATAGATTCAACTTGCAGTTCAGAAGTTCAGATAATAACATATGTCAAATTAGTGTGTGTGTATGTGCGTATGTGTGTGTACTGGTAAAGGAAATTTAAATGGATTCTTTCCCTCATTATTTTGGCATCCAAGGAAGAACCCCAAAGGGACTCTCTTTGCTAGAAAATTGATATGGTAAGAGCAATTTTTCTCATGTTTCAGATAATACCTTTAAACCCACTTTAAACCTTAAAGTAATATAACTACTAGGAAAGAGTAACTTTATTCCTGTTTCTTGTCACACTCTGACAGGCAGTAGCGCATATGTCTTAGTTCTAACTTTGTTTATACTGATCAAAAAACTGAAGGTTGTGAATACTTTATTTTAAAACCAGAAAGTTTTTTTCTTCCCACAACTAGTTAGATTTAAGCCCTTTTGAATTATGACCTTCCCTTTTTTCCTTACCTACATTCAAGAAAATTAACATTTTGACACAATTGTGATAAGGTAATTTACAAATTCAAAATAATGTTATTCATTGTTTTTACAAATTCGAAAGTAATGTTAAGCTAAGGTGACCACTTGAACAAATTTAAGCTACTCCCGCTTTTCTCATTCTCTCCCATATCAATCAAAATAAACAGTGCGTTACTACTGACAACCAAGGAAAAGGGCCACCTATTTCCGTAATCCTTGAAGTGTTTCTCCTAGAAATAATGCAGCAGAGATCAAAATAAAGACTCCACAGAACAGCTTCAATGCCCCTCCCTAGACAGTTAATACACTGTTCCATTAAATCCCCCAAATACCATTTGGGATTACTTTTGCTACAGGAGGTCAGAAACAATGGGTACCAGTGCTTCTTGGGGTCCAAGGTTTATTGGAGTTATCCCTGGTGTGGTGAGGTTAACTCCTTAAATAGCAAAAAAAAAAAAAACCAAAAACAAAAACGGAAGAACCTATGGCACAGCTAACCATGCTGGCATGGGTATAGAAATCTGGAGCATGGCTTTAGGGTATCAACAAACAAAACAGAAACTAGAAACCAGATGAAGGCATTCCTCTCTTATGACTACCTATGGCTCCCGTTTCCTCCCAACTTTAAGCTTGTTGGTTCATTGACTATATTATAGAAATTTTTATCTGTCAGGTTTTTCTTTTCAGATGTGAAAAGAAGATTCTAATAGTAATTAAGTGGAGAATGAAAGAATCCAATGAGAACCTATAATTCTCATTCAGGGAAAATATCAGATCCGAATAGAAAGCCTCATAAAATTAACTAAAAGAAAAGTGAAAATGTTCTAGATCATAAAATAAATAGAAGAATCTAGTATACAGGTGAAGAGGATTTTCTGTTGATAAGCTGACAAGATTTGCTATATAAGAGAGAGAGAGGTAAAATTCAGACATTTGTTTTGTACTCTTAACATTGAGAAAATATGGAGTTTATGAAACAAGAGATAAAAGAATATTGAAAGACAACATGGTGAAATTTAAATGGCGCTGGAGGAGAGAAAGGAAAACTAAAATGAAAATGAAATGAGGTTAGGTCAATACACAAAAATCAACCTTATTTTTACATACTAGCAGCAGAAAAATAAAGATAAAAAACAAAATCCACATAAAAATAGCATTACTAACATAAAATGCTTAGAAATAAATTAAACAAAATTGTAAGAGTATACACTAAATGCTAAGCATACATTTCTGGGAAATATTAAAGAGGACCCAAATAAATGGAAGTTACATTATGTTCATGGATTTGATGAGTCAGTCTTGTTAAGACGTCATCATAGTTTTAATGAAATCCCAATGAAAATCCCAACAGGTTTTTTTTGTAGAAATTGACAAGTGATTTGTAAAATTTGAATTTGTAAAATTTGAAAAGTCCTAGAGAGTCAGAAAACAATCTTGTAAAAGAAGAACAAAGTGGAGAACTCTTACTACCTGATTTAATATTTACAAACTGCAGCAATAAATACAGTGTGGTACTAGAATAATATAGAGAAATAGGTCAGTGGAAAAGAAAATAGAGTCTGGAAATGGAGCTTTGTGAATATAGTCTGAAAGGAGTTTTTTAAATGAATTATTCTTGGTAAAAATGAAGATTGACTCCTTTTTCACACAATATACAAAAATGAATTCAAGCGTATTATAGCACTAAACATAAAAGCTAAAACTATAAAAATTCTAGGATAATATATTCACGGCCTTGTGGGAAACAGAGATTTCTTAGAAAGGACATGGAACACACCAGTCACTAAAAGAAAAGTGATAGGGGCTTCCCTGGCAGCGCAGTTGTTGAGAGACCGCCTGCCGATACAGGGGACACGGGTTCATGCCCCGGTCTGGGAAGATCCCACATGCCGCAGAGCAGCTGGGCCTGTGAGCCATGGCCGCTGAGCCTGCGGGTCCGGAGCCTGTGCTCCACAACGGGAGAGGCCACAACAGTGAGAGGCCCGAGTACCGCAAAAAAAAAAAATTAATAATAATAAAAAAGTGATAAATTGAACATCATCAAAATTTAAAAGCTCTGTTATCAAAAGTCATCTTTAAGAAAATGAAAAGGCCAAAGGGGAATATATATATACACACATACATATATGTCAAAAGAACTTTTATATATCTAAAGAACTTTAATAACAAAAACATAACCCACAAAAATGAGGAAAACGCAGACATTTTACAAGATACATTGATGGCCAGTAAGGACATGAAAATATGGTCGATGTAATTAGGTGGTATTACAATTTTTGTTTCAACTATCAAATATGATTTTTAAAACTCATGGCAAAGATAGCCTATTATATTTAAATATCCTAATGTTCTTCTTTCCTTTCTGAAGTTCGAATTCTTCTTTTATTATCATTTCCTTTCTGTTTAGAGAGCTTCTTGTAACCATTCTTTAAGGATAGCAACACAGTCTCTTAATATTTCTTCATCTGAGAATGACATTATTTCTCATTTATTCCCAAAGTATATTTTGACAGATGAAGATTTTCAGTTGATAGTTTTTTACTTTCATCACTTGAAAATGTTGTGTCACTTTCTTCTGGTGTCCATGGTTTCAGATGAGAAATCCAGTCATAAGGGAAAAAATGAAATAAGATTAGGAAAAAAAATTTTAAACTAAAAAGTAAAACTACAAAATTAAAATTTGCATTGGAAATAAAGGCAGAAAAACACCATGGAAATTCAAATTATTATATGGAAGGCACTGTTTGGGTATTTTGAACCTAAATTTGACTGTTTCTACGTTAAAAAGCTTATTGAAAGCAAAAATTTAAAGTAGAAGAGATTAAGATTTATCTCTTAATCTCAAATTTAAGGTTATTATTTGTTTAGTTTTGTTTTGCTTTCCCTATTACTCAAAAGGATGGAAGTTCAGATCACTTATAGAAAATAAAGATGTTCCATTTTTTAGCCATCTTAATTGTAGTTGGTTTTGGAGCCAGTCTGCTTGTGTTTTGGAGGCTATGAATAAACCAAGCCTCCTAAGGTGGAGTGTTTGTGTTAGGAAATAGTGATCCATAGAGTTAGAAAAATATAAGTAGTTATCTGGATGTGGGAACACCAGTATATTGAAGTTGGATCTGAAAATACGTTCAGTATGTTTTATATGAAAAAGTGCTCTAATTTCAGAAGTTCCAGAAGATGAACCCCAGGAGAAATATTGGATGAGTTTTTCTCTGGCTCTTGCTTTATCTAAGCCATGGGTATAGTCCATCTGGGAGATTCTGAGCTAGGACCGTGTGGAACATAATAGGTCATGTGGTGCTTTAGTTACTCCAGCAGTATGTGTGTGTAAGTGTGCCTGTATGCATGTATGTGTGTAAGTGTGTGTGTCCGTGTGTGCATAAGTGTGTATTTGTGCATGTCTTCTATGGAAAGCTGCTACAGGCTGACTTCCGTTTTTTGGTCAGAATGTGTTCATGAAAACCACATACTGGATCTGAGACTCACAAAGTGGATCATATTTTTCCTACCCAAATGATGTTGTAATTTTGGTCTGAATTTAAGACACAGCATCAAATAAATCATAGCTGTAATCAAAACTATAACTACAAAGGGAAAAATTCAGTTACTACAGCCTTTATAAATTATATCATAAAGTTATGAACTGTGGATATAAGTATTATATAAAATGATTATAGGTGGGACTCCAATATACAATAAACTGTATATAATGTACTCTACAGACAACTTAGCTTTATCATATATTTGGTCAAGTGTTAAATTATGATAACTATTAATCTTTAATTCATAATTTTACTTGCCATTTTGAAACTGGGAAAACACTTTAAGGAATAATTTATATGACCAGGTCTTTTAAAATAAGGTGGTCTGAAATTTTAACTGTCTTTTGTATATTTTGATAAGTCTCAACGGATCTTCAACTAGGGTTATTTAATGTAAAACTACCTACGAAAATAATTCTTTAAGACTTCATTAAGAACTTTATTCTAAATAATTTAGAGAAAAGAAAAATTGTTTGCATGTTGCATTTGTTGTCTATAGCTTTATAACAGGTTACCATACACTTAACATATTGAAACAATACACATTTATCACCTCAATTTCTTTGGGTCGGGAATCTAGGCACAGCTCAACTGTGTCCTCTACTTCAGGGTTTCTCATAAGGCTATAATCAAGGTGTCAGTCAGGGCTCCTGGGGTCTCTTCTGAAGCTCAACTGGGGAAGAATCTCCCTCCTACTGCTTGTTGATAGAATTCAGTTCCTCAAGGGTGTTGGACTGAGGGCCTCAGTTCCTAATTGGCAATTGGCCAGAGGCCATCCTGAGTTTTTTGTTGTGTGGGCCTCCACAATGTAGCAACTTGTTTCATCAAAGTGGGCAAGCCAAAAAAGCAATAAAGTGTGCTAACAAGATGGAAGCCACAGTTTTTCATAACCCAACCACGGAAGTGATGTGCAATCAACTTAGCGGCATTCTACTGGTTAGAAGCCGAGATGCTATGTTTAGCCAATTTTCCATGCGAGAGGATTATATAAGGGCTTGGGTACCAGAAAGCAGGGATCAAGACCATCTTAGAGTCATCCTGACACGGATGTGTTCAGCATGTTGATCTTTACTTATCTCTTTTTCTTGTTTTCTTTCTCATGTACAGTGCTCTTGAAGGGAAAAAACTCACAGTATCGTGAGTGGAAAAGGGACCAGAACATATGTGCTTTTTGTATTGCTTATAGAGCAAAGTGGTAGGTTGATGGTATGGTTATAACCTTGATGCTTTCATGATACTAAGAGGCATTGTAATAAATGGTCATGGCAGAAAGTATTTCCTAGGGAAGATGAATCTCAAGGCAGTATCTTTGTTTTACTAATCATGGCGTTGAGTGGGGATGCAAACTGAACAGTGAGTTCAGTTGTTACTTCAGAAGGACTGCAGATGAAACTATAGTTAAGAAAGGTGGGGGAATCAAAAAAGAATATATTTTACGTATGGAACAACTGTAGAGAGCAAAAACTGATGAGATGTCTAAGATGTTTAAAGGTGATTTGGGGAGGGTTTTGCTGTGCAAAGTTCAGTTTAACTCTCTCTTCTGTAGACTCATGAAATTTCCAGTAAAAATCTCCATCAGTTAGACATCATTTGAAATGCAGTGAGTGAGCGATGAGATACTGAGATTGGTGTTAAGGCAAAGGCAGAGCAGCCTTGCTGACTAGAGTTCTGTAACATAGACTTAATTGAGAATATAGTGTGAACAGGGTATTATGCTGTGGTTGCGAAAACACGGCCTTAGTGTTCAAGTCCAGGCTGTACCACATACTAGCTGTGTGACCTAATCGAACTAAACTCTCACTCAAATGTCAGAACCCATAGGCTGAACGTGGCTTACACTGTTTGGCTTATACTTTAAATGCCTTCAAAACTGCCCAATCTCCAGCCAATACTCTATTTTTCATACCTACCTCTTTTATTCCTATATGGCACCTGCCTGTAATGCAGGTAAATAAAATATGCCTTAGTGCAGCGATTCTCAACCTCAGCACTGTGGACATTTTTTTTTTTTTAAATATCCTTATTGGAGTATAATTGCTTTACAATGGTGTGTTAGTTTCTGCTGTATAACAAAGTGAATCAGCTATACGTATACATATATCCCATATCTCCTCCCTCTTGTGTCTCCCTCCCTCCATCCCTATCCCACCCCCCTAGGTGGTCACAAACCACCAAGCTGATTTCCCTGTGCTATGCGGCTGCTTCCCACTAGCTATCTGTTTTACATTTGGTAGTGTATATATGTCAATGCCACTCTCTCACTTCGTCCCAGCTTACCCTTCCCCCTCCCCGTATCCTCAAGTCCATTCTCTGCATCTGCATCTTTATTCCTGTCCTGCCCCTAGGTTCTTCAGAACCACTTTTGTTTTTTGTTTTAGATTCCATATATAAGTGTTAGCATATGGTATCTGTTTTTCTCTTTCTGACTTAATTCACTCTGTATGACAGTCTCTAGGTCCATCCAACTCACTACAGATAACTCAATTTCATTTCTTTTTATGGTGGAGTAATATTCCATTGTATATATGTGCCACATCTTCTTTATCCATTCATCTGTTGATGGACACTTAGGTTGCTTCCGTGTCCTGGCTATTGTAACTATTGTAGAGCTGCAATGAACATTGTGGTACATGAGCCTTTGAATTATGGTTTTCTCAGGGTATGTGCCCAAGTAGTGGGATTGCTGGCTTGTATGGTAGTTCTATTTTTAGTTTTTTAAGGAACCTCCATACTGTTCTCCATAGTGGCTGTATCAATTTACATTGCCACCAACAATGCAAGATGGTTCCCTTTTCTCCACACCCTCTCCAGCATTTACTGTTTGTAGATTTTTAGATGATGGCCATTCTGACTGGTGTGAGATGATACCTCATTGTACTTTTGATTTGCATTTCTCTAATGATTAGTGATGTTGAGCATCCTTTCATGTGTTTGTTGGCAATCTGTATATCTTCTTTGGAGAAATGTCGACTTAGGTCTTCTGCCCGTTTTTAGATTGGGTTGTTTCTTTTTTTGGTATTGAGCTGCATGAGCTGCTTGTAAATTTTGGAGATTAATCCTTTGTCAGTTGCTTCGTTTGCAAATATCTTATCCCATTCTGAGGGTTGTCTTTTCGTCTTATTTATGGTTTCCTTTGCGGTGCAAAAGCTTTTAAGTTTCATTAAGTCCCATTTGTTTATTTTTGTTTTTATTTCCCTTTCTCTACGAGATGGGTCAAAAGGGATCTTGCTGTATTTATGTCATAGAGCATTCTACCTATGTTTTCCTCTAAGAGTTTTATAGTATCTGGCCTTACATTTAGGCCTTTAATCCATTTTGACTTTATTTTTGTGTACGGTGTTAGGGAGTGTTCTAATATCATTCTTTTACATGTAGCTGTCCAGTTTTCCCAGCACCACTTATTGAAGAGGCTGTCCTCTCCACATTGTATATTCTTGCCTTCTTTATCAATGATAAGATGACCATATGTGCGTGGGTTTATCTCTGGGCTTTCTATCCTGTTCCCTTGATCTATATTTCTGTTTTTGTGCCAGTACCGTACTGTCTTGATTACTGTAGCTTTGTAATATAGTTTGAAGTCAGGGAGCCTGATTCCTCCAGCTCCATTTTTTTCCCCTCAAGATTCTTTGATGATTCGGGGTCTTTTGTATTTCCATACAAATTGTGAACTTTTTGGTTCCAGTTCTGTGAAAAATGCCATTTGTAGTTTGATAGGGATTGCATTGAATCTGTAGATTGCTTTGGGTAGTAGAGTCATTTTCACAATGTTGATTCTTCCAATCCAAGAACATGGTATATCTGGCCATCTGTTTGTATCATCTTTAATTTCTTTCATCAGTATCTTATAGCTTTCTGCATATAGGTCTTCTGTTTCCTTAGGTAGGTTTATTCCTAGGTATTTTATTCTTTTTGTTGCAGTGGTAAATGGGAGTGTTTCCTTAATTTCTCTTTCAGATTTTTCATCATTAGTGTATAGGAATGCAAGAGATTTCTGTGCATTAATTTTGTGTCCTGCTGCTCTACCAAATTCATTGATTAGCTCTAGTAGTTTTCTGGTAGCATCTTTAGGATTCTTTATGTATAGTATCATGTCATCTGCAAACAGTGTCAGTTTTAGTTTTTTGTTCCAATCTGGATTCTGTTTATTTCTTTTTCTACTCTGATTGCTATGGCTAAAACTTTCAAAACTATGTTGAATAATAGTGGTGAGAATGGGCAACCTTGTCTTGTTCCTGATCTTAGTGGAAATGGTTTCAGTTTCTCACCATTGAGGATGATGTTGGCTGTGGGTTTGTCATATATGGCCTTTATTATGTTGAGGTAAGTTCCCTCTATGCCTAATTTCTGAAGGGTTTTTATCATAAATGCGTGTTGAATTTTGTTGAAAGCTTTTTCTGCATCTGTTGAGATGATCATATGGTTTTTATCCTTCAGTTTGTTAATATGGTGTATCACATTGATTGATTTGCATATACTGAAGAATTGTTGCATTCCTGGGATAAACCCCACTAGATCATGGTGTATGATCCTGTTAGTGTGCTATTGGATTCTGCTTGCTAGTATTATGTTGAGGATTTTTGCATTTATGTTCATTAGTGATATTGGCCTGTAGTTTTCTTTCTTTGTGACATCTTTGTCTGGTTTTGGTATCAGGGTGATGGTAGCCTCATAGAATGAGTTTGAGAGTTTTCCTCTCTCTGAGTTTGGGAGTGTTCCTCCCTCCTGTAGGAAGAGTTTGAGAAGGATAGGTGTTAGCTCTTCTCTAAATGTTTGATAGAATTCGCCTGTGATGCCATCTGGTCCTGGGCTTGGATTTGTTGGAAGATTTTTGATCAGTTTCAATTGCAGTGCTTGTGATTGGTCTTTTTATATTTTCTATTTCTTCCTGGTTCAGTCTCAAAAGGTTGTGCTTTTCTAAGAATTTGTCCATTTCTTCCAGGTTGTCCATTTTATTGGCAAATAGTTGCTTGTAGTAATGTCTCATGATCCTTTGTATTTCTGCAGTGTCAGTTGTCACTTCTCTTTTTGCATTTCTAATTCTATTTATTTGAGTCTTCTCCCTTTTTTTTTGATGAGTCTGGCTAATGGTTTATCAATTTTGTTTATCTTCTCAAAGAACCAGCTTTTAGTTTTCTTGATCTTTGCTATTGTTTCTTTCATTTCTTTTTCATTTATTTCTGATCTTTATGATTTCTTTCCTTCTGCTAACTTTGGATTTTTTTTGTTCTTCTTTCTCTAATTGCTTTAGGTGTAAGGTTAGGTTGTTTATTTGGGATTTTTCTTATTTCTTGAAGTAAGATTGTATTGGTATAATCTTTCCTCTTAGAACTGCTTTTGCTGCATCCCATAGGTTTTAGGTCGTTGTGATTTCATTGTCATTTGTTTCTAGGTATTTTTTGATTTCCTCTTTGATTTCTTCAATGAGCTCTTGGTTATTTAGTAGTGTATTGTTTAGCCTCCATATGTTTTTATTTTTTACCGATTTTTTTCCTGTTATTGGTATCTAGTCTCATAGCATTGTTGTCAGAAAATATACTTGATACGATTTCAATTTTCTTAAATTTACCAAGGCTTGATTTGTGACCCAAGATATGATCTATCCTGGAGAATGTTCCATGAGCACTTGAGAAGAAAGTGTATTCTGTTGTTTTTCGATGGAATGTCCTCTAAATATCAATTAAGTCCATCTTGTTTAATGTATCGTTTAAGGCTTGTGTCTCCTTATTTATTTACATTTTGGATGGCCTGTCCATTGGTGAAAGTGGGGTGTTAAAGTCCCCTACTATGATTGTGTTACTGTGTATTTCCCCTTTTAGGGCTGTTAGCATTTGCCTTATGAATTGCAGTGCTCCTATGTTGGGTACATAAATATTTACAGTTGTTATATCTTCTTCTTGGATTGATCCCTTGATCATTATGTAGTGTCCTTCTTTGTCTCTTGTAATAGCCTTTATTTTAAAGTCTATTTTGTCTGATATGAGAATTGCTATGCCAGCTTTCTTTTGATTTCCATTTGCATGGAATATCTTTTTCCATCCCCTCACTTTCAGTCTGTATGTGTCCCTAGGTCTGAAGTGGGTCTCTTGTAGACAGCATATATACAGGTTTTATTTTTGTGTCCTTTCCGCCAGTCCATGTCTTTTGGTTGGGGTATTTAATGTATTTACATTTAAGGTAGTTATTGATATGTATGCTCCTATTATCATTTTTTTAATTGTTTTGGGTTTTTTATTGTAGGTCTTTTCCTTCTCTTGTGTTTCCTGTCTAGATAAGTTCCTTTAGCATTTGTTGTAAAGGTGGTTTGGTGGTGCGGAATTCTCTTACCTTTTGCTTGTCTGTATGGTTTTAATTTCTCTGTCGATTCTGAATGTGATCCTTGCTGGGTAGAGTAATCTTGGTTGTAGGTTTTTTCCCTTTCATGACTTTAAATATGCCCTGCCACTCCCTTCTGGCTTGCAGAGTTTCTGCTGAAAGATCAATGGTTAACCTTATGGGGATTCCCTTGTATGTTATTTGTTGCTTTTCCCTTGCTGCTTTTAATATTTTTTCTTTGTATTTGATTTTTGATAATTTGATTATTATGTGTCTTGGCATGTTTCTCCTTGGATTTTTCCTGTATGGGACTCTCTGTGCTTTCTGGACTTGATTGATTATTTCCTTTCCCATATTAGGTAAGTTTCAACTATAATCTCTTCAACTATTTTCTCAGTCCCTTTTTTTTTCTCTTCTTCTTGAACCTCTGTAATTCAAATGTTGGTGCATTTAATGTTGTCCCAGAGGTCTCTGAAACTGTTCTCAATTCTTCTCATTCTTTTTTCTTTATTCTTCTCTGCAGTAGTTATTTCCACTATTTTATCTTCCAGGTCACTTATCTGTTCTTCTGCCCCAGTTATTCTGCTACTGATTCCTTCTAGAGAATTTTTAATTTCATTTATTGTGTTGTTCATCATTGTTTGTTTGCTCTTTAGTTCCTCTAGATCCTTGTTAAATGTTTCTTGTATTTCCTCCATTCTATTTCCAAGGTTTTGCATCATTTTACTCTCATTACTCTGAATTCTTTTTCAAGTAGACTGCCTATTTCCTCTTCATTTGTTTGGTCTGGTGGATTTTTACCTTGCTCCTTCATCTGTTATGTATTTCTCTGTCTTCTCATTTTGCTTAACTTACTGTGTTTGGGGTCTCCTTTTTGCAGGCTGCAGGTTGATAGTCCCCGTTGTTTTTGGTGTCTGCCCCCAGTGGGTAAGATTGTTTTAGTGGGTAATGTAGGATTCCTGGTGGAGGGGACTGGTGCCTGTTTTCTGGTGGATGAAGCTGGATCTTTTCTTTCTGGTGGGCAGGACCGAGTCTAGTGGTGTGTTTTGGGATGTCTGTGAACTTACTGTGATTTTAGGCAGCCTCTCTGCTAATGGGTGGGCTTGTGTTCCTGTCTTGCTAGTTGTTTAGCATAGGGTGTCCAGCACTGTAGCTTGCTGGTCGTCGAGTGGAGCTTGGTCTTAGCATTGAGATGGAGATCTCTGGGGGGTCTTTCGCTGTTTGATATTATGTGGGGCTGGGAGGTCTCTGGTGGAGCAACGTCCTGAACTCGGCTCTCCCACCTCAGAGGCTCAGGCCTGACACCTGGCTGGAGCACCAAGACCCTGTCAGCCACATGACTCCAAAGAAATGTGAGAAAAAGAAAGAAAGAAAGAAAGAAAATAAAGTTATTATAAAAAAATTATTAAAATTAAAAAGTAAAAAAAAAACAAATGAAAGAAAAAGAGAAGAGAGCAACCAAAACACAAAACCACCACTAATAACAAGTGCTAAAAACTTAAAAAAAAACCCGAAAACTGACAGACAGAACCCTAGGACAAATGGTAAAAGCAAACCTATACGGACACAATCGCAAAAAGAAGCATACACATACACACTCACAAAAAGAGAAAAAGGAAAAATATATATATATACAAAATTAAAGAGACAGCAACCAAATCAATAAACAAATCTGCCAATGATAATAAGCTGTAAATACTAAACTAAGATAAACAGAAAACCAGAAACAAATTAGATGCAGAAAGCAAACCCCAAGTCTGTAGTTGCTCCCAAAATCCACCACCTGAATTTGGTATGATTTGTTGTCTATTCTGGTGTTCCACAGATGCAGGTACATCAAGTTGACTGTGGAGGTTTAATCCGCTGCTCCTGAGGCTGCTGGGAGAGATTTCCCTTTCTCTTCCTTGTTCTCACAGCTCCCGGGGCTCAGCTTTGGATTTGGTCCCGCCTCTGCGTGTAGGTCGCCGGAGGGCGTCTGTTCCCGCTGAGACAGGATGGGGATAAAGGAGCCGCTGATTCTGGGGCTCTGGCTCACTCAGGCGGGGGTGGGGGGAGAGAGGGGTATGGAACGTGGGACGAGCCTGTGGCAGCAGATGCCAACATGACATTGCACCAGCCTGAGGCGCACCGTGCGTTCTCCTGGGGAACTTGTCCCTGGGTCACGGGACCCTGGAAGTGGCGGGCTGCACAGGCTCCCCGGAAGGGGGGTGTGTGGAGAGTGACCTGTGCTCACACACAGGCCTCTTGGTGGCGGCAGCAGCAGTCTTAGCGTCTCATGCCCGTCTCTTGTGTCCGTGCTGATATCCACGGCTCATGCCCATCTCTGGAGCTCGTTTAGGCGGCGCTCTGAATCCCCTCTCCTTGTGCACCCCGAAACAATGGTCTCCGGCCTCTTCGGCAGGTCTAGAGTTTTTCCCGGACTCCCTCCCGGCTAGCTGTGGTGCACTAGCCCCCTTCAGGCTGTGTTCACGCCGCCAACCCCAGTCCTCTCCCTGGGGTCTTCCCTCCAAAGCCCAAGCCTCAGCTCCCAGCCCCCGCCCGCCCCGGTGGGGGAGCAGACAAGCCTCTCGGGCTGGTGAGTGCTGGTCGGCACTGATCCTCTGTGTGGGAATATCTCCACTTTGCCCTCTGCAGCCCTGTTGCTGTGCTCTCCTCCATGGCTCCAAAGCCTCCCCCCCTGCCCCCCGCCCAGTCTCCACCAGAGAAGGGGCTTGCTAGTGTGTGGAAACTTTTCCTCCTTCACAGCTCCCTCCCAGAGGGGCTGGTCCCATCCCTATTCTTTTGTCTCTGTTTTTTCTTTTTTGTTTTGCCCTACCCACGTACATGGGGAGTTTCTTGCCTTTTGGGAAGTCTGAGGTCTTTTGCCAGTGTTCAGTAGGTGTTTTGTAGGAGTTATTCCACATGTAGATGTATTTTTGATGTATTTTTGTGGAAGAAGGTGATCTCCATGTCTTACTCGTCCGCCATCTTGAAGTTCCCCCAGCACTATTGCCATTTGGGGCTGGATAATTCTTTGTTGTGAAGGACTGTTCTGTACCCACTAGGTTCCAGTGGCATCAACCCCCCACCCTCCTTTAAGTTATGACAACCAAAAATGTCTTCAGGTGGTGTCCTGTGTCTGCTTGTACTGGAGGGAGGAATAAATCACCCATGATTGAGAACCACTGCCTTAGAGGGTTGTTTTGTGGAGCAAAATGAAGTGTGACATCTCAAAGCACCTAAAAGGGTACTTAAAGTGTAATAGGGACTCAACAAATGATGGTTTTCCTCTAAAATTTGGCATTGGAGAATAGTATCTTATACATGGAGTTAACTCAGTGTAAGTCTGCTGAAACATGGAAGGCAAATAGTCCTGTGTTAATAATAATTTATGTAGCTACTAATTTGAGAAATCATTTGTTACAGGTATTTGTGTGTATACATAAAAGGTGACCCTCACCTCTAAAGCCAGACCAATCAGACTTCAATTGCTGTCTGTTCCATTTAATACTGTGTGCTCTGGGGAAGTCCTTCACACTTCCTGAGGGGCTTTATCTGTAAAATACCTTATTAATAAAATGGAGTAACAGTGACATGGATATCATGGTGTTGGATGATTCAGTCACTCATTCATTCAATGTATACATTGAATGAATGAGTGACTGAATAGTCACTCAGACTATATAGTCTGAATAGTCATTCAGAGATAGTCTCTGCCATGTTGAGAATTCGTTAGTGAGGAATCAAATGATGAACAAATAAATTAAAAATGTAATAATTCCAGGATGTAACAGTTGTTCTGAAGATAAACAGAGATAACAAGAATAAAGAATAATAGAAGATGCTCTCTTAGACAGAGTAGTCAAGGAAATCCCCTCTTATAAGGCAGTATTTGAGCAGAGACTTGAATGAAGGGAGAGAAAGGCAGTATGGTCATATCTGGGGCAAGGGCACCCGAGGGAGAAAACACAGCAAGTGCAGAGACCTGAAGATATTAATGATCTTAGATTGTTCATGGCACAGGAAGAGGCTAGGGTTGCTATAGGGAGTATATTGCATAGTCAGTTCATTCACTTTTAGATTTTTATGTTTTTTTTTTCTTATCACCAAATACTCTTCTTTAGGAAACTCAAAAATTTATATAATGTAGGAAGTGAGATGAGGTTCTTAGGTGGTATCATCCTGCATGACATGCTATTAAAGAACAGTTCCATGGAGGCAACTGTCCAAGAAAATGGAACAAGATGAAAATAATCTTGTAGAATTTAATGTGTGGTGGCAACGTTTTGTGGCTTGAAGTGTAAGGGATGAGAACAGCATGTGAATTCCAAGAAAGCATCACAGAATGGAAAGTGGATTTACAATGTGTCAGACAGGGTGGCAACATCTTGTGGCATGTGGCTCGTATCTCGGTGATGGGAAAGGTATGTCCTGTGACTGCTTCTCGCCTGTGGCACACCACAAGGGAGAAGGAGTTGGCAGCCGTACCCAGAATACATCAGCAGCAAGTTTAGCATATGACCAGCCACGATCTTCTTTTTTTATTTTTCCTAAAATGTGATTCTTTTTTTACTTATCCCAAAGGGCTCTACATAAAACAGAAATGAAGGAAGATTGAAGGAGAGAGGATAGGAGGCAGTTATGAGACTTAACATCTTTTTTAGACTAACCATATTGGATTTAGGGTCCCAACACATGTGACAAGCATACTAAAATACTTTTTTGTATTTTATTTTTACTTTTTAACATGCGTTTAGTTGGTTAAAATTTGCTTCATTGAGAATATTGCATGGTGGGTTGAAACTCTCAGTATCGACAAGCGCAAAGTTCAGAGGAGGGTCGCCAAGTACAAAGGGAATAAAACGGAGGATGGTTGAAGTGAAGGAAGTCTACTCGGCTGAGGCTTTAGTGAAGGAAGGGTACTATCAAAACTGGAGACTTAAGCAAAAAGAACTTCAGAATACAAGAGAAGAAAGAGGAAAGGAGGGTGATGGCGGGAGGTGTTCACCACCAAGACCTGTTACACTTGAAATCCAAGAAAAAGGTAAACTAACAACAAATTCTGAGTTTAATCACTAACCTCGTAGCACTCTAGTTTTATGTGTTTGTGTCAGGTATGTGAGGTCAACTGACTTCAGGCAGAATCACCTTTACCAAAGACAAGTTTAGAGCATGGATACTGAACTGTATAGTATTGGGACTATAGCAATTAGGGTATGAATGGATCATACTCTCTCCAAAGGGCTTATTTCGAGTTAGCAAATTATGTAAATAATGCAGAAACACTTATCAAAATGAACTCAGTTGATACTTGCGGTCTGGATCAAGAATAAAAATATCATCCAGGGCTTCCCTGGTGGTGCAGTGGTTGCGAGTCCGCCTACTGATGCAGGGGACACGGGTTCATGCCCCGGTCCGGGAAGATCCCACATGCCGCGGAGCGGCTGGGCCCGTGAGCCATGGCCGCTGAGCCTGCGCGTCCGGAGCCTGTGCTCCGCAACGGGAGAGGCCACAACAGTGAGAGGCCCGCGTACTGCAAAAAAAAAAAAAAAAAAAAAAATGCTTGAAAATATTATCCAGTATGGTATAGGGTGTAATTATTAGGTTTATGGTCAAAAGTTCATTAGCAAGCAACAAACTGATACAGTGCACATAGGAACTTCCCAACATAAGACCTTATTTATTTAATACAGAGCCTGTGGGAACATAAAAATTATATTAAATAGCCTTCATAAGTCGTTTAGAAACAAACAAAAAAATAAGTGTTAGTGTGATGTATCGCCTGTAATGGCTGAAATAATGCTTACTGTAACATAATGGTACCTAATAGGGTAAGTAATCATCCCATAACTAAACCATTGGGATGAGAAATGCTTTCTCACTATTGAGAGAGATGAATGATACGAGTGCTTTAGCCAGAGACATGTCCCAGGGGAATTAAAATTAAATACACTTTTAAATGGTGGTTAAAATGATGAGCTCTGCAAGATTTTGTATGATTCTCATTAAAAAATTAAATATTTTACCCATCATGCTACAAATATTAATAATCTGTCTAATCCCAGCCTTTTAGATTAACCAGCCTTCCTTGCCTTGCTCTTGTCTACACTGTGAACCCTGTGCTTGGTTTGCCTCCTTTCTGTTTCCCAGTTCTATTCCTGAACACCTCTACTTAGCTCTGCCAACCTCCATCTGTGGCCTCCCCCTCCTACCCCTCAAGTCTGGTCGTTGGTGCACCTCCTCTGGCTGTCTCTAGATTTCTGTGTTGGTCGCGAGGTGTCCTCACTTCAATTAGGGCTGTAACCAAGCTTTCAGTCATACCAGACAGTCTGCTTATCGAACTCCACCTGAAATGAGTCCACATGCCTGGAATTTCAGTTATTTTTAAAATAAAGAGACTTGTTCACAACGTCTGTCTGTCAAACCTTTAGGGGGTGACAAAAGTTTCAGGAGGAAGTCAGTTTTTTTGTGTATACAATATAATCTTTTGAATTTGTGGTAGGTGCAAATTGAGGAAAATATAGATGTACTCTGATGCAGAAATCAGACTTTGAGTAATGTTTGGGTTGAAATTTGTTAGAAGCACTAGTATTTTCTTACGGAATGGAAGGAGAAAACCACTCCCAGATGTCTTAATTTTTCTGACTAACAGAGAAGGCTTCACAATTTATGTAATGATGGGTTCAATGAACACAAGTCTTGGGATTCATTTGCAATCTAAGCAAACAAGTTCCAGCCCATAAGTTTTTACAAATGTTTGTGATCATCATGTATTTGGCTGTTGATGGTCAAAGAAATTAAACAGGAACTGGTAGCTAACAAAAAATATCTCAGAAAGTTTTTTGCTCTTTTCAGTTAACACTAGAAGACAGAGAACGAATGTAAATTTAAGTTTACATAAACATTTTCCCTAACCCACTGGCCAAATCACTTTCTTTGTTTATTGATCTCATGTGGTCAAGGAAAGTAAATATTCTGTAACCTACTCTCTCTCATTAAAAAGGGAAACTTCAACTCAGCTTTTAAATTCCACCAAACTTTTTAAAATGCAATGCTAACTTAAATTTTTTAAACTAAATTTATTCTAAAAAATTCCAGCCTGTAATTTCTCATGTCTACCATTTTGTTCTTATCAATTATGAATCTAGTTAAGCCATACTACACTGATATACTGAGAAAGAAAACCGAACTCATATTGGAGGCATGATTGTAGAAATAGAGAAGCAATAGAAGCATGGCCTCGACATCCTTCTTCCACCTTTCAACCAGAATTTATCCCAGCAAAGTGAATTATGTTTTGCTCTCAATTCTTTCTTTCCCTTTTTTAAGGAAATAGTTTAGCTGTCTCACATAACAAAAAAGTATTCATAAATATTTTATTAAAACCTGTCTCATTTCTTATATGTTTTCTTAACATTTGTTTTATTTTTTTAATAATTCACTCAGCATATATAACATCTGTTTAAAATATTTGACCAAATCAGCTCTATCGACGTAAATCAACCAAACAGTTGCAATACAGGGAAAAACTGCCGTATAATTCTTGTGTAACCCATCACTGAATCACTGTGAAGGGACTTATGTTTGGAAAGCTTTTAATTTTTGTTCCTAGAAACAGATGTGAAAATTCACTCATATCCCACATTGTCTAGTTCAAGCAGCTGTAAATTATTTCATGGATTACACTTGAATGAAATGAAAGTCCTGGGATTATTTCATCTAGGCAGCAGTTATTCCTTAAATTAAATGAAAACAATTCTTTGCTTGATTAATTCCTGGTTATTTGGATTGCGTGAAGTGCTCATGTCTTTAGTCATAAATTAGTTCATTTTTCTCTGTAGTAACCCTGTGATTCAAAAGGTGCATCACAAGCTTATCGGCTACCTTTAAAAATAAATTACTGCTTTGGGCTTTCTATTGTGAAAAAGAATAAATACGGTACTCTTCTTTTAAATATAATATTCATATAATGCACACATTTCATTTGTAAAGAAAGTTAGACATAAGAAGTGTCACTGCTTGATTTTAACTGCTGGGCTGATAATTCTATCAGCTTTTCTCAACCATATGGTCTATAGCTTCATTCCACACTCCATTACTCCAGACTTGCCCTTCTAACTGCCTACCAAATATCCATATGGATATCTTGACGATAGCTCCATCTAAGCATGTGTGAAACCAAAGATGTTATCTCTTCCTATATTCCCTGAAAGTGGTAATATGGAGAAACCTGCAAGGATTTCACATGCAATCATTCACGACAACCTGTTGAATCTTCCTCTGAAATTACCTTCTGATGCATTTCTCTCTCTTGCTACTGTTACTTCCTTACCCCAGGCCCTCAGCAGCTGGTACATCCATTATGGAGGATACAGGCTTCTTCCCGCCTCAACTCCTTGTTTCGGGTTTTCACTTTGCCAAATGGCTGTAGGCAAGTGCAACACATGTATTCCTTCAAAAACCAATTTTCCAAAAGCCAATTCCACATAAAGATCAACTTGTCAAATAGTTAATTAACCAAGTTTATCAAATTATACAGAAATCTTCTCTTGAGACAGGTGTCTGATAAGTGCTCTGCGTGACATCTCAGGGGAGCTCAGGCCTATCATTTGCAGGAAAAAAAGTCTTGTAGTCAGCAAATATCAGTGAATGCCTACCCTGTGCTAGACACACTTCTAAGACAGTGAGATTACAATAGTAAGTGAGAAAAACTTATTTCCTATCTCTAGTTATCAGAAAAGCAATTTTGTAAATTTAGAAAATTGTTTATTTCAATAAGTACATCTACAATGATCTCTATAAAACACAGATTCAATGACTCTATCTCCCTTCATCATCTGAGACTAAACCCTTTTCCAGTATTACATTCTTCTATCCCTATACATCTCAAGTTACGGTCATATAGCTGTATAACTTTCCCTGATATACCATGTCCCTTCAAATCTCTGCTTTTTCAAGTTCCTACATCCCTGTGAAGAGTCCTTTACCACCTGGTCTGGCTTGTATACTTTTACTCAACTGTTACCTAATTATTCCTTCCTAATAATTCCTTTATCATTTAGGTTTCAGTTAGGAAACTGAAACTAACCTACATGATTAAAATAGAATATTGTCAAGTGCTGACGGATAGTACTTGGCCGTTTCATGGGTTTGTTTTTAACTTCAGTTAGTTGATTTTTCACATGTTTTCCATAACATACAAAACATTTATTTTTGTTTTTTTTCTGGGATAGAGCTGATCACATTACCTTATAGTTATATCTAACTTCTTAACTAGACATTAACAGTCACTACAGAGTTTGACTTCAAAGTATCGAAATAGAACAAGTATATTTTAAAAAATTCCCATGAGGTTATTTTTACATAATCTTTCTCTACCACTGTTACCTTAAGAATCATGAGATTCCTTGATGAAAAAAGTATTACTGCTTGCTTCAAAAAATTTCTAGTTGGCTAGAGTCTCTCCTTAATATTACTGACTTTGGGAACTCTGATATCTCTTCCGTGTGACAGACCTTTAGATATTTGAAGTTGGCCATTTGTGGAGATATGCATTTAGCTTGGGGAGCATATTTGGCTTTCTCTGCTTGGTTCTGAGTTGGGCCAAAGGAGGGGACGTGGCCTCTATGAACCAGGTCCTGAGTGCTTTGGGCCAACTGCTGCAGATGTTGTGATTTGGCTTCACTGATCGTTTCCATCAGAGGTTGTGGGTCTCTGTTCTAATGTCATATATGATCTTTCCATTGTCTTTTTGTACGTTCAGTCTCTCACTCTTCTCTTTTAGTCATTCTCTCCCTGGCAGGAAGTTGGCCAAAAGACAAGACTCAAGATTCAAATCTTCACTGCTTCATGATTGTCGACTTGTCTCCATAGTCAGTTTTATCATAAGAGCTTCTTAATCTTTTTGGTGTTGTATTAAAATGGTGATCATCTGATGAGAGAGGGGCTGCATAAAAGCATATAAGACTCTGGATAGAGTTCACTGGACGGGCATGATGACCACTATGACAAAAACAAGAGTAATGAAAAGCGTGTTTAAGATGCTTCAGAACCAAGAACCCAAATTATCCAACCAAGGCTAAGAGAACAATCCCACAAGTCATAAAGATCAGCCTTGGTGAGCCAAGTAGCTTTTTCCTTCAAGTGATAGGTAGCCTTTTCTACCTTACCTGTTTCATTGAGCCAAGTATAGCAAGAACTGTTAGCAATTGCACAGGTACTGTCGTGACTAGTGAACAGGAAATCTAGATTGTCCATCACTGCTCTTGCCAAGGAATTGAGACTGATCTGTATTCCGTCTAAGGTAGAGGTGATATTATTTTTAACTTCTGCCAGAATTAAAATGATCTATGTCTCATAGCCTTTTGTTTATATGATTC
Source organism: Aethalodelphis obliquidens (assembly GCF_003676395.1). NCBI lineage: Eukaryota > Metazoa > Chordata > Mammalia > Artiodactyla > Delphinidae > Aethalodelphis > Aethalodelphis obliquidens. The sequence continues at coordinate 7,995,287 of NW_020837977.1, read as the reverse complement.
TTATTATTGGAAGCACTGCTTTGATTGTTTGCATAAACAATGAATCAGTAACACCCCCAGGTAAAGTGCCTAAATAATTGAGGGTAACCTCATTTTGGAGCGCACATCTGAATTTCCTGCTTTCATGACTTTAGAATTAAGGTGTCTGTGCGCAGATAAGTTTTGGAATACTGTTTCTAAAGTGCATGCAATATTAATTTGAGACAAGCAAAACTAGCCATCCTGGTTGCAGAGGAAGTAGTATCTGGTAGGAATACATGGATATCCAGGAAAAAAGAAATTATTCATGGCATGAAGTTGAAACCAAGACCTTACATTGGCCTGTTTGCACATTTGTATCTATATTAGTCTCTTCCAGATACTAAGTAATTGGCCCATCATTTTAGGAAATTCTGAATTCAAATTTAGAATTACCTAGGGTCTAATTGATAGATCGTAATAATTTTTTCTTTTTCTGTGAGAGGGCATTGCTAGGAAAGTAGCAAATGACCTTGTTTAAGGTCATTTGTCCACATAAGTGCAAGTGAAATGCCGTTGGCTGTAATTGTCTTTGATCTCATTTGTTGAGACTGGAAATAGCCCTAGGTTTTTACCATGGAGGTCTGGTGAGGAATGACATATCCAGCAATCAGTAAGCTTGAAGGGTACTATTTGGGAAATCTAAGATTGGTGTTAGAATAATTATGCTCTGATCTAACAATTTTAGTAAGAAGGGAATAAAAGGAGAAGGGCCATTATGGGTGAGTGATAACCAGGGGTCTATAGAAATTAGAAGAAGAATGTAAATAAGCAGATAAAAAACAAAATAGTAATTAGGCAAGGGTTTTGGTCCACTATCTTGTGCAGAAGCTGTCCACTATCTGAGGTCATCAGGTTGTTCTGAGGATCTTGGGTCATCTGTCTACTTTGAAGATCAGCTGCTTCTAGAGAATCTGCATTTTGAGGTCCCCTATTAGAGCAGGCTTCCAATTTTGTTGGTTCTGGATTGTTTCTTTAGTTATGAAATGTGAGCCCAAGGATTCACTCCAGGGAGCTTTCCTTCTGTATTCGTTGTTAACAATATCTGATAGAATCCCTTCCAGTGATGTTCAAGAGCGACTTTTCTCTGTTGTATCTCCCAACAGATGAAATCTTATAGTTGAATGTCATGAAGAGGCTGTTTAAGATGTTTGAATGCAACATTAACCTGTTAGTAATAGGACTGAGTGTAGTCCGTGAGTCTCTTGCAACATTTTGCAATGTCTACATGCATCAGGGCAGAGTATAGTATTGTAGGTAAAATCCTGATGCACTTGGGCCTTCCAGTAACTAGTTCACAGGGAAATAAACAGTATGTTCTCTAGGAGTGGACCATATTGGCATAAGGGTGGGTGGGAGTACCTTTGACCAAGGGAGCTCAAGGACTTCTGAAAGTTTTGTTAATTTCATTTCAAGATGTCATTGATTCTTTTCACCTTTCAGAAGTTTGTAGGTGATAAGAGCAGTGTGGTTTCTGAGTAAAGGGTAATACTTTACAGAGCTTTTTTTTTTTTTTATAATATTTCTTGTGAAGTGTGTGTCTTGGTCACTTGATATGAAAGTTTATATTCCCAAGATTGGAATCACAAAATCGACCAGCTTTTTAGCAACTGTAAAGATTATAGCTTTTTGGCAAAGAGATGTTTAAACTCACTCTGAAATTATATAGACATTCGATAACTAAAATATATTCAAACCTCATGAAAAGTGGAAGCTATATAAAATACATCATGAGGTGTTCAAAGGGCCTTCGAAGCTTTGGTTCCTGGTCATTTCCCACATTCACAGGTTCTCTAGAGTTATGCTGTTGACAAGTCCATGTGACTTAAAAATGACCTCAGCTGTCTTTTTAAAGTTTCCCCAGCCGTGTTGATTTAAGATAGTAACCAATTTAACTGTACCATGATGAGTAGTTTCATGGAGAAATTTAGCTAATATCTATTTGAAACCATACAGTGCCACTACGCAGCTGTCTTGGGAGCACCAGAGATGATCTGAGTGAAGCTAGAACCACTTTTTTTTTTCCATTTTTCTTTTCAAAATGAGGGGCTAAAAATTGATATTTTATAATGGTTTCTTTGAATTCCTTTAAGGATTCATCCTTTAAGAGTTTAGATAGGATCAAAACCATTGTTAAGGCTGCTTGTTTGGCAAAATGATCTGCTGGAGTATTTCTTTTAGCTTCCATGTTATTTCTTTTTCACAGCAGCTACCTCTTTATGAAGTAAGAGGGCATCTAAAAGTGTGTTAAACATCTTGTCCATTTTTGATGGGGGTTCCAGCAGAGATGACCCTTTCTTTCCAAAGCATCCCAAAGCCATGGTTTTTCTAAAATAACATGCCTGATATGTATTTACTCTGTGGTCTTTGGCTATAGTAGACAAGCTCAAGGAAGTGCAGTGGCTTTGCCCTTTGGGCTGATTTTTCCCTCGGGTAGAGGACTGCATTCTACAGGCAAGCTTAAATTGGTGTTAGCGTGTTCTGCTCCAGTTTCAAGTTTTGAGGTATGATCTGTCAACAAATAACATTAGGTCAGAGTTTTCAATGGGAGTCCTTAAAAACACTGAATGAGGTATAGCAAGTTCCTAACTGAGCTAAGAAAATGTTAAGGTTCCCTTCCCCTGGTGCAGGGAGGAGGGTGGGCAAGTCAAGGTGTCTCAGTGGTGAATAGTAGTGTGATGGGAAGAATCTCATGGGAGGCTAATTAGCTAACTGAAAAGTGTTGTGTGTTCTCAGGCAGTAGTACTGTCTGTGCCGCATGACATGAGGAACCATGAGAAGAGAGGGGCGCTTATAACTAGTTAAGCAGAAGCAGCGCGTTTTGAAGGGGTTACCCCACAACAAGGGGACTATACGTTTACAACCAGGTCAAGGTGATGAGTTGTTTTTGACGCTCATAAAGTTTAAGTTGAACCTCTAAGGACACACCCAGATTGCTCATATGCAAGTAGATGAAGGGATTTCATTTGGGGTTGCCTGTAGAGGTAGTGTGTTGACTAATCTTCTTCAGATAACAGAAGGTCTGTTTATGACTTAGACTAGTCACAATCTCAGGAAAATTTGGCACTTGTTTGCCATATTCGGTTGTTAGAAACAAAATTCAGCTGAGTAGATGATTCATGAATCAGGCAGCCTCCAATCTAGAAGGAAGAAAGGAACTCCAAGGAGCTGTACAAAATTGAAGACTTTTATAGACAGAAGGCAGTGGATGCAGGATGCTATACTAGCAAACAACAGGTTGGTCGTGGCAAGGTCACTTTCCTTTAGGGGACAGCAGGGGTCTATCAGGCAAGTTAACTCACTAGTGCTGACCAGGTGATGCCTGATGGTTTAGGATTCCATTGCTGAGAGAGCTTAAACTGTGATTAAATTAAGTATCCGTTTGGTAACGTGGGCTTAGCATAAGCAACTTCGTTATGGGCCTGTTGTCCTATTTTTAACAGTTAGAAATCCTCTCGATTGTTTTGTGAGAGGCCTAAGATGTTTGGATAGTCTACAGCCTTATCAGGAAAGAGCGATTTCCCTTCTTATATAGGTAGTAACCTCAATCGTGGATTATGTTTTGGCAAAATTATAATGGATCTTTTGAAACTTTATGTCCCTCTTTCGCTAAGGCTGAGAGCAAGTAAATAGAATCCTTTTTTACAAGACTCCCTATCCTCTGAATAAAGCAGGAGATCATGTACAAATTGTATCAGGACTAAATTACAAGAGAAATAGACATTTTAAGTGTTGATTGAGGGCCTGGAAGAAATAGGAGGCTTCAGTGAACACCTGGGGTGTGACTCTCCCGGTATACTACTGTCCTCCCAAGGTGCAGACAAAAAGGAATGGTTTAGAATGGAAAAAGAGAAGGCTTCAGGTGTATTCTGATTGGAGGGTGTTGGATGGGGAGGCTCAAGGCAGGCACATTAGAAATGAATGACCTTGTGTAATTGGTTTGGGAGCATAATTTGTCTTCCTCTGGATTGTTCTTAGTTGGAAGGGGGCAGTCACTGACTAACTCCTGACCATTTGGGGCCAATTGCTGTAGAGATTATGGTTGACTTCTGTGGATGGTTACAGCAGAAGTTGTGGATCCACGTCCCACAGTCACGTATGGTCTGCCCATCGTGCAGACAGATTCATCTCTCACCATTTTGCTCCTGTAAATCTTCTCATATAATTTTCTCCAACTACATCTAGAAATAATTGGAAAACGAATTGATGCATGAGGGAAGAGTTTTGCAAAGTGGAAATGTAATGTTTTGCTAACCAACTACTGGCAGATATCTGAAAACCTGGACTTATCTTCTTCATTCTATTAGAGTTAATTTTTTTCTCTGCAATTGTTTATGTTGTTACAGAGGATCTTGATGATTTAAGAATGGAGGGAGTAACTACCCTGGTACCTTCTGGGAACAAATTTAACCAAGGTCGAGCTACTCACTCTGCTGAACCTCAGGCCAAAGTCACACTGAACATCTGTTCAAGGTGTGCCAGGTAAAGCAAATAATAGGTATATCTTTGTATAAACATGATGTTGAATTTTTTAAATCTAAGCTTTTGATGCAATGCGTGTACTCTTCTGTGCTGACATTGACAAGGGAGTTAGTTGTACAGTTTATCCCTGTGCCCAATGCCACTCAGACCGACAATGAATCAAAGAGTTTAGATTGTCTTTACTTCACAGCCGGAGACTATTTTAAGACTTTCTGTCTCTGAATTTCATTTGCTGTCTGCCCTTCTGTTCCTTTTCAAAAGAAGATTCAAGGGGCTCTGAAAGTTCAAAGCCACTCTAAAGCACCTGCATAAAGGCCAGTTTGCCCAGGTACAGTTTTAGATCTGATATTATTGGCCTCTTAACATGCCCCACATCCTATTCACGTCCTGGAAAGAATTTAATCAGCTTGATGCCTTTCAGTTTTGGCAGCTGAAAGCAATCCTTGCATATACTGTATGTGGCCAAAGAAGTAGCTTAAGTTACTGCCAAGTCAGCTCCCAGTGCTGGTCTAGCAGAAACTCACCAAATAGCTAGAATTCATTCTTTTGTAGGAACAAAATCTCATTTGCAAAGAGGCTTTTAAGCCTGTTTAAACGATAAAACAAGCCTTCTAACCCTTATGTAAATGGCGCAGATTAGCAAGAACAATGCACTGGCTGGCCAGTTTTATCTCCTTTTCTTTATGTCTCTGCTGTTCTATTGTACAGTTTGAGAGGGGATTAGTGGCTTGGAACTGGGTGGGGGCAAGTGTAGGAAAATCAAATCAGATTTTTGTAGCTTTTCCTTGCCTTCACCCCTTTGGAATTTTAATTTTAATTGTCATAGGCTTAGAAGAGTAAAAAGAAATAGAAATAAAAATAAATAGAAAATCAGGGGATATTATTTGAGACCATTAAGAGAAATGGCATAGCACAGTGAAAACACCAATGGAAACGTTGCTTCAGACAAGTAATATTTGCGTGGATTGATTTTTCGATGAGGGTTGTGAACAACCCGGCTGATATTTATGTGATGATATTTAGGCATCGTGAGTGTGCAAGGTCATCTATGGAAGAGTTGTTTGGCAGTTTAAAGGAACTTGATAGTATATTTGTACATTTACAGTTTGACTGGAGAGGGGTTGGTGCTTGGTCCTTGGTCCTTCATATTATTTGTAGAAGATTGGGATATGAGGTGTTTTCTTTTTGAAAGGAAATCCTATGCAAACGGTATGTTTTAATGAAGTATTGAGGACTTGAATTGGCAAAGGGCCAAACCCATTCATAGCCCTAAATTATTTACATTTAGTTTCCCAGTGATAAGTTAGATTATAAATTACAGGCCACCTGCATTTAAGGTAAACTCCTAACTGAAAGTTTTGAATATTCAACTGAATAATAATCAATTACATTTATCGTATTCTTTCTATGTTACCCAAGTACACAGCTAGTGAGTGGCAAAACACAGTTTCAAACCCCAGCAATATAGCTTGACAGTCTGCCTGCTTAGTCGTTTTATTTTTTTGCTAAACACCAAGCTATTGTGTGAAGTTGAAGAAGGAAGCCTAAAATAGATAGAAATGATGAGCTACAAAGAGATTTAGGTGTCTGAAATGCTTTGAGTTCATGATTGCCTTGATGGAGAATAAAGCAATACTGTATGTACTTTCAAAAGCAAGATTGATTCAGGGAAATCAATGGGAGAAGTATGGTGGAAGACACTAGGCTGTTGAGTTTAGAGTAGCTGCTGTAGCCAGAGTTTAGAGTGGAAGAAAAACTAAGATCAGTTGTCAAAAACTATGAGGAACCTGAAAATTTACTCTATTTGCAACCTAATACTGTTTTATGATGCTGGCAAAAGACATGAAACTCCTGGGTCAGAGACCAAGGACTTACTACTCATGACAGCAGTAACAACTGTCAGAGTATTAGCATTTTCATTGGTTCCCTGAGCCACAAATCTCATGGCGTGACACACAGAGGATGACACACAGAGGACAGCAGGTTACAGTATATGAGAGGAACACTGAGTTTAGGAAACCTGAATATTTTATATGAAGTTAGCACTGCTCTAGAGAGAGACCCCATATCTGTCTTCCAAGGCTGTCTGCTATACAAACATCCCCAAACAGATGGTTGGAAAGAAAGGCTGTCAGTGTCTCTGCTCATAAGATATGCTGACACGTGAGAGATTCACGGAGAATTGTCTCCCAGTACTATTTAGAGTGGACTGCCTCTGTGATGCACTGATGTAGTTATCAGAGTTTTCTGCAGTTAGTTGTCAAACATCAATTTGTGTTGCTGGCTCACCTCTTCTAGTTACAAGTAAGGCTTTTAGGACTGTGAGAATTAGACTTTTTAAGCCAGGGCTGAGCTGTTATCTGAGGCAGAAGTCAGAAACTGGAGGACTGTGGGTAGTGTCCAGTTTTGTATCCACATAATATTTTAAAAATACCACTGGAGGGAACCTTCAAGATGGCGGAGGAGTAAGATGTGGAGATCACCTTCCTCCCCACAAATACATCAGAAATACATCTACATGTGGAACAACTCCTACAGAACACCTACTGAACGCAGGCAGAAGACCTCAGACTTCCCAAAAGGCAAGAAACTCCCCACATACCTGGGTAGGGCAAAAGACAAAAGAAAAAACAGAGACAAAAGAATAGGGACGGGACCTGCACCAGTGGGAGGGAGCTGTGAAGGAGGAAAGGTTTCCACACACTAGAAGCCCCTTCGCGGCGGAGACTGCGGGTGTCGGAGGGGGAAAGCTTCAGAGCCGTGGAGGAGAGCACAGCAACAAGGGTGCGGAGGGCAAAGCGGAGAGATTCCCGCACAGAGGATCGGTGCCGACCGGCACTCACCAGCCCGAGAGGCTTGTCTGCTCACCCGCCGGCGCGGGCGGGGCTGGGAGCTGAGGCTCGGGCTTTGGTCGGAGCGCCGGGAGACGACTGGGGTTGGCGGCGAGAACACAGCCTGCAGGGGGTTAGTGCGCCACGGCTGGCCGGGAGGGAGTCCGGGAAAAAGGTCTGGAGCTGCCGAGGAGGCAAGAGACGTTTTCTTCCCTCTTTGTTTCCTGGTGCACGAGGAGAGGGGATTAAGAGCGCTGCTTAAAGGAGCTCCAGAGACGGGCGCGAGCCGCGGCTAAAAGTGCAGACCCCAGAGACGGGCATGAGACGCTAAGGCTGCTGCTGCCGCCACCAAGAAGCCTGTGTGCGAGCACAGGTCACTCTCCACACCTCCCCTCCTGGGAGCCTGTGCAGCCCGCCACTGCCAGGGTCGCGTGATCCAGGGACAACTTCTCCGGGAGAACGCAGGGCACATCAGGCTGGTGCAACGTCATGCTGTCCTCTGCCGCCGCAGGCCCGCCCCGCACTCCGTGCCCCTCCCTCCCCCCAATCAGCTGCTCCTTTAACCCCATCTTGTCTGGGCCAAGAACAAACACCAGCAGGTGACCTACATGCAGTGGCGGGGCCAAATCCAAAGCTGAACCCCAGGAGCTGTGCGAATAAAGAGAAAGGGAAATCTCTCCCAGCAGCCTCAGGAGCAGCAGATTAAACCTCCACGGTCAACTTGATGTACCTGCATCTGTGTAATACCTGAATAGACAACGAATCATACCAAAATTCAGGTGGTGGACTTTGGGAGCAACTGTGGACTTGGGGTTTGCTTTCTGCATCTAATTTGTTTCTGGTTTTATGTTTATCTTAGTTTAGTATTTAGGGCTAATTATCATTGGCAGATTTGTTTATTGATTTGGTTGCTGTCTTCCTTTATATATATATATTTTTTTTCTTTTTTCCTTTTCCTCTTTTTGTGAGTGTGTATATGTATGCTTCTTTGTGTGATTTTGTCTGTATAGGTTTGATTTTACCATTTCTCCTAGGGTTCTGTATGTCCGTTTTTTTGTTTTTTTTTTTAGTATAGTTTTTAGTGCTTGTATTCATTGGGTGATTCGTTTATTGGTTTGGTGGCTCTCTTCTTTTTTTTATTACTTTTTTATTTTAATTATTTTTATTTTAATAAATTTTATTTTATTTTATTTTTTTGTTTCTTTTTTATCCCTCCCTTTTCTTGTGAGCCATGTGGCTGACATGGTCTTTGTGCTTTGGCCGGGTATCAGGCCTGAGCCTCTGAGGTGGGAGAGCCGAGTTCAGGACATTGCTCCACCAGAGACCTCCCGAGCAATGTAACATCAGTTGGTGAGAGCTCTCCCAGAGATCTCCATCTCAACACTAAGACCCAGCTCCACTCAACCACCAGCTAGCTACAGTGCTGGATACCCTATGCCAAACAACTAGCAAGACAGGAACACAACCACACCCATTAGCAGAAAGGCTGCCTAAAATCATATTAAGTTCACAGACACCCCAAAACACACCACCAGACGCGATCCTACCCACCAGAAAGACAATATCCAAACTCCTCCACCAGAACAGAGGTACCGGTCCCTTCCACCAGGAAGCCTACACAACCCACTGAAACAACCTTACCCAATGGGGGCAGACACCAAAAACAACGGGGACTATCAACCTGCAGCCTGCAAAAAGGAGACCCCAAACACAGTTAAGCAAAATGAGAAGATACACAGCAGATGAAGGAGCAAGGTAAAAACCCACCAGACCAAACAAATGAAGAGGAAAGAGGCAGTCTACCTGAAAAAGAATTCAAAGTAATGATAGTAAAGATGATCCAAAATCTTGGAAATAGAATGGAGAAAATACAAGAAATGTTTAACAAGGACCTAGAAGAACTAAAGAGGAAACAAACAATGATGAACAACACAATAAGTGAAATTAAAAATTCTCAAGAAGGAATCAATAGCAGAATAACTGAGGCAGAAGAACGGATAAGTGACCTGGAAGATAAAATAGTGGAAATAACTACCACAGAGCAGAATAAAGAAAAAAGAATGAAAAGAATTGAGGACAGTCTCAGAGACCTCTGGGATAACATTAAATGCACCAACATTTGAATTATAGGGGTCCCAGAAGAAGAAGAGAAAAAGAAAGGGACTGAGAAAATATTTGAAGAGATTATAGTTGAAAACTTCCCTAATATGGGAAAGGAAATAGTCAATCAAGTCCAGGAAGCACAGAGTCCCATACAGGATAAATCCAAGGAGAAACGTGCCAAGACACATATTAATCAAACTATAAAATTTAAATAGAAAGAAAAAATATTAAAACCAGCAAGGGAAAAGCAACAAATAACATACAAGGGAATCCCCATAAGGTTAAACGCTGATCTTTCAGCAGAAGCTCTGCAAACAAGAAGGGAGTGGCAGGACATATTTAAGGTCATGCAAGGGAAAAACCTACAACCAAGATTACTCTACCCAGCAAGAGTCTCATTCAGACTTGACAGAGATATTTAAACCTTAACAGGCAAGCAAAAGCTGAGAGAATTCAGCATCACCAAACCAGCTTTATAACAAATGCTAAAAGAACTTCTCTAGACAGGAAACACAAGAGAATGAAAAGACGTACAATAACAAACCCAAAACAATTAAGAAAATGGTAATAGGAACATACATATCGATAATTACCTTAAATGTAAATAGATCAAATGCTCCAACCAAAAGACACGGACTGGTTGAATGGATACAAAAGCAAGGCCTGAATATATACTGTCTACAAGAGACCCACTTCAGACCTAGGGACACATACAGACTGAAAGTGAGGGGATGGAAAAAGATATTCCATGCAAATGGAAATCAAAAGAAAGCTGGCGTAGCAATTCTCATATCAGACAAAATAGACTTTAAAATAAAGGCTATTACAAGAGACAAAGAAGGACACTACATAATGATCAAGGAATCAGTCCAAGAAGAAGATGTAACAGTTGTAAATATTTATGCACCCAACATAGGAGCACCTCAATCCATAAGGCAAATACTAACAGCCATAAAAGGGGAAATCGATAGTAACACATTCATAGTAGGGGACTTTAACACCCCACTTTCACCCATGTACAGATCATCCAAAATAAAAATAAATAAGGAAATGCAAGCTTTAAATGATACATTAAAGAAGATGGACTTAATTGATATTTATAGGACACTCCATCCAAAAACAACAGAATACATTTTCTTCTCAAGTACTCATGGAACATTCTCCAGGAGAGATCATGTCTTGGGTCACAAATCAAGCCTTGGTAAACTTAAGAAAACTGAAATCGTATCAAGTATCTTTTCTGACCACAACGCTATGAGACTAGATATCAATTACAGGAAAACAACTGTAAAAAATACAAACACACAGAGGTTAAGCAATACAGTACTAAATAACCAAGAAACAATAGAACTACCGTATGACCCAGCAATCCCACCACTGGGCATATACCCTGAGAAAACCATAATTCAAAGTTATGCACCACAATGTTCATTGCAGCTCTATTTACAATAGGCAGGACATGGAAGCAACCTAAGAGTCCATCGACAGATGAATGGATAAAGAAGATGTGGCACATATACACAATGGAATATTACTCAGCCATAAAAAGAAACGAAATTGAGTTATTTATAGTGAGGTGGATGGACCTAGAGACTGTCATACAGATTGAAGAAGTCAGCAAAACAAATACCGTTTGTTAACTCATATATATGGAATCTAAAAAAAAAAAAAAAAAATGGTTCTGAAAAACCTAGGGGCAGGAGAGGAGTAAAGATGCAGACAAAGAGAATGGACTTAAGGACACGGGGAGGGGGAAGGGTAAACTGGGATGAAGTGAGAGAATGGTATGGACATATATACTCTACCAAACGTAAAATAGATAGCTAGTGGGAAGCAGTCACATAGCACAGGGAGATCAGCTCGGTGCTTTGTGACCACCTAGAGGGGTGGGATAGGGAGGGTGGGAGGGAGACGCAAGAGGGAGGGGATATGGGGATAAAAGTATACGTATAGCTGATTCACTTTGTTATACAGCAGAAACTAACACAACATTGTACAGCAATTATACTTCAATAAAGTTGTTTAAAAATAAATAAATAAATAAAAATACCACTGGATTAATTACTCATTTACATGAAAGTTGGAGTTTCTGTCTTCTCTTCAGAATGCACACACGTGACAACACTGGGCCCACATTCTCTAATGGTTTTCCAGCTTCAGCTTCCCTCTCGAGTCCCTTAACCCCAGTTGTGCTTTAGTTCACCTCTGGTTATCTTTCCCGCTTCCCTCATTTACTCCACCTATCTGAAGTCTGTAGGTCTTTCTTTGTAACCTCTGATTTGTAGAAACCCTAGGACTCCAAAGATAAGCAGGGAATCAGTACTGGAGGGTGCAGGTTGAGGTACATGGCCAGGCCACTGGGAGAGGAATCTGGAGCCTAGAAGGGGCAGATCGTAGTCTCTCAGGGTTTCAGGTTAAGGAGTAGGGTATCAGGTTATGGGGTAGTCAGGCTGTAGTCTTACAGTGACCAGGTAATCCTTCAGAAGTCAGATGGAGTGAGCTGGTCAGAAGCCTAGCACTGCGGACTAGACCAACATGGAGAAAATGATTGCTTCATTTAGAGAACTGTGCCCATTCCCACTGCTCTCTTTGTGGGCACTGGTACCCAGCCTGGAAGATAATGAGAGATTATATGGGATTCATAGAGGGAGCCCAGACATTGGATTTGGGGCCTTGGAGCAAGATTTAAGTCCAGATCTCCCTGGATTGGAGACAGTATGGTGCTAATGGATAAACTGGATAATTAATGTTAAGTTATGTCAGATACTTACCAACACCTTTCAAGAATTTACAACAAAGGTAGAATAGAAAGACCACCTACTTTCAAGTCTGACAAAGGGATCAAACCTTCATACTCTAAATTATCTAGTATGTCATCTTGGGGATAATTATGCAAAGATGAAGAAAATCTGACCCCTTGTCTGTGAAATAGAGTTCGCCTCTTCCCGGAGATAACCTCTAAGGATGACTGAGAGTACTGAGCAGGATAATGTATGCAAAGGCGGCCAGCAAAGTGTTCCAGTGCATGGCTCTCAAGGAACTGGGGGTTTCTCATCTCTTTCTCCCCACTCATTGGGATAATTACCATGTACATACTTAAGCAGTTTAAAATACTTCAAGTTTTTTTCCCATCTTTTAGAAAGGCCCACATTAAAGTACTCAGGTATTGAAAGAAAAAGCCTCATTTTCCTGACATTCAGGAATTTTCTCCTGTGTTAGGCTTGTGACTGACCCGGGGAGAAAACTGTTGTCCATTGTCGGACAATAAGACAGTGTAGGGTGGCAGTGTTTTTGTTGGTTTGTTTCTTAGAGTTTCATGGTCAAGAAATCATTTTTCCCATAGAACTGGAGGAGTAAAATATAAGTAAGTTTAATAGATGTGTTGTGATCTTGAAATACTACCGTAGCCCCAAGATACCCAGGAGTCACTGAGACTCAAGTGATGTTCAGAGTTTCTGCAAAGAACCCATCAACGATCAAGTTAGTGAAAAGAGGTGCAGTCTACTCTTTAAATTGTCATTTTCCTCAATCTCTTTTTTTCAAATACTGCACCGCTCGTGAGCTACTTACAGGGTCACAGTATCCAGAAGTGAGTTTGCATATATTTCCAGAACATTATTGCTCTTATCCAGCTGAGGGCGTACAGCCAAAGGCCACAGAGCCCTTCTCATTCAGAACCTGACTGGAATACAATGATCTGTAATGAGACTAATACATTCTGCTGGGAACGATTGAGGGATGTAAGATATACTTGACCATTGGAAGGACTTCCGCTTTCCAAGAGATCAGAAAAAGAGGAATTCAGCCCACATTAAATTGCTGTGTAAAGTTTTATGTGCAACAAAGTGACTAAAATATCAAGAATGTCAAAAAGTTTATTGATTAGCATGGTTACAAGAAATAAAAAGATTACAATTTTTTTTTTCATAAGTATTTCACACATGGTTAGAAAAGTGCAGATGGAAGAAAGCTTGTTTTCAAGCTGGAAAATTATTCCAGGGTAATATTACTCCCATACCTCTTAGCGACCTTAATCTGATGTGGACATTGCTGCAATCTGTGTGATTTAAACAAAGAGATGACATCATTTGGCAAGTGGAGATACGCATAGTTAATAGATGTCTGACCACCAAGATGTATGAAGATTCTAACCCAGAATATCTCAATTCTCCCTTCAGATCATAAGGGAAAGAAGCCATTACAAAACAACAATTTTAAGTAAACAAAGAATTTTCCCTGTAGGATATAGTAGTGTCCTTCTAATTGTTGATTTTCTACATTACAAGGTAGATTTTTAATATATTCAGCAAGTGTCTTGGCTTGACTTTTAGAAGATTCTATTCCTATGGCTAAAAATCCTTGAATAGCGTGGACAGGATACGTTTAATTTGTTGCCTAGGGGTCACACTAAGTCATATCAACTGAAAAGTAAAATGTCAGTAGGTCACTAATGCAAATTATCAGTAATTATCAGAAGAACTTTTGTGGTTTTAAAAACTAGTGGTTTGCAAAACTGTGAGTTTCAAATTGAATTTCTCTATTAAATATCCTGAATTTTCTTTTTAACATAACAGTTAAGATACCAATAACAAGCAGACAAATGCTGATACCAAGGCACGAATTACTATTTCAGTGAAGTTTATAAGCCATTTTTCTGGAAAGACCACCCATTAATTCTGTCTACGCACTGCCATTCTGAGGAGTTAAATCTTGTTTTTGTGGACTCCTGCCAGGGCATTCCGGGTGGTAAGATGCTATTTGTTTTTGATTGTGCAAGTGTTTGCATTCATTCATGCCTAATATCAATAGTGCACAAAAAAGGAACGGAAAGCCATTTTAAAAGAAATTGGATTATAGAGAACATACAGTGATACTGGCTCAGAAACTACAGCAGGAGACTGTTAGGAGAAACTTGTTTCCAGACAGCCTGCTGATTTTTCACCGATTTGCTTCATGTCATTGTACCAAAAATTGTTCGTCATTTCTCCTAAACACCATCTGCTTCTGCTTTATCAAATAAACATAAAACTAAACTCAGTAGAATTGGTGATAGGATGCTGAAGAAAAGAAGAACGTCAGAGCTTGTAAATGTGAACGAATTTCAAACTATACGTTTAGGATTACTAGTTGACTTGAGAAAACCTACGTAATTAATCATACATTATATTTTGTTTCACTTCCCTATGCATTTTTTCTTTTTTTTTTTCAACTATTTTTATAAGGTTTATTTTCAGCAAGTTCCCATTGGAAAAAAGGGTGAGCAAAACTGACATAAACGAAAACGGATAAGGACAAAAAGTACTGCTATCATTTGTTTAAGGTTAAAAGTTTTCCATAAAATTGACTTCTACACCTAGAGGATTAAAGGTCCCATTTGAGTGGTGAATACAGTGCACCACCTACTGCCATGTTTTAAGTGACAAAAATGTTTAATTTGAACCGAAATGAATTTATGGAAGACTCACTCTGTGTCAAGTGCTGTGATAAACTCTGGAAATAAAAATTAGTACCGCTGACCACTAGGAACTTATATTCTGGCTGGAAACAGACTTTGGAAAAAATAAGTGCAACCCAAAATGTCAGATGGTGATAGTGCTATAGAAAAAATAAATCATGGGAAAATGGCTCAGCTATGCAGCTGTGATTGATTGTTATTTTATAGGGGCTTTTGCTTTGGGAAAATCAATACCCTTGGAGAGATTGATATATGGTTTTCATTGTTCATTCTGTGTGAGAGAAGAAATGAGACCAACACACACCAGCCAGAAACTGGGGACCACTTCATCTCAGTTCTAAACACATTAACGTCACAGTTTTTCTTTTATTTATAAATTGATACAAGATCCTCCCCATCTTCACTTCTTGTAGTGGTTGCTTTGTGATTCGTAGGGGAAGGAGGGCCTTGGATGCAAGCACTTGGGTGCATATGCACACAAACACACACACAATCTAAAAAGCCATTTTCTTGTTATGTGACAAAGAGCTGCAGCTTTAAAGCAATAGAGACTAGGGTTGGAATCTCAGCTTGCCCACTGAACCACTTTGGGAAATCACTTAACATCTCTAAACCTCAATTTCTCATTTATAACATGGGGGTAGTAATTTCTGCCCGTGGGATCATAGCGGACTAGAGTGGTTAGCTCAGTTTGAAGCATAGAGTCTACTCTGGGAAAAAAGTATTTCAAGATAAAAATAATTATATACATTTCAAAAAAAGTTAAATATGCATTTGAAATTCAGGGAAGTCACATTATGTGCTGAGGAAAACAAAAGGAGCATCAAGTTCAAGGTCTATAAAAATGTTCAGCGGTTTAGGGAGTAGAATATTACGGGTAATGTTGGTTGATTTTGCACTAAATACATAGAAATGTTTTGATTATAGAGACTTTTTCTCATCATTTTCCTCATAATTCCTCTCTCTGTGCCTGTACCAGTCTACATATTTATTTTATCTATCTATTCATCCATCCTATAAACCCTTTCCAAGACCATGATGTAAGAGACACTTGAAGGAAATGGATAGCAGGAGAGGCAGGGAAAGATGATCTTCTAGTCATCTTTGCTAAGCAGCAGCAGCCTTGAATGACAGCCAAAAACTGTGAACCCCACAGTCTGTATTAGTACACTGGTTTTCAAGTTCATACCAGAACACCTGAGGTTATTTTTTCGGCATCTCCATTTAGTTTGTCAAGCCTGCTGTGGTCTTCAATCAGGGTAACCTCTTTTTCCTTTATAGACTTTTTGGGCCTTTCATATCATCTGTGCTTTATAGAAGAGTCTTTTTGGGGAAAGCCGCCCAGAGAATAAGCATCTTAGCATTAGGGAATGGGAACAGCATATTGCCTGGAGAAAGTCAGTGTTGTCAATTTGCAGGTGGGAGAAGATTCCTAACTTTCCAATGGGACGTTAAGTAGTACCCATGGACTGGCTTCCCCACATCCTAACAGGTACAGTAGGGCAGCACACACAGTAAGAAGTAACTGTGTTAGAAAATCTAGGAACAAATAAAGTATCAATATTTGTTCTTGTCGATTCACCCTGCCTCCTTTACCCAGTGTGTCCCTGAAAAGGGTGCCTGAACCAGCTGAAGGAGGTGGATCAGCACACTTCATTCCTGTTCTTTTATCAGCGGATGGACATTGGGTTGTTTCCACTTCTGGACTAATATGAACAGTGTTGCTATGAATATTTCAGTACAAGTTTTAATGTGAACATACTTTTTCATTTCTCTTGAGTATATATCGAGGAGTGGAATTATTGTGGCATATGGTAATTCTGTATTTACTTTAAAGGAACTGCCAAACTGATTTCTGAAGTGGTTGCACTGTTTCACAATCCCACCAGTAATGTATGAGAGTTCCAATTTTTCAGCATCCTCACCAACCTTTGTTACTGTTTCTTTTCATTTTGTTTTGTTTTGTTTTTTTAAATATTAGTGATCCTACTGGGAGTAAAGTATTATTCCATTGTGATTTTGACTTTCATTTCCCTAATGATGTGATGTGGAGAGACTTTTCATGTGCTTATTGGCCATGTGTATATCTTCTTTGGAGAAATTTATTTCAATTCCTTATTCATTTTTAATCGGATTATTTGTCTTTTTATCATTTAGTTTTAGGAGTTATATATTCTGGGTACTAGACCCTTATCAGATACATAGTTTGCAAATAATTTCTCCCATTCTGAGGGATGTATTTTCACTTTTTTAATGGTATACTTTGAAGCACAAATGTTTTCAATTTTGATCAAGTCCAACTTATCTATTTTTTCTATTGTCATGTATGCATTTAGTGTCATATCTAAGAAACAGTTGCCTAATTTAAGGTTATGAAGATTTATACCTGTTTTCTTCTAAGAGATTTATTTATTTATATAATGTATGGATACTTTATGCATCCATAAAGTACCTTTTTAAAAGAATTTAATTAATTTATTTATTCATTTTGGCCACGCTGGGTCTTAGTTGCTGCACGTGGGATCTTCTTTGCACCATGCGGGATCTTTTTTAGTTGCAGCATGTGAACTTTTAGTTGCAGCATGCTTGCGGGGTCTAGTTCCCTGACCAGGGATCGAACCCAGGCCCCCTGCATTTTGGGAGCATGGAGTCTTACCCACTGGATCACCAGGGAAGTCCCTCTTCTAAGAGATTTATAATTTTAGCTCTTATAGTTAGATTTATCATGCATTTTGAGTTAATTTTTATATATGGTATGAGGTAGAAATCTAATTTCATTCTTTTGCATGTGGATGTCGTTATCCCAGCACCATTTGTTGAAAAGACTATTTCTTCCACATTGAATTATTGTGACACCCTTTTCAAAGCCAAGTTAACTGTAAAAACTTCCTTGCTTTCGGATGTAATATCTTCAGGTTTATCTTATGCCTTCTAGCATCAGACTTGGGATCAGCCATTTCTCCAAGGATCCTTGTTTCCTTTCAGCAGAAAATTTGTAATAGAGAATAGATTCTGCTCACTAGGGTGCATTATGGGAGTGGCATTGCTTTTTGGCCATTTTACTGAAAAAGATTAGGACAGAAATGTACTTTATTAAATAAAAATGTCTATAAGACAGGAATTCACATTGATATTTCCAATCCAATTATAGCAGTATAGTGTTCCTACTTAAATTCTTGATTCTAAAATTGAAACTCCTTTTATTGAAAATCTTTACTTACAACAAACTATACAATTATTTATTTGCTGTACTAACAACTCAAGAAAATAGATCACAGATAAAATATAGGGTGCGCCAAAATTCTTAGTGCAGTTCTAAATTGTTACAGCTTAAAACTGCACTAAGACCTTTGGAATAACCTGTACAGAGTTATGCAAACAATAAAACTACTGAATTAGTTTTGGAAATTCTATGTGGTTTCTTTTTCTTTTAGATTATATTGATTACACCAAAGATTTGCAGTAAAGTTACTTGTTTTAGAGACTACAGTGTCACTAATTATGCCTTATTCTGTGTGGCAAGATAATAATCAATAGTCAGTGAATAGTTGGTTCCATTGTTTCAGTTCTAATACCCTAAAAGACTTCTGCTTTTAGCTGCTAATCTTTTCTTGATGGAGATTGTCAACCACTATGAGGAGGAAGGGCCCAGCTTTAAATAGAGAATTGGAAAAATACTCTAAAATTATGTAACATGGTTTTATTTGGCCACCATCAGGTCCATCCACAATGTTTTAATACATAACTATACATTCAAGATTCATATATATTATTTTTGCCTGAATAAAACAATTCTGTTTCGTATTATTAAACTTCTAGGAATTTAGAAATAATAATTTAATGTTGAGCAATTTAGAATTACTATACCTGCATTCATTCAGTACTTTTTAACTTTAGTAAATCCTGATGTATTATACAAAATTTATAATTTTACTTCTTTTTCTGATCCACAAATACATCTTTTATTATAATCAAACATATCAATTTATATATACATATAATATAAAAATCCAAATGATTCTTCCAATTTTTTTTCTCAGTGCACATCAAAGGCTCCTATTTTTCCACAGGAATATGAGGAAATACCATGATTTCTATATGATTTCTCTAGTTTTATATGAGTAGCAAACAACGATACAGATAAATGTGTTGATGCACTTCCAGTTTTGCCTAAAATTCTTTTGATTCCTGGGTTAGAAATCACAATTTACTTTGTAAAGTAAATAAAATTTCAAGCATCTTAATGCTAATTAAGAATGTTAGTAATATAAATTTTATTTTATTTTTTTTTTTGCGGTATGGGGGCCTCTCACTGTAGTGGCCTCTCCCGTTGCGGAGCAAGGCTCCGGATGCACAGGCTCAGTGGCCATGGCTCACGGGCCCAGCCGCTCCGCGGCATGTGGGATCTTCCCGGACAGGGGCACGAACCTGTGTCCCCTGCAGGCGGACTCTCAACCACTGCGCCACCAGGGAAGCCCTGTAATATAAATGTTATGTAGCCAGAGTATATAAACTAGAATCCAACTGATATTTAAAAGATAATTGGAAAATGTGTCAGCTATGATGCCTGTGGAGTATACCTCAAAAGTTTTCATGGAAAATTTTCTAAATAATCAACTTCCAGGTTATCTGGATTTTCTAGAAGCATTTAGATGCAAATGGTGTTTGCATTTATTACACATTTCAATTACAGTATGTTTCATTGAAATCTCATATTTTATATTTACATAAAGCTTTAGCTTTATATTCAATTTCAGTGTAGAAATTTAAACTCTTATATGAAATCAAATGACATTCTCCAAATTCCCAGTATTATATTCAGCAATAACCATACCAATTACAACAAGGTAAAACACATAGAGCCATCCCTCAGTATCCCGGAAGATTTGTACCAGGGCCTCAGCAAGATACCAAAATTTGCAGGTGCTTAAGTCCCGTATGTAAAATGGCGTAGTACAGCCGGCCCTCCATATCTGCAGATTCCGCATCCGTGAATTCAGCGTTTGAAATTAAACCCATACATCACCCAGTTTCATTACAAGATAATTTTTTTCCTGTTGCCAATTAAAAGGCATTTTAATACAATTGTCTTGATTTTGACAATATGGAGGAGGGAGGGAACTCTACAGCAACAACAGCAACAAAATTTACAACTCAGTTTTTATCTGATAAGAGGGAGAACGTTTTTTTATCCTACCTCCGTTTTATAGAATCTCTGCTTTGGCAGATTAGACCCCTGAGCTTGAGACCCAAGCCACTTTTTAATTCCTTTGCCTGTGACTTTTTCCTTGTTAACCTGAAATTAAATTGGTCACTTGGAGTTTAAAACTGCTAAGGGAAAAATAGAATTATTGCTTGAAAAATTTAACTCAGATAGGATCATCTTCCTCAGATACCCCAGGCACCGCTGCTCAGGCACTGCAGATCGCGCCTGAGAAACCGCAGAACTACACCTGTATTAGATCCTAAAGAGGGCCTCTCACAACCCACATGCATTTCTAGAAATCTGCAAAGACTGGGACCCATTGGTAAGGGCTTCTGGACAACTGTGAGAGCAACTTAGAGAGATCCATGTTGGGCACACTCCACAATGGAGCTCCTTCTCTGGAAACAGCACCCAAGATAAGTGCACAGAAACTAAATACTCTCCTGGACCTACTTCTTCCTACTCTCAACATCCCAATGCCTGAAGTGTGTAGAATTTGACCAGTGGTATCAAGAGCTGATAAGGAGGAGAAGATGGAAAGTGTTGAAGTAACAAAAAATGTCATGAAGAACTGTGTCTACGATGGCCATTCTGACTGGTTTGAGGAGGTACCTCACTGTAGTTTTGATTTGCGTATATGTAGAGCTGATTCACTTTGTTATACAGCAGAAACTAACACGCCATTGTAAAGCAATTCTCCTCCAATAAAGATGTTTAAAAAAAAAAGAACTGTGTCTAAAAAATATAAATTTAAGACCGTTAGCCTTTTGGCAAGAACAGTTCCTCAAAATGTTGACACATTGGGATCAACTCCGTAGTCAATTAAATAAGTCAAATGATTTCACCCGGTTTTCCCCAGCTCTTGACGCATTTACAGATGTCACTGTGGCTGTTCAGTTGTTTATTCATGGAGTCAATGCCAGGTTTAAAGGAGATATGGGCATGTATGTATACATATAGCTGACTCACTTTGTTATACAGCAGAAACTAACACACCACTGTAAAGCAATTACACCCCAATAAAGATGTTTAAAAAAATAAAAATAAAGTGACTGCAGAATTAGCCTCTGTGAATAGTCTGCTTGGACCAACTACAGGTACTTTAAGGAAAATATTTGAATCTATCACATGTTATTGAACCAGCAGCATCAGCGATGAATTTCACTTGCTTTTTTGGACTTAACCATCATCAATTATGTGAATTTTTGTCAGAAATAAAAGCTGAGTATTCTGACTTTCCCTACTACGTAGCAGTTTGATGGCTTATCAGTGGTAAAGTTTTCTTGCAATTTTTTGAGCTAAGGGCTGAGATTGAAATTTTTCTGAATGAGAAGAATCATCCTCAACGGTTATTATTGAACACTGAGTGGCTTTGGAAATTAGCTTCTGCTTCCGACTTGATAATGTTACCTAATGAATTCAACCTAAAATTAAAAGGCAAAACAGCACTTATACGAAAATCTTATATTGCGTGAAGTCATTTTGATGACAACTAATGTAGTTTGAATCACATCATGCCAAGCTATTTTATATGCTTGTGAATTAATATTAGCATTTGATAGTACCTAGTCATGTGAAAATACATTTCAAAGATGAACTATGTAAGGTCTCATTACAGAATCAGCATTAACAGATGAAAATTTGCTATCATTTTTGATGAAAGGGAACCTCAATTTTGAGAAATATCTTCTCCCCCCCAAAAATTTATTGTCATTACTAGACCTGTATCATAGATTGTAATCAATTATTATATTTTGAATTTAATCACTAAAAACTTGTGGAAAAAGTGAATTCACATCATTTTATTCACAAACACAGGTACTCACCCTGTCCATGTCCAAAAAAAAAAAAAAAAAAAAAATCAACATCTGTCTTCAAACACGCTTTTAAAATTCAAACCCATCAGATTTCCTGGTTATTACCATACATATTTTGGATGTTTGAGGTCACCTTTCCAAACAGATAATCCTTGAAACCCTGAGATCCCTGAAGTTGTTTTTAATAAAACAGCCTTATGATTAATCTGTGATGTAGGCATTAGTCCCTCTAAGATATGAGGGGGTGGTCTTCTACTCTGTGGCCTTTTAGTTTTCCTGAAAAGGATTGTACTCAAAGTTTTCTATTTTCTATTGCTTCTCTTTTGAAGTCCTTAATGAGTTTCTGTGACTTCTACTGGGTATTGGTGAGGGAGGCAAGTAAAGAGTTTTGTTTTTCTTTTGAAAGGTTTCTCTTCCTGCAGATAGCATGGCTTCATCTGTCTGAGATGGAAGGTGGATATTTCAGGACATCTTGGTCCTGAATTAAACCAATGGAATCTAGTAGATTAGGGATGCATAAAGAAAGAGGAGGCCTGGGATGCTCTCCTGACACGAGAATTGAGAAATGCACTTAGAAACCTGATGTAGTTTAGGGACCAAAAAAAGAGTAGATCCATGGTTTTTTGTTTGCTTGTTTGGTTTTTGTTTTTTTTTGGTTGTTTGCTTGTTTTTCCCTGGTAAGAGAAATAGCACAGGTAATAGACAGCCACAGATGCCCACAGGTTCAGTTTATGATGCCTACCTGAAAGAAGGAAGTCTTTTGGATATGAAAACTGCTCAGGTATGAATCATAGGCAACCCTTCCCTGGAAGTGGAGGAAAATAAGGAAGAAAACATAAAAATAAGAACTTGTCCGTGTCCTGTAGGCTGCGTCTGCTCTCCTCAGGGTCTGCATTGCTTGAATCCTACCTGGGTATGCCACCTTTGTTGTAGAAAAGAGAGCATGGACTCAGTATCTTGAAATACGGTTTATGTCATTTCTTCAAGATCTGCCCACAGGAAGAATTGAAGTGAGGTATTCACCCAGCTTCTGGTGTGAAGATCTTGAGAAACAACAAAACTTATGTCTAGTCTTAGACCAAGGTGATAACAGTAGAGATGGCGAGAAATTGTCAGATTTAGAAATCTTCGAAGGTAGAGCTGACAGGATTTGCTGATAGACTTCAGTGTCATATATGAGATAAAGGGGATCACAGATGATTTCAAGGTATTGGCCAGAGTAACTAGAATATGGGATAGCATTTGGTGATAGAGAAGATAGGGAGAAACTTGTTGAGGAATCAGGGGTGTTTACATATTAAATTCGTGTTGCCCGTTAGATGTAAGTGGTCAAAATCTCTCCCTCAGCAACAGAACTGACAGTTCATAGAGTGAGAGGTTGTATTCTCTTTTAGCAACAGTGTGAAAGAAGGGAAAGACTTCGTCATGTCTTTCCAGAACAGGCTTTGTGACTGACTGTCACCGGCATTGGGGTTAATAGGCTACATGTATCAGAAGTCACCTCACACCTCGTAACTCTTCACCTCTCCTGGCATGCTTGGCTCACGATCTACCATAATCTGCTTGACTTGAATTTCTTTTATAAATTGTTTATCATTCCTTCACTCTCATTAAAATATTAACTCTATGAGAACTGACACCAAGTCTGTCTTGGATCGCTGATACATCCTCAGTACCTTAAATAACCCCTGACCCACATGAAGTAGTCACTGAATACTTGGATGAATGAAAGATTGGAGGAGTAGCAACTGGAGTTTCTTTCTTCCTCTCTGTCTCCCTTTCTCTCCATTTGTGTCTCCATCTCTGTCTCCAAACTCAACTTTCTTTCTGTCTACCTACATCTCTATTTTTACCTCCAGATTCTCCTTTCTGTTGGGCTGCTCCATGTAGTAGGAAAGATGGCCCTGGCACCTGGATGCTCCAGCATTATAAGTATCCTTAGAACTTGGGCCCTTTTCTCATCCAGAGTTCATGTGATAATCTTTAAAAAGACTGCTAACCTCTCCTCAAGTATTTGCTACCAGAGATCAGGCACTGCATAGGGATGACGAGATCTCTAATTTATCTTTAGTCATATAGGCTTACCCCTATGTTAGGGGAAGAGGCACCCATTGGTTGGAAATTTCATCAGAAGTTGAGGAGAAGCATTTATCAAAAGAAAGAGATACAGTGCAGACAGAATAATAGCATGACCATCCCAACAAAATAAAATTAATAAGATACTCAATTCACAGAGAGCTTAAAATTGTATGAAGTACTTTAACAAATACTAATTCATTTAAAACCAGTCCTCCTAATTTTTACATCAACTGTACAGATGGTAAAACTTGGCCCAGGAAGTTGAAATAACTTCTACACACAGCTAATAAAGTCTTTGGTGGGCATAAACCCGGGGCTTCTGAATCAAAACCTGGTATTCCTTCAGCTATAGTACACGGCTTCTGTAAGTCATTCTGAAACTCAGTGCCATTCCTAACCTTCCATTTTCTAACTTGAGATTAAAAGTCCTGTATGATGTCCTTTCCACTAACACTGTGTCACCTTTAAGCCTGGTGACAGGTTCCAGT
The DNA here is from genome assembly GCF_003676395.1 of Aethalodelphis obliquidens. Classification (NCBI taxonomy): domain Eukaryota; kingdom Metazoa; phylum Chordata; class Mammalia; order Artiodactyla; family Delphinidae; genus Aethalodelphis; species Aethalodelphis obliquidens. The sequence continues at coordinate 7,970,808 of NW_020837977.1, read as the reverse complement.
CTCGCATCCAACAAACGCTTCAGTTGCTATCCACAGCTACCTTGGGGACACTTTCCTTCTCCCTCTTTCAATGCCCTGTCTCTCTATTTTACCCCAGTTCCTTTCCTTTCCTAGATCCAGTTTCCTCTCTAAGTAGTTTTCTCATTTTACAATGTAGGAATTCATACAGTGTGACTCTAGATTCTTTTAGTACTAAGTCAGCATGGTAACATGGTTAGGAGTTAAGTCCTGAAAAGTGGTATCTTCTTCTTAACTTTTGATGATAAGGGTAAAAAGTGGGTATGGGAGAACAGCTTGAGAACATGCGTATATTTTTGTCTTTACATCTTTTTATTTTTCATTTTATTGCCTGAGCCCCAACTAAACTGGGCTTCTCTCTTTTCCCCATAAAGATTCTGTGAGTGTCCCCCATCTGCCCCATATTCTCCCTTCCCAGGTGAGCGGACCTCAATCTGCATGGAAGGACTTGTTCCTTCCCTACAACCTATGGACACATTCAAATACTCGTTCTTCTCCAAGCACAGCTCAGATTTGCTTCCTTTCCTCTAAGGTTCTCTCAGTGCTTCTAAACTGAAAGCCATTAAAGGTGTCCCTCAGTATCCGTGAGTGTGGAACACACAGATAAGGAGAGCTGACTGTCTAGGCCATTTCATATCAGGGACTTGGACATCCACAGATTTCGGTGTCCCTGGACTTTGTACGTCTTTTGTCCTCCTGGTTCATTTAAAAAATCTGCCCCCTTGGGAATTCCCTGGAGGTCCAGTGGTTAGGATTCCTCACTTCCACTGTAGGGGGCACGGGTTCCATCCTGTAAGTCATGTGCTGCAGCAGAAAAAAAAAAAAATCTGCCCCTCTTGAATTTCTCACTAATTGTTACATACTGACTTTCTCTCCTCTTCTAGAGAAAAAGGAAGCTACATATGCATTGATTCATTTTGTATCCAATTCAGAGCTCCAACAGTTTACAGGGAATATGTTTGAAATCTGACTGGAATGGCTGTCATTCCCATCACATTGCCTACATATTTAATGAAGGGGAGAGGGTTAGTGCCAAGATTAAGAGCCGTTTTCTTTGTTGTTTTTTTTTAAATTTGTGATGAAGTCTGAAAGTTGGACACTTTTCCTTGCTGCGTGGCCTAGGAAGTACACATTTGTAGTCTGATGGTTTGAAATTATCTTTATAGGGTTCCAAGATTTTATTCATTTGTTGATTTTATTCACCTGTTTCCAGCAATCTTCTCCCTCGTGAGCAGTCCTGGCATTTTGACCATGTTTTTTAACTGACCCCATCCTTCCCGCCCCACTCATATACATTTTTTTCCATAATAACAGGATCAAAGCACTTTTCATTGGATCTCAGTAAGTTAGGAATTTTACCATTACAAAAAAATCACTACTTAATACCCACGTTTTTCTTAAAATTTACTTTTCTTCTTGCTGTCATAAGCCATTTAACATAAGCCATTAGCCATTTAAGCCTTTTTTTTCAGGTGCTCTCTAGGTAGTAGAGAGTACCAAAACACTTTTAGTTTTTGTGTGTCTGAAAATGTCTGGAATTCTCTCTCCCCTGTGAGTCGCAGGCTCCCCTGTGAGTGATAGTGAATCTAGTCACTACCACTAGACAGTGATTAGTGTTCCAGTGCACTTGTAGATGTTATGCCATTGTTTTTTCTATCAGTGTTGCTGATGAGATCTCTAATGTCTATATAAGTGTCATTCCTTTGTAGGTGATCTTTCTTTTCTCTGTGGAAACTCTTAAGTTCCTCTCTTTTTGCATAAAATTCAACTCTTAAACTTCCACTTTGGGTAAGACTAGCAAAATGAGCATTCTCCACCTGAGATTCATGGCTCCCCTACTCTAGTCAGGTTCTCAGACTCTCTCCCTTTGAATAGTTATTCTCCTCTACTCCTTCTTTTCTCTCCTTCAGGCACCCACCTAGTTAAATGTTAGAGCTTCTCAGTCTATTCTCCACACCTTCTCTTTGATATTTTTCAATTTTCTTTTTTTTTAGCATCTTTATTGGAGTATAATTGCTTTACAATGGTGTGTTAGTTTCTGATTTATAACAAACTGAATCAGTTATACATATACATATGTTCCCATATCTCTTCCCTCTTTCGTCTCCCTCCCTCCCATCCTCCCTATCCCACCCCTCTAGGTGGTCACAGACCACCGAGCTGATCTCCCTGTGCTATGCGGCTGCTTCCCACTAGCTATCTATTTTACGTTGGGTAGTGTATATATGTCCATGCCTCTCTCTCGCTTTGTCACAGTTTACCCTTCCCCCTCCCCGTATCCTCAAGTCCATTCTCTAGTAGGTCTGTGTCTTTATGCCTGTCTTACCCCTAGGTTCCTAATGACCTTTTTTTTTTTCTTAGATTCCATATATATGTGTTAGCATACAGTATTTGTTTTTCTCTGTCTGACTTACTTCACTCTGTATGACAGACTCTAGGTCCATCCATCTCACTACAAATAACTCAATTTCGTTTCTTTTTATGGCTGAGGAATATTCCATTGTATATATGTGCCACATCTTCTTTATCCATTCATCTGTTGATGGACGCTTAGGTTGCTTTCATGTACTGGCTATTGTAAATAGAGCTGCAATGAACATTGTGGTACATGACTCTTTTTGAATTATGGTTTCTTCAGGGTATATGCCCAGTAGTGGGATTGCTGGGTCGTATGGTAATTCTATTTTTAGTTTTTTAAGGAACCTCCATAATATTCTCCATAGTGGCTGTATCAATTTTCATTCCCACCAGCAGTGCAAGAGTGTTCCCTTTTCTCCACACCCTCTCCAGCATTTATTGTTTCTAGATTTTTTGATGATGGCCATTCTAACTAGTGTGAGATGATATCTCATTGTAGTTTTGATTTGCATTTCTCTAATGATAAATGATGTAGAGCATGCTTTCATGTGTTTGTTGACAATCTGTATATCTTCTTTGGAGAAATGTCTATTTAGGTCTTCTGCCCATTTTTGGATTGGGTTGTTTGTTTTTTTGTTATTGAGCTGCATGAGCTGCTTGTAAATTTTGGAGATTAATCCTTTGTCACTTGCTTCATTTGCAAATATTTTCTCCCATTCTGAGGGTTGTCTTTTGGTCTTGTTGATGGTTTCCTTTGCGGTGCAAAAGCTTTGAAGTTTCATTAGGTCCCATTTGTTTATTTTTGTTTTTATTTCCATTTCTCTAGGAGGTGGGTCAAAAAGGATCTTGCTGTGATTTATGTCATAGAGTGTTCTGCCTATGTTTTCCTCTAAGAGTTTTATAGTGTCTGGCATTGCATTTAGGGCTTTAATCCATTTTGAGTTTATTTTTGTGTATGGTGTTAGTGAGTGTTCTAATTTCATACTTTTACAAGTACCTGTCCAGTTTTCCCAGCACCACTTATTGAAGAGGCTGTCTTTTCTCCACTGTATATTCTTGCCTCCTTTATCAAAGGTAAGGTGTCCATATGTGTGTGGGTTTATCTCTGGACTTTCTATCCTGTTCCATTGATCTGTATTTCTGTTTTTGTGCCAGTACCATACTGTCTTGATTACGATAGCTTTGTAGTATAGTCTGAAGTCAGGGAGCCTTATTCCTCCAGCTCCATTTTTCGTTCTCAAGATTGCTTTGGCTACTCGGGGTCTTTTGTGTTTCCATACAAATTGTGAAATTTTTTGTTCTAGTTCTGTGAAAAATGCCATTGGTAGTTTGATAGGGATTGCATTGAATCTGTAGATTGCTTTGGGTAGTATAGTCATTGTCACAATGTTGATTCTTCCAATCCAAGAACATGGTGTATCTCTCCATCTATTTGTATCATCTTTAATTACTTTCATGAGTGTCTTATAATTTTCTGCATACAGGTCTTTTGTCTCCTTAGGTAGGTTTATTCCTAGGTATTTTATTCTTTTTGTTGCAATGGTAAATGGGAGTGTTTTCTTGATTTCTCTTTCAGATTTTTCATCATTAGTGTATAGGAATGCAAGAGATTTCTGTGCATTAATTTTGTGTCCTGCTACTTTACCAAATTCATTGATTAGCTCTAGTAGTTTGCTGGTAGCATCTTAAGGATTCTCTATGTATAGTATCATATCATCAAGTGACAGCTTTACTTCTTCTTTTCCAATTTGGATTCCTTTTATTTCTTTTTCTTCTCTGATTGCTGTGGCTAAAACTTCCAAAACTATGTTGAATAATAGTGGTGAGAGTGAGCAGCCTTGTCTTGTTCCTGATCCTAGTGGAAATGGTTTCAGTTTTTCACCATTGAGGATGATGTTGGCTGTGGGTTTGTCATATATGGCCTTTATTATGTTGAGGAAAGTTCCCTCTATGCCTACTTTCTGGAGCATTTTTATCATAAATGGGTGTTGAATTTTGTCGACAGCTTTCTCTGCATCTATTGAGATGATCATATGGTTTTTCTCCTTCAATTTGTTAATATGGTTTATCACGTTGATTGATTTGCGTATAATGAAGAATCCTTGCATTCCTGGAATAAACCCCACTTGATCATGGTTATGATCCTTTTAATGTGCTGTTGGATTCTGTTTGCTAGTATTTTGTTGCAGATTTTTGCATTTGTGTTCATCAGTGATATTGGCCTGTAGTTTTCTTTCTTTGTGACATCTTTGTCTGGTTTTGATATCAGGGTGATGGTGGCTTTGTAGAATGAGTTTGGGAGTGTTCCTCCGTCTGCTATATTTTGGAAGAGCTTGAGAAGGATAGATGTTAGCTCTTCTCTAAATGTTTGATGGAGTTCGCCTGTGACGCCATCAGGTCCTGGGCTTTTGTTTGTTGGAAGATTTTCAATCACAGTTTCAGTATCAGTGCTTGTGATTGGTCTGTTCATATTTTCTATTTCTTCCTGGTTCAGTCTCGGCAGGTTGTGCGTTTCTAAGAATTTGTCCATTTCTTCCAGGTTGTCCATTTTATTGGCATAGAGTTGCTTGTAGTAATCTCTCATTATCCTTTGTATTTCTGCAGTGTCGGTTGTTACTTCTCCTTTTTCTTTTTTCTTTTTTTTTTTTTTTTTTGCGGTACGTGGGCCTCTCACTGTTGTGGCCTCTCCCTTTGCGGAGCACAGGCTCTGGACATGCAGGCTCAGCGGCCATGGCTTATGGGCCCAGCTGCTCTGCGGCATGTGGGATCCTTCCGGACCGGGGCACGAACCCATGTCCCCTGCATTGGCAGGTGGACTCTCAACCACTGTGCCACCAGGGAAGCCCTACTTTTTCATTTCTAATTCTATTGATTTGAGTCTTTTCCCTTTTTTTCTTGATGAGTCTGGCTAGTGGTTTATCAATTTTGTTTATCTTCTCAGAGAACCAGCTTTTAATTTTATTGATCTTTGCTATCATTTCCTTCATTACTCTTTCATTTATTTCTGATCTGATCTTTATGATTTCTTTCCTTCTGCTAACTTTGGGTTTTTTTTATTCTTCTTTCTCTAATTGCTTTAGATGCAAGGTTAGGTTGTTTGAGATGTTTCCTGTTTCTTAAGGTAGGATTGTATTGCTATAAACTTTCCCCTTAGAACTGCTTTTGCTGCATCCTATAGGTTTTGGGTCGTTGTGTTTTCATTGTCATTTGTTTCTAGGTATTTTTGATTTCCTCTTTGATTTCCTCAGTGATCTCTTGGTTACTAAGTAGTGTATTGTTTAGTCTCCATGTGTTTGTATTTTTTATAGATCTTTTCCTGTAATTGATATCTAGTCTCATAGCGCTGTGGTCAGAAAAGATACTTGATACGATTTCAATTTTCTTAAATTTACCAAGGCTTGATTTGTGACCCAAGATATGATCTATCCTGGAGAGTGTTCCATGAGTACTTGAGAAGAATGTGTATTCTGTTGTTTTTGGATGGAATGTCCTATAAATATCAATTAAGTCCATCTTGTTTAATGTATCGTTTAAAGCTTGTGTTTCCTTATTTATTTTCATTTTGGATGATCTGTACATTGGTGAAAGTGGGGTGTTAAAGCCCCCTACTATGATTGTGTTACTGTCAATTTCCCCTTTTATGGCTGTTAGTATTTGCCTTATGTATTGAGGTGCTCCTATGTTGGGTGCATAAATATTTACAATTGTTATATCTTCTTCTTGGATCGATCCCTTGATCATTATGTAGTGTCCTTCTTTGTCTCTTGTAATAGCCTTTATTTTAAAGTCTATTTTGTCTGATATGAGAATTGCTACGCCAGCTTTCTTTTGATTTCCATTTGCATGGCATATCTTTTTCCATCCCCTCACTTTCAGTCTGTATGTGTCCCTACGTCTGAAGTGGGTCTCTTGTAGACAGCATATATACAGGTCTTGTTTTTGTATCCATTCAGCCAGTCTGTCTTTTGGTGGGAGCATTTATTCCATTTCATTTAAGGTAATTATTGATATGTATGTTCCTATTACCATTTTCTTAATTGTTTGGGGTTTATTATTGTAGGTCTTTTCCTTCTCTTGTGTTTCTTGCCTAAAGAAGTTCCTTTAGCATTTGTTGTAAAACTGGTTTGGTGGTGCTGAACTCTCTCAGCTTTTACTTGTCTGTAAAGTTTTTAATTTCTCTGTCAAATCTGAATGAGATCCTTGCTGGGTAGAGTAATCTTGGTTGTAGGTTCTTCTCCTTCATCACTTTAAATATGTCCTGCCAGTCCCTTCTGGCTTGCAGAGTTTCTGCTGAAAGATGAGCTGTTAGCCTTATGGGGATTCCCTTGTGTGTTATTTGTTGTTTTTCCCTTGCTGCTTTTAATATGTTTTCTTTGTATTTAATTTTTGATAGTTTGATTAATATGTGTCTTGGCATGTTTCTCCTTGGATTTATCCTGTATGGGACTCTCTGTGCTTCCTGGACTTGATTAACTATTTCCTTTCCCATATTAGGGAAGTTTTCAACTATAATCTCTTCAAATATTTTCTCAGTCTCTTTCCTTTTCTCTTCTTCTTCTGGGACCCCTATAATGTTGGTGCATTTAATGTTGTCCCAGAGGTCTCTGAGACTGTCTCAGTTCTTTTCATCCTTTTTTTTTTATTCTGCTCTGCAGTAGTTATTTCCACTATTTTATCTTCCAGGTCACTTATCCGTTCTTCTGACTCAGTTATTCTGCTATTGATCCCTTCTAGAGTATACTTAATTTCATTTATTGGGTTGTTCATCATTGCTTGTTTCCTCTTTAGTTCTTCTAGGTCCTTGTTAAATGTTTCTTGCATTTTCTCTATTCTATTTCCAAGGTTTTGTATCATGTTTGCTATCATTACTCTGAATTTTTAAGGTAGGCTGCCTATTTCCTCTTCATTTGTTAGGTCTGGTGGGTTTTTATCTTGCTCCTTCATCTTCTGTGTGTATTTCTGTCTTCTCATTTTGCTTATCTTACTGTGTTTGGGGTCTCATTTTCACAGGCTGCAGGTTCATAGTTCCTGTTGTTTTTGGTGTCTGTCCCCAGTGGCTAAGGTTGGCTCAGTGGGTTGTGTAGGTTTCCTGGTGGAGGGGACTAGTGCCTGTGTTCTTGTGGGTGAGGCTGGATCTTGTCTTTCTGGTGGGCAGGTCCACATCTGGTGGTGTGTTTTGGGGTGTCTTTGACCTTATTATGATTTTAGGCAGCCTCTCTGCTAATGGGTGGGGTTGTGTTCCTGTCTTGCTAGTTGTTTGGCATAGGGTGTCCAGCACTGTAGCTTGCTGATCGTTGAGTGAAGCTGGGTCTTGGTGTTGAGATGGAGATCTCTGGGAGATTTTCGCCATTTGATATTACGTGGAGCTGGGAGGTCTCTTGTGGACCAGTGTCCTGAAGTTGGCTCTCCCTTTTCAGAGGCACAGCACCAACTCCTGGCTGGAGCACCAAGACTCTGTCAGACACACGGCTCAGAATAAAAGTGAGAAAAAATAGAAAGCAAGCAAGAAAGAGGATAAAATAGAATAAAATCAAATAAAGTAGGATAAAATATAATAAAGTTATTAAAATAAAAATAATTATTAAGAAATAAAATTCTTTAAAAAGTAAAGAAAAAAATGGACAGAAGAACCCTAGGACAAATGGTGAAAGCAAAGCTTTACAGAGAAAGTCTCACACAGAAGCATACACACACACACAAAAAGAAGAAAATTGGAAAAAATAATATATCTTGCTCTCAAAGTCCACCTCCTCAATTTGGGGTGATTCGTTGTCTGTTCAGTTATTCCACAGATGCAGGGACATCAAGTTGACTGTGTAGATTTAGTCCGCTGCTCCTGAGGTTGTTGGGGGAGGTTTCCCTTTCTCTACTTTGTTTGCACAGCTCCCGGGGTTCAGCTTTGGATTTGGCCCCGCCTCTGCACGTAGGTCGCTGGAGGGCATCTGTTTTTCGCTCAGACAGGACAGGGTAAAAGGAGCAGCTGATTTGGGGGCTCTGGCTCACTCAGGCCGGGGGTGGGGGGGAGGGAGGGGCACGGAGTGCGGGGCGGGCCTGCGGCGGCAGAGGCCGGCGTGACATTGCAGCAGCCTGAGGCGTGCCGTGTGTTCTCCTGGGGAAGTTGTCCCTGGATCACGGGACCCTGGCAGTGGCGGGCTGCACAGGCTCCCAGGAGGGGAGGTGTGGAGAGTGACCTGTGCTCACACACAGGCTTCTTGGTGGCGGCAGCAGCAGCCTTAGCGTCCCATACCCGTCTCTGGGGTCCACGCTGGTAGCCGTGGATCCCTCCCATCTCTGGAGCTCCTTTAAGCGATGCTCTTAATCCCCTCTCCTAGCGCACCGGGAAACAAAGAGGCAAGAAGTCTCTTGCCTCTTCAGCAGGTCCAGACTTTTTCCCGGACTCCCTCCTGGCTAGCCGTGGCACACTAACCCCTGCAGGCTGTGTTCACGCCGCCAGTCCTCTCCCTGGGGTCTGACCTCCGAAGCCCGAGCCTCAGTTCCCAGCCCCGCCTGCCCCGGCGGGTGAGCAGACGAGCCTCTCGGGCTGGTGAGTGCCGGTCGGCATCGATCCTCTGTGCGGGAATCTCTCCGCTTTGCCCTCCGCACCCCTGTTGCTGTGCTCTCCTCCACGGCTCCGAAGCTTCCCCTCTCCGCCACCCGCAGTTTCTGCCCGTGTAGGGGCTTCCTAATGTGTGGAAACCTTTCCTCCTTCACAGCTCCCTCCCATTGGTGCAGGTCCCGTCCCTATTCTTTTGTCTCTGTTTATTCTTTTTTCTTTTACCCTACCCAGTTACGGGGGGAGTTTCTTGCCTTTTGGGAGGTCTGAGGTCTTCTGCCAGTGTTCAGTAGGTGTTATGTAGGAGCAGTTCCACGTGTAGATGTATTTCTGATGTATCTGTGGGGAGGAAGGTGATCTCCATTTCTTACCCTTCTGCCATCTTCTCCTGGTCCCCCCTCAATTTTCTTATTTGTCTTAACCCAGTTCTTTCAGTTTCTTGATTTACTTTCAAGTAGCCAAATTATCTCCTTATGTCCAATTTAGCTGAAATATCTCTTAAGTTTTTAAATCATGTAAACTCTTTTTTCCCCCTTGTAGTAAATGTTTTCAAATATCTTTGTTTTTCTTCTTTCTTTGAGTTTCTTAAACGTACTCATTTCAAGTCTTGGGTTGTTGTTGTTTTATGCTGAATGTATTCTTACCATTTTATTTTCAATTGTTTGGCGATTTTTCGTGGCATATATTTTTGTCATGCACTTTAAAGTTTTGTAAACCCATCTGGAGGGGGGAATCCTTCTCTCCCTCTCTCTTTCCTTTTCTTAACCCTTGTCTGTCTTCTGGCTTTTCCGTTTCCTTCACCACTCCTCTCTGTGGTGTCCAGTATAATACTGGTCTGATGTAATATTAGATCTTGTATTGGAGCCTCAGGGCTCCCAGCCAGCAGATGACTTGGTTGGGTTTCTTACTGATGGCTGTTTCTGCATCCTTGAGCCATCTTTAAGTCTACAGACCTACAGTGGTTTTATGCATTTCCAGCCTTCGCTCATCATTCAGCCTCATCTCATACAGCAAGCCTGGTTTCAATATAGGGTATTTTGCATCCTTTTGCAGCCTTCTACCTCTTTCTCATGCTGGGAGCTCAGTAGGCTATGGTGATTTTAGCCTCCTCTTTGTCAATCTGTTTTGCTTCTATTTCAGTCTATTATCGTGTTTTATATTGTATTGAGCATGGTTCTATCTTTTAAAATATGTTTTAAAATGTATTTTGTCTCTTTCCACTCTGTGTGTGTGTGTGTGTGTGTGTGTGTGTATGTGTGTGTGCAGGCAGCACATTTTTATATACATTTATTTCATTGATTAAATACTTCAGTATCCATATACACAGGTATGAAAGTAGAAAAGAGATGAATGGGGTCATCAGATGAATATGCTGAGAATTAAAACTAAGGTTTTCTGGGAGGAAGCAGTCATAGGAGTAGGAGGGAAGCAACTCAGGGTATCTTTAATATGACCTCATATATAATTAATTTCCTATTACATTTTTAAGAAAAATATTTTTTGAGCTATGCTAGTCGTAGACTTTCACGTTATAAGAATCAGAAACTTTAGTGGAATTTACTTTGGGACTTCCCAGCTTATCTAGAAGTTGAGCAAACAGTGCTTAGGACCCAACAGGCCACCATGGTCCTCTCTTAGCTCCTCCATATCTGCTTCTCTCTCAAGATGCTTTGTCAACAAATAACTGCTTTCAACTTTTTGCAGTCTGCTGGATTTTAATGCCTCATGGAATCTGATTATGCTCTTTTCTTTGTGCCTCTCTAGTTCTACTGTTATAGATTGAATATTTGTGTCCGTCCCCCCTCCCCCAATTTATATTTTGAAGACTTAAACCTCCAATGTGATGACGTTTGGAGGTGGAGCCTTTGGGAGATAATTAGGTTTAGGTGAGGTCATGTGGGTGGTGTCCTCATGATGGGATTTGTGCCTTTATAAGAAGAGCAGGAAGAGACAGGAGAGCTGTCTGTCTGCATGCACACAAAGAGGTCATGTGAGCACAAATGAGATGGTGGTCATCTGCAAGTCAGGAAGGGAGCCCTCACCAGGAACTGAATCTGCCAGCACCTTGATCTTAGACTTTATAGCCTCCAAAACTGTGAGAAATAGATGTTTTTTAACCCACTCAATCTAAGATATTTTGTTATAGCAGCCTGAGCTATGACATCTATCTTTACAATCATATTTTTCACTAAATTTTATATACAAATTCCCAGAGAGGGAATCTGATGGAGTCCACCAGTTACTATTCAGTATTGTGTCTGAACTTGAGGAGCAGAGTTCTTATTCTACACCATCTTGATATCAGTGCCTCAACTTTGAGGGATCCCTGGTATAATCTTCTGGAACCATGGGCGTCAAGGCCACTTTGTACAAAACAAGGGTACTTAGGTTTCAGTAGCCTTATGAGTACCTTGCCCAGAGCAGAAATTTAGAGTTTTAAATTTAGTATCCTAGACTGTTTAGACTTTTTTTTTTATTCAACAGAAATAAAGTATCACATTATTGCTAGTTAGTAATCTGCCATTCATTTGTAACAAGATTAATCAGATGCCCCTTCCTTCTTCTTGTGCTTGAATGAGTTAGAGTGCCCTAGTCCATTCTCAGAGAAAGCACCAGGAAATCCACAAGATGGCATATCCTGCTGCATTCAGGAGGGGATGTGCTGGTGGCACAGTAGCTGCTGCCTGGGAAATTCATATCTCAATATGATTCACAATGCCCATTAGCCATTAAAAGTATTATATGATGGGGTACAATTCACATTTTAAATCATGCAATTAGAGAATTTCTGATATAGATCTTAGAATATCCCATATGTTTTTACAATGGAGAGAATACCTAAAACTTAGAGAGATTTATAAAAACATCATCCAATAAAATAATACTCAGGGAACAGCCTCTACTGCCAGAGTTTCAGCCAAGAAAATATGGGCTCAATTTAGTGATGTCATAAGGTCGGGAGAAAAGTCATTGTCAAGATGAAATTCACATTTGTGTAATGAATAGTCCACTCCTTCACGTGAGTTAATATAGAGATATTTGTGGTATGTCTTAGTAGATCAATTTTGATTTAAAATACAGATGAAAATAAGAAAGGCAACTTTAAATTGTGTATGCAGGCAATGTGCAGCAGTGAGTTTGCCCAATTACTTGGATATTTTAGGAAAGTACCTATTTTGGGGGAGAAGGAGGATTGTCCTTTAGAGCCAATCACCCCATTTTATTACCTTTCCTAAAAGGAATTTATGAGATAACTGCTTGTCTCTCTATTCAGAGTTCTTTAGCTTTCACAGAAGCAGGCAGAAAAGGGTAAAACATTCCTCTCCACACAGCTGCCTTTCCCCCAGCTGCAGCTTTCCTTCATTGTTACATAAAGGCAGCTGGGTGATACGTACTGCATCCAGGTTTTTCTTCTTACATTTGCTAGAAGCACTAAATCCTTCTTAACTGTCCACAGAGCACCAGTGCTTCCTGGCTTCTTCTCTCAGAACATTTGCACTATTCTCCACTTGCTCTTGAACAGCAATCATGCTGGCCTTCTGGCTGTTTCTCTAACAGGTCAAGTGCATGCCGAGCTTGCTTTTTTGACACTTCCTATTTCCCCTGATGGATGACTTTTGCATGGCTTACTTCTTCATTTCAAAAGTCACTTAATCAGAGAAGCCTTTCCTGATCCCAACCTCATCTCTCTCTCTCTCTCTCTCCTTACCTGACTTTTTTCTCAAAGTTTCATTACTTATTGTTTATTTCACTACATGCTCCCTTTGTCTCTTCCTGCATGAGGTCAGGAACCTTGTCTGTTTTGTTCACTGCTATAATTCCAGCACCAGGAACAATGCTTGGAACACATATAATTATTGAATGGTTGAATAAATTAATGGCAAGTGCATGAGGCACATTACTTATTAAAATTAGGAGTAATAGCTAATTCTTTTTGAATGTGCTTCATGTCAGGTATTTTTCTAAGCTCTTTATATGTATTAATTCATTTAATCCTGACAGCATCACAGAGGTTGGGCAATTTACCAAATGTTACACAACCTGTAAGTAACAGAGTAGGGAATTTAAGCAGCAGGTTTGCTCGGAGAAGGCACTCTTTCCCCCTGTGCTGCCAACAATAATAATGGGGGGATGTAGGTTTAGGAGGAGGCCAGGGAAAGGAGGGAACGGTATGGCTGTGTGGCAAGTGGCTGTCATAATTAGTTGGATTTTTAATAATGAGTTATGTCATCACTTCGTCATCAGCATGGTGAACAATCAATAAGAATAAATTTACTGATGTTGTTATGCCTGCCCTTGTGGTATACAATCTAACCAATATTGCTGTTTAAAGTAGAATGAAAGGATACACAGAATTATCAAAAAGTCTGAAATGCTTCCAACCAAGTAACTTCACTGTAATTCATTAGAAAGGAATGTGTATCTATAAAAAATCTTTGGACCTTCAGATTCACTATGATAGACAGTGTGTAGGTGGCGTAGATTTATAAGGTACTGAGTCTGCCACTCATGGGTTAACCAGAAAATCATAACAAATAGACCTGAATGGCATTTGACATGTAGATTTGCAATAAAATTTGCTTGCACATATTCTTCTTGTTTAGGTGTATCCCAAATTATATTTTGACTTACATACAAATAGAAACAGATTTAGAAACAATAAATTGATTAGTGTTTCTTTTGGCTTTAATATGATTGTTGCCTTGTCAAAGTGACTTAAATTGTGGTCAAGGAAAATGCCACTTTCATCCTCAATGTTATTTTTATCATCTTACCATGATAAAAATAAAATCAGCCTCTAGCCAGGCTAAGAAAAAAGGAAAGTCGACACAAATTACTAATATCAGAAATGAAAGAAGGGACATTATTACAGATCTTATGGACACTGAAAGAACAATAAAGAAATGCTATGAACAATTCTGTGCCCACACATTTGATAATCTAGATGAAATGGACCAATTCCTTGAAAGATACAATTTGTCAAAACTCATAAGAAGGAATGGATAATATGAATAGGCCTGTCTTTATTAAAGATTGAATCAATAATTAATAAGCTTCCAAAAAAGAAAGCACCAGACTCAGAGAGGATCACTGGTGAATTCTACCAAACATTTAAGGAAGAAATTATACCAATTCTCTACAATCTCTTTCAGAGAATAAAAACATAGGGAATACTTTTTAACTTGTTTCATGAGGCCAGCATCACCCTAGTACCAAAACCAGACAAAGATATTACAAGAAAAGAGAAATACAGACCAATATCTCTCATGAATGTAGATACAGAAATCTTCAACAAAATATTAGCATATCGAACCCAACAATATATGAAAAGAATTATAAACCATGACCAGATGAGATTTATCCCAAACATGCAAGGCTGATTCAACATTTAAAAATCAATTAATGGGCTTCCTGGTGATGCAGTGGTTAAGAATACACCTGCCAATGCAGGGGACACAGGTTCGAGCCCTGGTCCAGGAAGATCCCACATGGTGTGGGGCAACTAAGCCAGTGTGCCACAACTACTGAGCCTGCACTCTAGAGCCCGTGAGCCACAACTACTGAGCCTGCAAGCCAGAACTACTGAAGGCCGCACACCTAGAGCTCCTGCTCTGCAACAAGAGAAGCCACTGCAATGAGAAGCCCATGCACTGCAACAAAGAGTAGCCCCCACTCTCTGCAACTAGAGAAAGCTGCCCGTGTGCAGCAATGAAGACCCAACACAGCCAAAAAAAAAAAAAAAGAATCAATTAATGTAATTCATCACATCAACAGACTAAAAAAGAAAATTTACATGATTATTTCAATAAATGAAGAAAAGCATTTGACAGAATCCAACACCCATTCATGATAAAAACTCTTAGTAAACTAGGAATAGAGGGGAACTTCCTCAACCTGAGAAAGAATATCTACAAAAAGTCATACCTAATGGTGAGAAACATGAAGATTTCCCACTTCAAGGTACAAGGCATGGATGTTCTCTATCACCAGTCCTTTTCAACATTGTATCAATACTTCAACTTCTAGCTAATGCAATAAGACAAGGAAAGGAAATAAAAGTGTATAGATTGGGAAAGAAAAACTAAAATTTTCTTTGTTCACAGATGACATGATTGTCATGTCATATACAATGACATGACATATACAATATTCAAAACAATTTACAAAAAACTCCTGGAATGAATAAGAAATTATAGCAAGGTTGCAAGATAGAGGTTAGTATACAAATATGAATTGCTTTCCTAAATACCAGCAACGTACAGTTGGAATTTGAAATTAAAACACAGTACCATGTACATTAGCACTACCCCAGAATGAAATACTTAGGTATAAATCTAAACAAAATGTGTACAACATCTATATGAGGAAAACTACAAACTTGATGAATGAAATAAACAAAAGAACTAAATAAATGGAGAGGTATTCCATATTCATGGATAGGAAGACTCAATATTATCAAGATGTCAATTCTTCCCAAGTTAATCTATAGATTGAGTGCAGTCCCAGTCAAAATCCCAGCAAGTTATTTTGTGGATATTGACAAACTAATTCTAGATTTATATGGAAAGGCAAAAAAACCCACAGTAGCCCACAAAATATTGAAGCAGAAGAACAAAGTTGGAGGACTGACAGTACCCAAGGTCAAGACTTACCATGAATCTAAAATAATCAAGACAGTGTAGTGTTGGTGAAAGAATAGACAAAAAGATCAATGGACAGAATAGAGAGCCTAGAAATAGGCCCACATATAGTTAACTGATTTTTGACAAAGTATCAAAGACAATAAAATGGAGAAAAGTATTCTTTCAACAGATGGTACTGGAACAATTGGACGTTTCATGCAGAAAACTGAGGCTAGACATAGACCGTATGCCCTTCACAAAAATTAACTCAAAATGGATCACAGACCTAAATGTAAAATGCAAAATGATAAGACTCCTAGAAGATAACATAGTAGGAAACCTAGATGACCTTGGGTAAGGTGATGCCTTTTTAGATACAACACCAAAACTTGATCCATGAAAAAAATAATTTATAAGCAGAACTTCATTAAAATTAAAGACTTCTGCTCTGAGAAAGATGTCAAGGAAATGAGAAGACAAACAACAAACTGGGAGAAAATATTTGCCAAGACGTATTTGATAAAGGACTGTTATCCAAAATACACAAATAACTCTTAAATCTTAACAATAAAAACACTAACAGCTCAATTAAAAAATGGGGCAAAGACCTGAACAGACACATCACTGGAAGAAGATATACAGATGACAAATAAGTATATGAAAAGATGCTCCACATCATGTGTCATCAGGGAAATGCAAATTAAAACAAAAATGATATGCCACTACACACCTATTAAAATGGCCAAAATCTGGAACTCTGAACACCAAGTGCTGATGAGAATGTGGAGCAACAAGAACTCTCATTCATTGCTGTTGGGAATGCAAAATGGAACAGCCAGTTTAAAGATAGTTTGTTACTTTCTTACAAAACTAAACAGACTCTTACCATAGGATCCAGTAACCACCCAAATGAGTTGAAAATTACACCCATATGTAAACCTGCACATGGGTGTTTATTGTAGCTTTATTCATAATTGCTAAAATTTGGAAGCCACCAATATATTCTTCAGTAGGTGTTGGATAAATAAACTGTGGTACATCCAGACAATGGACTATTATTCAGTGTTAAAAAAGAAATGAGCTATCAAGCCGTAAAAAGGCACAGATGAAACTTAAATGCTTATTACTAAGGTAAAGAAGCCAATCTGAAAAGGCTAAACACCATATGATTCCAATTATGTGACATTCTGGAAAACACAAAACTATGGAGACAATAAAAAAGATTAATGGTTGCCAGAGGTAGGGTGGGTTGGAAGAGATAAACAGATAAAGCACAGAGGATGTTAATGCACTGCAAATACTCAGTGTGATGCCATATGATAAATACATGTCATTATTCATCTGTCCAAACCCTAAAGAATGAACAACACCAAGAGCGAACCCTAATGCACACTATGGACTTTGGGTGATTGTAATGTATCAATGCTGGTTCATTAGTTGTAACAAATGTACGACTCTGGTGGAGATGTTGACAATGGGGGAGGCTACACATTTGTGGAGGCAACGAGGTCATGGGAAGTCTCTGTACCTTCCTTTCAATTTTGCTGTGAACCTTAAACTGTTCTAAAAAATTGTTTTAGTAAGTTTTTAAAACAAATTAAAACAAAATGCATCCATTATTTATGGGATGGTTTACTATATCACTTGTAAATTACGTTAACTTATTGCTTATTTGTTTAAAGATTTGTTTTTGCTTGCAGAAAGGATCATTTAACAGCAAAAGAAGAGAACTCACAGAACTCATAGTGATAGTTATCACAGGATAAAAAAAGCCTTTCAGAGCCAACATATGATTGATTTTCTTTGCAAATAATAAAACAAAAGCACACCTCCCTGTTTGTTTAAAGTCTTGTGGGCTTATTTAAGTATATACATAATAAATAACAAACTCAAAAACTTATATCCCTTTGGTCCATCAAAATATAAATATTTCTTAATGATTACCAAATGACTTTATGCCTTAAAAGTAAAAACTTCATGGAAATATTTTACTTTCTCTTTTTAAAATGAATCAAATCAAACAAGAACCAAAGCTGTGCAAATTAGACATTTCTTCCCTGATTTCCAAACCCTTAATTTCAGTTTTAGGAAATGACTTGTTAAACAGAAAATTAATGTCAGCAGTTCAGTTTTTAATCTCAGTGGTTAGAGATTTTTTTCTTTTCTATACCAGATTTTCCTGCTGAGTTAAGTCTAGTAGCAGCTGTTGTTGTACAGCAAATTGATCAAATTCAGTCAATATTTTTTGAATGTCTACCTTATGCAAGGAACCATGGAACTAACTACAGGAAAAATAAGACCTTATCTAGGGGTTTTCCTGGTTGTGCAGTGGTTAAGACTCTGTCTTTCCACTGCAAGGGGTATGGGTTCGATCCCTGGTCAGGGAACTAGGATACCACGGGGCTCAGCCCCCCCAAAAACAAACAAACAAACAGAAGACCTTATCTAGCCTGTAGTCTCATAGGCTAGATGTGATAAATACTCCAATGACTATAATTCAGAAATTGACATAATCATCAGTGTTCTGGATCCACTTAACTCATTTTTATTAATGGAAAACATTTTACACTAATATTTTTGTCAATTATCCTAACAAGTGAATAGGTGCTTATATTTAAGCCAATTTCTTCTAGTCACTAGAGGATTAATAGATAACTAAAAAGAAAACTGTCCAGGTAAATGTTTCTGCTTAGGATGAAGGAACCTGAATTCTCTGTCAAAACTAACCAGCACACTTTGAAAGAGACTTCACAAAAATATAAAAACAAATCACGTTATGACAGCTTTAATTCAGCTAAATAAAATCAGAGGAGAAAATAAAATGCCCCTCTGACACATTTAGCAATGCAAAGCGGAAATTTTAGGTGGTAGTTACGTAGTAATTTAGAAATAATTGAGAGCTCAGAAATTCTAGAAAACAATAATATAGATATTAAATAGATAATCAAGGAAGATCCTTTTAATTTAAAGTATAAAGGTATATAAAAGACATCAATTTTTTCTATATGTCAAAATATAGCTACTATATTTAGTCTTAAAGACACATTTTTTTTTGAAACTCCATTAAAAATTGTCTTTGGGTCTAACTACCAAGTTGTCCAACACAGGAGAAACATAAAATTTTCCTCAGCTCAATGGTTCAAGAAAATAGGAGGATTTAGGGAGTTTATATTGGAAAAGAATAAATGGGGCTATGCATTTTTGAAGGACAATCCCATGGAAGAAAAAATATACTTTTTTTTTTTGCTCCAAAAGGCAGTACTGGCATTAAACTGAAGGACACAGGCTTTACTTCAACACAAGAAAGGACAGTGGGACACTGGAGTGGTAGAAAATGGACCAGTCTGACTCCCAGCAAGTGTGAGTGCTCTATTGCTTGAATTATACAAGCAGATACTAAATAACTATCTGATGGAGGGTCTGTGCAGAGTAAGAAATTGGGCAAGATGACCTAGTAGGCAGACCTTCCAGAACTGGGAGAAACTCCTGTTGTTTGTAAGCCACCCAGTCAGGTATTTCGTCATAGCAGCCTGAATGGACTAAGACAGTGTTGTATCCATCTTTTTGAGCTACGAAGAGCTCTGAACTTGAGCTTGAATTCATACATCTATCACTTGCTGGCCCAGTTCTTCCAGTCCAAACAGTTGGGTTCCTTAGTATATCAATAGGTCTTTTAGAGTTCCAAGGCAGAGATGCAGGCAGCTCATTGGAATGATGGAGCATTATGTCAGAGTAAATTCTCATCTCAGAGCACTGTCACTTCAGGGCTCCTTTTCTCAACTCTGGGATGGGTTTCTGGTTTTCCAAAGATTGAGAAAGCTGCTTTTCATTGTTGAGGACAGGTAACAAGAGCTTAATAACCTGCCTGACCACTGTTTACTCAGCAGCCATGCCTCCCAGATACAGGGTTAGAGCTGACTGCTTTGGCAACATTCAGGATGATGGAGCTTCTGTATGGAAAGCAGACTGCTGTCCTCCCTGGTCAGCAGCTCTCCCTTCTGTATTGTCTCTACAGTTTCCTGGTGTTAAATAACAAAATTCAACTGAGTAAATTTTAAAGATCTAATTGGCTTTATTGAATAATTTGCGAATTAAACATCCATCAGGTAGAAAAGAGTTTTGAGGAGCAGTACAAAGTGGAATGCTCTTATAGGTGGGAGGGGGAAGGGAAGAGGAGAGAGCGGATTACCTCTTCTTCCTTTAAGGGACAGGGAGGGCCTATGTGGCAGGTTACCTCATTGGTGCCAACCCAAAAACTCCAGACTGACTGGTTAAGATTACATTCCTAGGGGAGGTTGAAACTGCAATTAAGTTAGGTATTAAGTTTTGGTTTGGTGTCTTATGCTTTAGCATAAGAGACTCTGTTTGGAGCTTGTTGTTTCCTTTTTAGTAATTTCCCTCTTTTGATCAAAATCTCAGCTTAACTAAGAGATGTGATTAAAATTTTAGGGCATTAGTGCCACTCTGAGCTCTGTAGTTCTCTCGACTTTTGTCAAACTTTTGTGTGGTATTCATAGGTCATGATGTTTTTTGCTTAGTCCCTGTGTATTCACAAGTTACAGCTTCAGGTTCACAATGTCTAAGTCTGTCAATCTATTAGTTCCTTTTCTGATGTTCCAGTCTTAGGGAGATCATTTGCGTGATGGTTAGTGGGTGTGAACAAGCATTTAACGCTTTTGAGAGAATACAACACACCAGGGAGATTTCAACGATTATAATACACAAGATAATTCCCAGTGTTTGGCGTGCACTTTGGAGACATGGTTCCCAAGACCCAAACCCATCAGAATCAAGTAAATCAAAGAAAGACTGCTGAAGGAATCACCAAGCCAAGTGGCTTGCTCAGTGATCTTATGTAACTGAGTTTCAACTTCTCCAGAAGTGTTGCTCCAGGTCCAGCAGGTGGTGTTGGTTACAGATACCTCCTTGCTCAGCTAAAAGATAATCAAGGGCTATCCTGTTATCAAGAACAACTTTGGTCAGAGAGTCTAGGGATCTTTGTTGGGCAGCTATTTTCTTAGCAATGGATTCTGCAATATAACCAGGGAAGTAGGGCCCTGTCAAAAAGAAGTGAATCCAGAATCCTGAATGCCTCCTGGTAAATTTGAATCTGTGGCTCAGAAATGGAAAGGTGACAGCTATGGAGGCCAGTAAATTCTAAGGGTCTGTGGACCACACAGGCAGTTTTATTCTGGCTAATCTTGCCTTGTGTCCCTTTCTTTGCAAAGAGCGTAAATGCAAATTTCCCTAAGTTTGGGATGTTAACTGCAGACAAGGAAATGGACCAAGGGTCTCTAGCATCATGGACAGATCGGAGATTTTGATGACAAATCCAGCACCCTGAAAGGTTACCCCCATTAGCAATGGCCTGGGAGATATAGATGAGGGCATTATCTTTCCAGGTCAATGCCAGAGTAAAGGAAAGAAAAAGGAGAAAGAGTTTCACATTGAGTATGAAGTCTTGATCTGGCATCTTAGGCAGAAACAGTCTACTCTGATGACAACTACTTCTCTTCCTAGTCTGTTTGATTTGGAGGTCCCCAGCATTTGCAAAGGACCAGATGTCAAGTGGAGACTTTTTCATCTGTGAGATATGTATCCAAGGTTCAAGACCCTGCAGTTTGGCTACAATCTGGGTAGTGAGCAGGAACTGGTATTGTCTCTTCCAAGGAGATTCAAGGGCAGTCTTTGTTCTTAGAGACTGAAATGTTAGTTTGAAGATTTGTAGCCAGATATTTGAGGCAACTAGAAAAATTTAGGATCCAGTCCAGTTTACAGATATATAACAAAACCTCAGAAACAACAGGATTAGAATACAATACAGGCAAAGGTGCAAACATAATTTTTTCCTCTACTCTTGCCTCCATTTTCATCAAAGATAATCACACTAAAACTGATTTATTTGCGTTAAAACTTGGCCTGCTTATTTACGTAAGTGCAGCAAGAATACTGATTGACCACATAAACTCTTTTTAAGACTGCTTTACTGGAACCTTTTATAGTGAATCTCAGATTGATCTCTAAAAGCTTTTTTCTTTTTTTTTTTGTGGTACGCGGGCCTCTCACTGTTGTGGCCTCTCCCGTTGCGGAGCACAGGCTCCGGACACGCAGGCTCAGCGGCCGTGGCTCACGGGCCCAGCCGCTCCGCGGCATGTGGGATCCTCCAGGACCTGGGCACGAACCCGTGTCCCCTGCATTGGCAGGCGGACTCTCAACCACTGCGCCACCAGGGAAGCCCGATACATGATTTTTTATTTGGTTAAATTTCAAATGACCTTTTCCCCTTTTATTCCCCTTTTGATAAAAATTATCTCCCTAAACTTGTAGAATATTCACATCTCAAAAGCACAAGGAAGGAATGCAAGTAACAGGCCTTTTAAGATAAATAGGTTTGGTTTGGGGATTGATAGGATTAGGTGAACTTTGAATCGCTTCTAGAGCTGCATTTCTGGCTCTGCAAATACTTGTAAGGTAGAGTCATTTGCTTTTCATTCCTCAAAGAACTGAGTTGTATCCTGGATGGTGAAGGACTGACACATCCATCCACCTATGTTGGAATGTTTTCCTTTCCCTGTGGGTACATTTAGCATAAAGGAGAAGGCCTAAAAGAAAATTTCTATCAGGCTCTGTATGTTAGCTTCTAATTTGGCGAAATTTCTGATTATAGAGTTATTAAATCCTTTCAAATATCTTGTCAGGTTTCAGCCTAGACAAATAGTAAATATTTCTGACAGTATTAAATAACTCCGTGGACTAAGAGGCATCCTCAAAGAGACGCAAAGGTTACTACCTTCCCAAAATCCAGAGTCACTCCCAAAGACAGACACAAGAAGGAACCTACATGTTGCAGGCAGGCAGAAACCCAAACCAAACTCTTAGGACACAGAATGAGACAAATTAGAAGGCAATAGCTATCCCTTGGAGAGGAAGTATCAAAAACCAATGGGTCAGACTTGAAAAGGAAGGGACAGTGTGAAATTTTATTTTCCTCTCTCAATTATTTGCTACAGAGAAAGTTGGGAGAGCTGATTCTGGTCAGAATTTCCACCTTATACTGGCTTCTGCCCAATGCTTCAGGATCCCATCTGCAGGTACGGAGTGGGGTTTAAAGTGGAGAGTGTAGCTCTGATATTACTAGAATTTGTCAAGGTGCTTTGTTAATTTTAATTTTAGTCTCCCCTTGGTTGTTTAAGGGAATAATGTAGCAGTTTGTCATCAACAAGCAATTGTTGAATTAAATCAATTTGCACCAAAGTATTAATTTGGAAATTAAAAAAATTAAATTCAGAGCATAGACATATTCACAGTATTTTCTAGCTAAAGAAATTTTTTCTTTTTTTGGCCATGCCACACGTGGGATCTCAGTTCCCTGACCAGAGATAGAACTGTTGCCCCCTGCAGTGGAAGCAGAGTGCTAACCATTGGACCACCAGGGAATTCTCAAGAAATTTTATAATAGCTCCATGAAATTCTTTTTTAAATCTTGTTTATTTTTTCCAAATTAAAAAGCAAACCATTATATTTCCATTGAGTTTTCAGAAGGAAAAAATATTTTGTGCAGCTGTACTTGGAAGGACACTCCTAGCAATCCCACATCTTATAGACTCATTGTAGCCAAGTGCCAGCATGGCAGACTGACTGCCAAACATAGCTATTGAGATTTAACACTGATTTTGGACCCAAGGAAGCTTTTCAGTACAATCGTATTGAATGGAAACAAACAAGATGATTTATAGTTGATTTTGACAATAGTGAGAGACTCTGGAGTCTCAGATCCTGGACTACAGGCTCACTTAGTTGATGGTTTTCAAATGTTGCTGCATAAGTCATATGGAATGTTGTTTGGGGAACTCAGATTTTACTTAACAGGATATTCATAAGATTTAAACAAAAGTATGGCTTGGAATTAATGTGTGAGTATCAGTTCCGCTCACTGTTGAAGTTTCAGAAATGGAGTATGGCTCCATTAGATGGTCAGGATCTTAAAATTGATTCTTATGAAAAGGAACAAAGATCCCATCATGACCTAGCAGGGAGTACTGATCTGTTTCTCTACTACCTATTGCTCAAGTGCTTAGAGAAAGGGTGATATGAAGGGCTGTAACTCTATTTTGCTTTGCCCCTCTTGATACCAGAAAGAAAGAGAAATAAATAAACAAGAAAAGAACTGTGCTGTGTACAAATTTAAAACATGAGTAGAAATCAAAATGGCAAATTTAAGCATCCTGGAAAGAAGTCTCAATTTGAGAAAGAAAGTGTTAGATTGGAAACCCAAACAAACTTTTTGGCCAACCCAATACATATCCCAACAGCTTTTAAATATTTATTGTAGTGAAAAATCAGAATCTAATTATACATAGTCTTTCCAACAATTATAAGAAAAAAAATAGGTGGTAGTTAGATAACAATAAAAAAGATGTTACATCGGAATTCCCTGGTGGTCCAGTGGTTAGGACTATACACTTCCACTTCAGGGGGCAAGGGTTCCATCCGTTGGTTGGGGAACTAAGATCCTGCAAGCCGCGTGGTGTGGTCAGAAAAAAAAAAAAAAGTTACATTTATTATTTTTGATACCTGGCTTTGGGGAAATTTTTCACATTCAAATTATGGACGTAAACATAAGAATTAGAAGTGGGCAGACCCCGTTGTACAAGCCAGCATCCAGCTGGCTGCATCTGCATTCATTGTAGCCCCAGATGGTAAAGGCAGACAAGGGCTGCACTGTGCTTACCT
This sequence comes from Aethalodelphis obliquidens, assembly GCF_003676395.1. Classification (NCBI taxonomy): domain Eukaryota; kingdom Metazoa; phylum Chordata; class Mammalia; order Artiodactyla; family Delphinidae; genus Aethalodelphis; species Aethalodelphis obliquidens. Next base: position 7,946,523 of record NW_020837977.1, on the reverse strand, counting down.
TCAGAAGTGTTTTAGAGACTGGCTAATGTTTTCAAATTGACTTTTAAAATAAAAAAAACCTATAAAATCAGAAAGCATTATATGTAACATCCAAAGGAGGGTAAGTTTGCTTATTTCTCCTTCTGTTTCTTTCATCTTCTTTATTTCATTTGTTCCACTTCCCTTTTCCTTCACCATTTGAATGAAGTCCCATGTGACCAACTGAATCTTGTTTATTTTAAAACATTCAATGAACTTATAAAAAATACAGAGTGTGATGGGGCTTTCTTCTGAGAATCAGTGTGTGTCATCATTGGCCAAGGTTATGTCTGCTTCATGGCAAAAATAAAATACAAGATCATCATTCCAGAAGAGACAGAGAATTGGAAAGGACCTAAATACTTTGTGCGTAAAGTAGCTACACATCACAGAGAGAAAATCTTTAACAGAAATAAAGTATTAGGATTTAGGAGGCGGTTTGCATAGATACTGGGATCGCAAAAAGTTTGAGTTGTAAGAAATATTCATAAATTCTGTAGAGGAGCATATTACTCTGGATAGGAGACAGTTACGCCATTAGATAACTTAGCAAGCCATTCTCCTTCCTCCAAAGTCATGAATTGTTATTACCTCTTTCTAAACTTGTCTGATTTTAGATTTGAACAGATATAACTGATTCTGACTGATTGTCTAACTTTAGTCTCTGACATTATGTGTGATTTCTGAGAATGATTTAATAATTAACATAATATTTAGCCTTTAATGTTCAAAACCAATAGTGATAAGAATCATGCTAATAGATAGGTAAATCAAGTTTATTTCTTTAAAATGCTCATCTAATGTTATTTAGCTTTCTAGAAGAATTTTAGAAAAAAAATTATAGCCCATTTTTAAAAAAAAAATTAAAAATTTTGTATGATGAAAGGAAAATGGCGTTATGTTGAATTTAGTAAAATAAATGATAAGAATTTAGAATAATTAGTTTTGTTATATCATGTATTTATTAATATAGTATATTAATTATATTTTATTAATATACAATAGATAAAATGAGAATATGGTCATTACGCAAATTTCAATTATCCTGTTTTAGTAAATCTCAAAAAATCAGAAATTTGTACCGGTTGTTTTATCATTATAATAATTATAATTATAATAATTAATTAATTATAATAATTATAATACTTCGAAACTAAGGCACTATATTAGCAACATAGTAGACACTTTTCTGGAAGAAAATGGTCTTTGATAATGGAAGTGGTAAGAGAATCCTTAAATGAATATAATGTATGTTTAATGCATGAACTTCCTATTATCACAAACTTTCCTCTTTATCCCTTTTTTTTTCGAAAACCAGAGCTCCTCTTCATTATCACTAGTATCAGTTAACACAGAGAGTTCAGACACATAAAGAGTTCAGATTCAATTCTATAGCCTGTTAAATTCTCAAAGCGAAATGGTCAGAAAAAAGTTGGGGAGGGGGAGATAATGGTGATTCCGAGCCAGAATTGACATTTATTGAACAACTAAGGCTCAAAAATCATGTCTGTAAAGTGTTAAAATCAATGATCAATTCAGTTAAAATTCTCAGTGAATGAATTCAGCCAAAGTGATCAATTTGATGGCCTTATATGTAATATTGAAATTCATATGTACATTGAGGCATGGATTTGGCTATTACTTTCAAAAGTACATTGACAGCGTCCCTTGTTCCGTGGCATTTTGAAGCTATCGTTGTTCAGAAGCACCAGGTGTGTACCAAACTTCACATTAGGTGTTTAGAAACATTATCTCTAATACAGACAACTCTTGCAAGTGGATGCATTTAAGATTCATTTTGCAAGTGAGAAATGAAGTTCAAGGAGACTAAGTAAACTGCTTAAGGGCAAAAGACTAGTAAGTGGCACAGGTAGAATTTGAACCTTGCTCAATCTGACTTGAAAGCCCCAATTCTTGCTTCTATATGATGCTGCTTCCTGGTTTTAAAGCAAATTGTTGCTTCTCTTTTGGAATTAGGCACATTTTTCAAATTTATTGCACTGTCTAATCCATTTTAGGATAAAAGGCTGTTGGGGGGGCATCAGGCATGGTATTTAAAAGAAATTTAAAAAAAAACTGTTAGGCAACAAAAGTTCAAATAACGAAAGCAGATAAATTTTTGCCTATATTATTGGGATGAAAAAATTACCCTATTTTTATAGGTTATGAACTTTGTAATTTAGATATTACACTAGAAATTTGGAACCAATGTAGTAATGAATAACTTCAGAGTGAGAATTTGATTATTTAAATATCCTTTTTCCAGCTGTGCTTTAAGATAAAATTATATTGTTGTTATTTGAAATGAAAACACAACACAAGCATTATGAATTTTATAGGTATCTTGATTCTGGTTATTACTGTGCTTCATATAAGGGGAAGAAAGCCTTGTTTCTAATTCTTAATGGGTTTACTTAAAGTTTAAATTCCATTTAGGTTTCTTCGCATAAACATTAACTAGTCAAAAAATATTTAGTTGCTATGATGGAATGTTCGTGTCTCCCCAAAATTCATGTGTTGGATCCTAAACCCCAGGGTGATGGTATTAGGAGGTGGGGAGGCCTTTAGGAAGTGATTAAATCATGAGGATGGAGCTCTTATTTTCAGACTGAATTGCTATGATTTGATAGTTGATCCAGTAAGATGATGTTTCCATCTCACCAGCTGAGCACATGAAAACAAGTACAGCATGATGTTTAAATCCTTAAATTTCAGCATCTAACAGTATCCCAGTTTCGCTGAGCATCCTTGGGCAAGATGTTTAATTCCCCAGTGACTGGCACATAAAAGTACTGGACATGTTGCAGCTCTTATGCAAATCAGGAAGGGGCACCACAAGAAGTGGAAGAATGTTACAATGTACATGCTGCTGTATTTTTGTTCAAATTAATAATCTCCCTCAGGGATTTCCCTGACAGTCCAGTGGTTAAGACTTTACCTTCCAATGCAGGGGCTCTGGATTTGATCCCTGGTTGGGGAGCTAAGATCCCACATGTCTCGGGGCCAAAGAACCAAAACATAAAACAGAAGCAATACTGTAACAAATTCAATAAAAGACTTTAAAAATGGTCCATATCAAAAAATCTTTAAAAAAACATAGAATATCAGTCATTATGTGAAAATAATTTTGAAAATATTCTAGTATTCATTCTTGCTTAAATACCCTTTCTAATAATGTAATAGCAAGAGCACTATTGGACTTTATTTTGTTGTCATAATATATGAAGATTAATTTAAATGTCTCTTCCTATTTTTTTCATTTTTATTTTCATTTCCCTACTGGAATTAAGATGAGGTATCTTATGTGAGAAATAGGAACAAATAGTGAAAACTTGTATTTCACTTTTTTATCCATATCTGGAAGCTTCTTATTATTCACTTGCTTGACATGCTGGACCTCCCAGGTACCCTTTGTAGTAAAATTAAAATCGCAATTACTTTCAATTACACGTTATGGTAATTACCCTTATAATTGGATCACAGTTCCTAAATGGCCTGCATAAGCCAAATCCAACATATAATTATATTTATTTTATTTCTATGTATGTCTTCTGTTAACTGTCTTCATAATCACTGAACAGTTATTAGCCTCACTAATATAAAATAAATATTTTAGAATCAAACCAGACTGGATATAGTACTGCTATAAAAGAAAGAATACTAAGTGTCATTAAATTTTGAATTTTTTAATAACGTTTCAGAATAAGAATCAAAATTCACAGAATATGTATTTATTTTCAATTATAAATGTTAGTGCTCAAAACGGAGTATGAAATACCTAAAAAGAAGAGCAAATAACTTTGTATCAGTCATCATGCATTATGTTTCAATAAATCTGTGTTTTCAGGAAAGAGCATTTAAGTTTTAAAATTAATAATTTTTCAGAATTTTAAATATAATAATCTATTTTCTCGCTTAAAACCAGAAATTCTATAACATCTAAATCATGCCATATAAAAGCCAGAAAAATAAATGAAATCTTGGAAAGAATACCTTATGACTTGAACTATGATAATTATACAACAATAAGTTAGATTAAGAACTAGTTAAGACCCCTTGGAAAAGTCTTATTTACAAGCTAACTCTGGTTACCAATGCAAACTATTTTTCGTTTCCCTAAGCAGAAGGCAGAGAGAAAGAAGTTTCACTATAAACAAATTCTATGATCATTTTAAGAGATCGATTGAGGTACACATCAGAAAAAATAAATTCTAGACTAAGGTAGTTAAACTTTAACAAAGTAGTGTTTATATTCCCTGGTAAGTCACTAAATGTATTTCTTCCAGACTGTTAATTAAGCCAAAAGATGCATCATCCTAACATCTTTACGCCTTATTGGCTTTTCCAGTTGTGCAGACATTTGTATTCAGTGTTGTCCTTCTTAAGAATTTTCAGAGCATTGTTAAAAGAATAAAAGAAGGCCTTTATCTTGTCTATTATAATCTCTTCAAGGACTCCACACACGATATTTTCTAAACCAATCTTGTTTTCCAGAGCATCAAATTGCTTACAGCAAATTTCAGCCTATGCCGTCCAAATTCTATTAAAAAAGGCACTTTAACGTTGAGTCATTCAAAAACCATTTATTATCCAAATTTGTATTTATTACACAAGGTTACGTTAAAAACAAACTTAAACGAACCAAGCTCCTGCCCTAGAACAAACTTAAAACCTAGAAGTATATCAAGCTTACGCGTAGTGCTAATGTAAGATTTATTCAATTAGGAACTGTTTGTCGCCTGTTATGGGCGCATAAGTGAAGCATGGAGCAGAGGAGACCAAATTATGTCGGTATGCTTACACGTCTTACGTTCTACTGTGTTCTATTGGAATATAGAGGGTGTTCCTCTTATGGAGAAGTAGGGTCATAAAATCCCCACTTCGGGAGCCTTTCTCTTTGATGTGGAAGCAAGCTGGCTCACCTTGCTGAGGCTGCAACCTCAGAACACAGTGGTTTTGGATTTCTAAGGGAATCGTGTCAGATTTTCCCTGTGCTCTACCTCCCATCCCTCCTAATTAGATGGAACTTGGTGGGGTTTTCTGGGACTCCTTTATTTACTCCTGAGAACAAAGTACAACTTTCTCAAGGAGGATTGCTGTGAGGCTGCCCATGGTTCATTCCCTCATGCTAGTTCCATATCAAGTAACAATTTCTCAGAGTTCGTGATAATGCATATATATCACTGGCAACATTCTCTCAATTGCCATCTGTAGACAGATAGAACTCTGCTAAAATCTTACCTCTCTCTGGTACAAAGTAATATTACTTGTAATTTGGGAAATCAGTATGCCTCATAATTCTGCTAGTCATCACAACGTACTTTCAATTACTTCAAATGTTATGAAATGGAAATCTCAAAGAAAGGACCATAAACCATCTGACTAAGGCAGCACGACATATCGTCACTTCCAGGGCTGTAGCATGGAAAAATCTGACAGTGTTGAGTTTGCCTTCAACTGCCTCAGAGAGGGAGAGGGATTGACTTTATGCATAAGAACTCAGCAATCTAACAGATGTTTGCAGGGCATATACGAAAGAGGAGTGGTCTTCCATCAGGTACACAAGTGAGGCAGCTTTCAGTTTCAGTACCATGAGTAAAGAGTCTCTGATTAAAGGAAGGAATGGTTAAGGAGGGAACAAAAGTTTGGGCCATTTTTCAAAAGGGTGCTTTGGCTCCCCACACAATCCCATTTTTCAACCTGTTAGAAATCAGGGCTTTAAGAAGACTTCTCACAGCTGCTGCTACGCTAGATGCCTGCTGACCAGGCAGATTCGCTCAGCGATGCTCTGATTTAAGCTACGTACGCAGTATCCTCAGCTCAAGTGCAGTCTGACTCTGAGATTTCTAACTTCAGTAAGATGGAATTGTACATACCTGGGAATAAAATTTAGTGTTCAGCTAAAGTCAACACCCAGCTGGTTGGAGGAAGAGAAATACCAACATCCTCTGGTAGAGTCTTCTCTATTTTTGGCATCCCAGACATGGTATACTATGACTACACAGTGAGGATGGCTGGGGAACTCCATCCCGTCCAGAGCTATAAAGAGGAGGCAATATGGAGGGCTGTCCCCCAGCCTGCAGTGTGGGCATCACCTGGGAACTTGGTAGAAAGACAATTCCTGGGCCACCCTCCAGACCTGACTCAGGAGCTCTGTGGGTGGAGCCCAGCAAGCTGTGTTTTAAGAAGTCCTCTAGGTGATTCCAATGCACCCTAAAAGTTGAGAACATTGCTCTACACTGTCAAATAAGGACCTTAACTGCCTATTTCTATGTAGATAGATTTTAAAAAGGGTCCTCTCTAGGGATGATGGCAGGCTGAGAGCATACCCACACTTCACCAGATCATTTTATAGATATGAAATCCAGTTTAAAATGTGCATGAATGGTTGTGTTGAAGGAGGCTTGAGGATTCCAATGCCCAGAGCTGCCTCTAGCTCAGCATTCCGTGTTTGGCTGCTTTCTCTAGGAGTTTTCTTAGCTCCAGAGCTGTCTGGCAATTTGAATGTAATCCTTTTTCATGACTGCCTTGGATTTCAGGAAGGTTGGAATGCCCCCAGGGTCACCCTTTGTGCGAGTAATAATCTGACCAAGGTGTGTGTCGGTGGCCCACAGATTGGTCACATCTGCCTGGAAAATCCAGTTTAGTAGTCCCAAGGCGTAAGAATCAGCCCTGCTCCGTGCGGGATCTTCTCTTCCTAACTTTGTGTTGACATTTTTACGTTTGAGTTGAGGTAAAGCAGAAGAGACCGAAAACAAAGCACATCTATTCTCCATGTGTGCTTCCCTTAGATTTGGTTTTAGAATTCTTAAACTTCTGCCAGGAGAGTAATTAGCAGCCCAGATAAGAGGCCACCTAATGGCAGCTACACGTCTGCAATCAGGTATGCCTGAGAGAACTACAAATTTGATTAGAGAGTTACCGGTATTTTGTAGGCCCATATCTTACTTTCAGGAGGTAGGAAATTAAAAGGAAAATTTAAGAGGAAAGAGCATGGTTTTTATCTCTATGTCACCATCCATCATTATACTTTAGAGCTTTATGTTCAAAGATTCTTGTGAACAAGGGAGAGAATTTAAAAAGCAGAATATAAAGAAAGCCCTCTGGTGAAAGAGAATGTTATTCTGTTCCATTCCACTGTCAGGAAAAAGGTGCTTCATCTTGATGCATGTTATCTCACGTGGCATAGCAAGAGAAAAGGAACGGCAGAGTGCCTACAGATGAATGCTGGAAGGAAGAGTTTTTAAGTGAATATCCTAAAATAAGGAGGGAAGTGTAGGTACTGTTGGAAATTTTCTCTTGGCGGGGGATTCACTGGGGCCGAGGTATTTGTCAGAGGTTCCGGGGTGGGAAGTAGAGCTGCGTCTGGGGCATAGACAGCGCGGCTGAGGGGCTGAGAGATGGTATCAAAGGGCCAGACCACCCACCAAAGGGTCAACTGGAATGACCAGGGGTAAAGGAGACCCCCGAGGTGGAGTCAGTGGGCTTGGAAAACAGAGTGGGAGGAAGAACATCCAGGTAGTTCTCTGAAGAACTGGGACTTGGTAGGGACTTGGGTGGAGGACGGAAAAGTTCCACAAGACAGCAGCGCCATTTTTCTAGAGTAGAGAAGGAACTCTTACAGGTGTTTAGCGACTTCGGATAGATGCCATTTAAATTAGGTAGTTATTCTGGTGAGGGGGCACAAGTGTAAATTACTCTGCTAAGCCCTGATGGTGTGGTGGCTATCAGACTTGGTCTCTGACTTCAGGAAGCTTGCCGAGTAATTAGAGAGATCATGAAAATACACGCAGGTCTCGCGCCAGATTGCAGGCTCGTTGCTCAATGGAGGGCTTTGCCTCTGAAGATCCCCGATAAATGTTTGATGCTGATGACAATATGGCTTTTCTAAGACTTCAAAATGGAGTAAATAGGTTTCCTTGGTGGTGCAGTGGTTAAGAATCTGCCTGCCAATGCAGGGGACACGGGTTCGAGCCCTGGTCCAGGAAAATCCCACATGCCGCAGGGCAACTAACCCCGGGCACCACAACTACTGAGCCTGCGTGTGCTCTAGAGCGTATGAGCCGCAACTACTGAGCCTGCGTGCCACAACTACTGAGCCCACGTGCCACAACTATTGAGCCTGTGCTCTGGAGCCCGTGAGCCACAACTACTGAGCCCACGCGCCACAACTACTGAAGCCCATGCACCTAGAGCCCGTGCTCCACTACGAGAAGCCACCGCGATAAGAAGCCTGCGCACCGCAATGAAGAGTAGCCCCCGCTCGCCACAACTAGAGAAAGCCCACACGCAGCAACAAAGACCCAATGTGGCCAAAAATAAATAATAAAATAAAATAAATAAATTTATTTAAAAAAATGAGTGAGAATAAGTTGCTAGAATTTCCATCAAAAAATAATTCTGGAGAAACGTACTGGAGTCCTAAAATGGAAAATTAACATTTAGAAAGAGACTTAGAAGTAACTCTCTGACTGATGTTATGCAAGAGGATTTGTGAATTAAAAGACTTTAGAGGGGGGCTTCCCTGGTGGCGCAGTGGTTGAGAGTCCGCCTGCCGATGCAGGGGACACGGGTTCGTGCCCCGGTCCGGGAGGATCCCACGTGCTGCAGAGCGGCTGGGCCCGTGAGCCATGGCCGCTGAGCCTGGAGGCCCGCGTACCACAAAAAAAAAAAAAAAAGACTTTAGAGGGGAAGGATAAGTTAATTTTCTAACCCTTTGAAGAAAACGGTTCAAAATTTCTTAAAACCTAAACTGTTTATTGTGGTTCCCCTGGTCTAATCGGCACTTATCACGGTATACTATTTACTTTCCAGTGAAACAGAATTACCCATCCTTCAAAACAGCTCAACTAAGTAGTAGTATATCACATTCTGAAGTTCTCTGTAGAGATTTTAGAGTCCAGAGAGGCCAAGCCTAGCGCACAACTCATTCTGTTCAGCATCTCCCCACAGATATCCAAATGCCTCTCTGCACCTCTCCACCAGCACGTCTAAAATGCACTTGAAACATACCATGTCCCCAGCTAAAGTCCACTTATCCCCACCAAATTTGCTTTTCCCTCAGTTTTCCTTACCTCAGCAAATGGCAGCATGATCATTTCAGTTGCCTAGGACAGAAAAATGGTGACATTGTTTATTCCTCTTTTTCTCTCACAACCTCCAAGTCTCGCACATCAGATGGACTGTGGGCTCCAGCTGCAGAATTTACCCAGAATCAGTCCGCTTCTTATCACCTCCACCACTGCCGCCCTTGGGCAAGCCATGCTCACCGCTCAACAAAGTTGGCGGGATAACGTCCTAAGGAATCTCCCTGCAGCCACGCTTGCTGCCCACAGTGAATTCTCCACACAGCAGGCAGAGTGATCCTTCTTAAAGCAAAGTCTGATCATGTCCCTTCTCTGCGTCAAACCCCCCACCACCAATGGGCTTCCTATTTTCCTGGGGAAGAAGACTACATATTCTAGCATCGAATTTCTAGATGACGTTGTAAGGGAGCAAAATTTGCCACCCCAGAAGATCTCTTTGGCTTGAGGATTAAGCTGGGCAGGTTATTTTTAAGAAACAGAAGTCTCCTGTCAGCTTAATTATTAGACCAGCCAAAAGAACCTGGAAGGGTGGAGGGAAATTTCTTCCTCTCCAGCACTGTAGAATGTCCTACCTGGTCTAGCCTCAGCTTCCTCTCGGACAGCATATCCTGCTATGTACCCCTCGTTCACTCCACACCAGTCATTGTTCAGTTTGCTCTTCCCTCTCCTTGTAATGCTCTTTCTCAGGCATCTATTTGCTTAGTCCCTCATTGCTTCAAGTTTTGGCTCAAATATTGCCCACTGATGAAGCTTTCCCTGGACACACTATGTAAAATTGCATACTACCCTTTCTCTGGAGTCTTCCTATATAGGCTCTTCCTTCCTGGCTCTACTTTCCATCCTTGATTTTTTTTTTTTTCGTGGTACACAGGCCTCTCACTGTTGTGGCCTCTCCCGTTGTGGAGCACAGGCTCTGGACATGCAGGCCCAGCGGCCATGGCTCACGGGCCTAGCCGCTCCGCGGCATGTGGGATCCTCCCAGAACGGGGCACGAACCCGTGTCCCCTGCATCGGCAGGCAGACTCTCAACCACTGCGCCACCAGGGAAGCCCTCCATCCTTGATTTTTAACCAGTTTTCTTATTAACACCGATTCTATGTATTTAGTTGTTCGTTTGTTCGTCATCTTTGGTCGGTAGGATGAAAGCTCCGTTGAGGATGGGAATTTGGTTCATCGTGTCCACAGCCCCCAACTGCAACCCCCCAAACTGGAACAATGCTTGGGCCATTGTAGGCACTTGCCTAGACCTGGTCACTCCATGCTTTTGGTCTTCCATTTCTGGTTTATTGCGAGAGCTTCCCAAATGGCCTTACAAAATACCTCAATGAATATTATTTTCTTGGTGCAGCTTTTATTGTATTAGACAATAATTTAAAACTTTCAAAGTTTCCTGCTACATTAAGTCTAATTCTTGTTTAGTTTGCAAGCTCCCTTCTGAATACATCTTATAATCTAGATGTGTTTGTGGCTTTCAATACACTACTTTCACTGAAGCTCTTAGTCAGTTTTTTGTTATACTTGGTGTTCCTTTTTTCTCTTTCTCTCTCTCTCTCTCTTTCTTCTTTTCTTTTTTTACCTTTTCCCCCCGAACATCTTCTTTTTCCAAAGTAAATGTAGTCTATTATTTCACTGCTCTTTCCTTGGAACACCCTTCCTCTTTTTCTTCATCTAATCAAACTTTAGCATTTTCAAAGCTCAGTGCAAGTACCACGTACTCCATTAACGTTTGTTGAATTAATCCAGATTCTATTCATCATTTCCTCTGAACTAGATATGTTAGAAATGTTAGCTTGGCATTTAATTTCATGCATGCCATAATGTATTCAATTTGTTTCAAAAAAAACATTTGATGAGTGTCTACTCTTTAGTTAGATACTATTTTCTTCCAGAAAGTGTTCAGGGAAGATTAAAATATGTCATGTATAGTGTGATAACATAAAAACAGAAAGATGGCTGCTCGTGAATCTGAATGTCTTCCAGGCCAGTGTGAAAAGTTCAGAATGCACTTATTTGAGTCTTCTCTCATCACATCACGTGGTTCAACTGAATTGACAATACCAGAGGTTTTTTAAAAAAAATGTTTTCTTACTGAATGTCTTGGATTTTTTTAAAAAAAGTATAGAAAAGAAGTAGCGCTCATAACTTTCTCTATCCTCCCACCGCTTACACTATTCAAAACTCCCTCCTCAAAATGCGTACGGCTGGTGGTGATGTGTTTTACTGACCATTTTGGACTAGGACTGGGCTGCTACTTAGCTCTGGTTTTGGTTTCCTTGCGTCTTCTTACAGAGCGAGACGTTGGAACCAGCTGGATCTCAAAACATTACCAAGCAAGCAAAATTTGAACCACTGCTATGGCCACAAAACTCCTGAATGAGCTTCAACCTCTTTTCTCTTTACTGGTCCATCTTCCTGAAGCCTATTTTGTAAGACGTAGGGACTTTTCAGCAGCATTTACTTAACAAATGTCTATTGATCACATACATGTGCCTGGTACTATGATAGGCTGTGATAGGCACTACAGTAGTCTCTGAGGATGCTATCTTTCATTGGCTTATTCACTATTGAGACTGAGTCAATGGAAGGTGACTGTTGGCTCACAAACTTGGAGATATAATTTACTAACATTTATAACAGCATTTCCTCTAGCCAGGTCGCACTGGTCAGTATTAAATGAAATCTGATTCGTTTATTTGAAACCCAAACTCATTTGCCATCTTTGTCACCTCTGCTTGCACCTCACTTCAAATACCCCAACTTTAATTAGCAACTATTTTGGCACATGTTTCTAGCTGTGGCAACCAGCTTTGTGCAGGTGCAACCTTTAGCATCTCATTTAAGCCTAGATATATGTAGGATAATTTTCACCCCTTTTCAAGAGAATGTAATTGTAAATACACTAAAGTATTCTGTAAAAAATTCCTTATACATAGGCTGGGTCTGCTTTTCCTTTCCTTATCTCCAAGGTGAGCTACTCACTAAAAAATACCTTAAGAAATCTCTTCTAGAGCTTACAGTGTACCAAGCTCAACCTAAGCTAGGCTTTAGGGACATAAAAATATGAAAAATAAAATTCTTATCTTTAAGACACTTGATATGTGTTGATAGACATGAAAACAAGCAATTAAATATGGTAAAGATTTGCATAGGTGCTAAGACTTCTGGAAGAAAAGCTTCTGAAAAAAAGGAGAATCTGTAATTAAAACCTAGGATTAAGCTGAATAGTAAAAGAGGGGAACGTAAATTCTGCCAGAGATAATTATATAATGGCACAGAGGCTTAATAAAATATCTGCACAGAAGTAAAAGCAGTTTGGAGTTTATGGAGTATAAATTCCATGGGGAAATATCCAAGAAGGTGAAGTTGCAGACACAGGTAGGGGTTGTGCAACAGAGAGACTTGAATGACTTGGTAAGGAAACCGTAACTCATTTTGCAGGTGATGAGAAGCCAGTAAAAATGGCAGCTGTTAAACTCCTTTGAGGCAAGGATTGTTTTGAGAATCTGGTTGAAGTTACTGTCTCCCTGTCCAAAAAAGAGCAATCTACCAAAAATTTTTATTCCATTTATTGTGAATTACAGTGAGTCCCCTGAAACCTGTCTGTGGGCGTGTCTAAGCATACCCATGTTAAAATCTCTTGCACTAAAATATTTAAAGCATGAGAATAATAAAGCATGAGGATTTATTTTGAACTTTCTGGTAGCCATATGGAAAAAATGGATTTTTGATGGACAAGTGTCTCTGTATGAATATCATCAAGGAAACTAATAATCCAAGCAAGTAAAGATGAACAGCACAATTATAGTAGTAGCATAAAGAAGAAGTGATAGATTCAGGAAATCTCTTTAGGAAGTATAATTAACGAGGCTGGGATTGATTAGCTATGTGTAATATGAGGCAGGGTATGATGAAGATGAGTTAGCTTTGGACAAGTTCCCTTTGAGATGCTTATAGTTAATCCAATTAAAATGTCCTGCAAGAATCTGGGTACACCAGTCTTGAGCTGAGAACTCAAGATTTGAAAAAACTCACTGTAAATGTAGTTAACACCATAGGAGTGGATGAGCTGATTCAGGGAGATGGTGCAGAGTGGGAAAAGAGTGTTCATACAAAGTACAGCTGAAAGTAAAATAAAAACAATATCAGAAAGTTTTCAACCGTATGTGGCAATTAGAAGGTCAGGTAGTCTTAGTATAACCAGTCATCTCAGAATGGTAGGAGCACAAAGCAAATTAAAATAAGTTGAGGGAATGAAATTAGAACACTCACTAACACCATACACAAAAATAAACTCAAAATGGATTAAAGCCCTAAATGCAATGCCAGACACTATAAAACTCTTAGAGGAAAACATAAGCAGAACACTCTATGACATAAATCACAGCAAGATCCTTTTTGACCCACCTCCTAGAGTAATGGAAATAAAACCAAAAATAAACAAATGGGACCTAATGAAACTTCAAAGCTTTTGCACAGCAAAGGAAACCATAAACAAGACCAAAAGACAACCCTCAGAATGGGAGAAAATATTTGCAAATGAAGCAACTGACAAAGGATTAATCTCCAAAATTTACAAGAAGCTCATGCAGCTCAATACCAAAAACACAAACAACCCAATCCAAAAATGGGCAGAAGACCTAAATAGACATTTTTCCAAAGAAGATAAACAGATTGCCAACAAACACATGAAAGGATGCTCAATATCACTAATCATTAGAGAAATGCAAATCAAAACTACAATGAGATATCATCTCACACCAGTCAGAATGGCCATCATCAAAAAAATCTAGAAACAATAAATGCTGGAGAGGGTGTGTAGAAAAGGGAACCCTTTGCACTGTTGGTGGGAATGTAAACTGATACGGCCACTATGGAGAACAGTATGGCGGTTCCTTAAAAAACTAAAAATAGAACTGCCATATAACCCAGCAATCCCACTACTGGACATATACCCTGAGAAAACCAAAATTCAAAAAGAATCATGTACCACAATGTTCATTGCAACTCTATTTACAATAGCCAGGACATGGAAGCAACTTAAGTGTCCATTGACAGATAAATGAATAAAGAAGATGTGGCACATATATACTATGGGATATTACTCAGCCATAAAAAGAAACGAAATTGAGTTATTTGTAGTGAGTTGGATGGACCTAGAGACTGTCATACAGAGTGAAGTAAGTCAGAAAGAGAAAAACAAATACCATATGCTAACACATATATATGGAATCTAGGGAAAAAAAAAAGGTTCTGAAGAACCTAGGGGCAGGACAGGAATAAAAACACAGACGTAGAGAATGGTCTTGAGGACACGGGGAGGAGGAAGGGTAAGCTGGGACGAAGTGAGAGAGTGGCATGGACATGTATACACTACCAAATGTAAAATAGATAGCTAATGGGAAGCAGCCGCATAGCACAGGGAGATCAGCTCAGTGCTTTGTGACCGACTAGAGGGGTGGGATAGGGAGGGTGGGAGGGAGATGCAAGAGGGAGGAGGTATGGGGATATATGTATATGTATAGCTGATTCACTTTATTATAAAGCAGAAACTAACACAGCATTGTAAAGCAATTATACTCAAATAAAGATGTAAAAAATAAAATAAATTAAATTAAATAAGTTGAAGGGTGAATTAAAACTGTGGAAGTAGAGGCATTGGTGGAGAGTTAGTATCAAACATATAAAGAGCTTGTACAACTCAAAATCAAAAAAACAAACAACCGGATTTAAAAAGTGGGGAGAGGACCTGAATAGACTTTTTTTTCTTCAAAGAAGGCATGTAGATGGCCAACAGGCACATGAAAAGATGCTGAACATCACTAATTATCAGGGAAATGCAAATCAAAACCACAATGAGACTTTACTTCACACCTGTCAGAATGGCTATTATCAGAAAGACAAAAAATAACAAGGGTTTGCAAGGATGTGAAGAAAAGGGAATCCTCATGCACTGTTGGTAGGAATTAAGTTGGTGTAGCTACCATGGAAAACAGTACGGGGGTTCCTCAAAAAATTAAAAATAGACCTACCATATGATCCAGCAATTCCACTTCTGAGTATTTGTCTGAAAACAAAACAAAAACAAAAAGACTAACTCAAAAAACTATATGCAACCATATGTTCATTGCAGCATTATTTACAATAGCCAAGATATGGAAACAACCCAAGTGTCCATATGTGGAATCTAAAACACAAAGCAAAGGAACAAATAAAACAAAACAGAAACAGACTCATAGATACAGAGATCAAACTGGTGGTTGCTAGAGGGGAGTGGGGTGAGGGGCAGCCAAAATAGGTGAAAGAGATTAAGAGGCACCAACTTCCAGTTATAAAATAAGTAAGTCATGGGGGTGTAATGTGCAGCATAAGGAATATGGTCAATAATATTGTAATAACTTTGCATGGTGACAGATGGTAACTAAACTTCTGGTGACCATTTCAGAATGTATACATAAATCACTGTGATGCACACCTGAAACTAATAGGATATTTTATGTTATACTTCAATTTTTTAAAAAGGCATTCAGGGATTTTTAGAATGTTTAGGGAGTTTGGCTCAAAGAAGAATAGACTAGAAAAAGCAACAGGTAGATGTTTTAGATAATTATGGGAGGCATTTGTTTTGTTTTGTTTTTTTAAGGCTGCAGCAGAAGTGAACTTGTTTCTATACTGTGGGAAATGAGCAGTAGAGATAAACAGAATGAGTGGTGGTGAGTAAAAGAAATTAGGTCCAAGAGGCAGATGAGATGATGGGACCCAAATCACCAGCCTGATGGATGGTCTAAGCCTTAGTCAGGGGAGAGGGTCTCTCATCCTCTGTGAATTGGAAAGGTGGTGAATACACAGGTCAGGGTGAAGATAATTCTGTTGGTGCTGTGTGACGGGGAGTGGGAAGTCCTTATTCCTGATTAGATACTTTTTCTGGATGACACAGAAGAGAGGTGATATTTTTGAAAAGACTTTGTAAGGAATGGAAGAAAGAAAAACAACCGAGAAGCCAAAGTTTAAAGTTGGAGACTATTGATTTATACTCATCAGTCCTAGAGTGTCCTGATTTTCACCAGTAGTTTTCAGCTGCACATGTGAATGAAAATGATGAGTTAACACAGGGTTCGGGTCTGGTTGGCAGTAATGACTTAAAGGACATGGGTGCATGGGAATTGAGGGGGCAGTAAGTCCCAGCTGAGGAGGGCAGGAAGGAAATCAGGAGAGGTGTGAAACCGGGAGAAAACCAAGGGAAAATGAAGATCTATGTTTGATTAAAGAGAAAGTGAGTTTGTGAAAGAGCCTACAGGAGGCGAGTTTGTTGTCAGAGAACAGGATATTGGATTTAAAGATTTCTGACAGAGCAATTGAGGTATCTTTCCTTGGGTTAGGGAAGGTGAAATGGAAGGGAAGCTCTCCAGATTTGAGATGGAAGGACTTTGAAATTAGCAGGTAGATACACATGAACACGAAGATCATTCACGATAATAGTGACACTTGAGTTGAAGAAGAAAATATTGGACCTGATCAAAGTCTTCACAGGCAGAAAGAGAACAGGTTAATATTTATAATCCTGTGTTAGCTGAGGTTGAGGGCTTAGACAGCCTCCTTTGGAGAGGAGGTACTATAATATTCTTAGAGGAAAAAGGGATGTCATATTCTTAGACGAGAAACGGGCTTCAGTTATGACAAGGAAGAGCAAAAAACATTTTGTTTAGCGGCTGAGAATATAGAAGAGTGTTTAATATGGAAGGGGAGTTTTAGAAAACAAAGTGAAAATGTTTGAGAGTATGAGTATAACTCTTGAGGTGTAAAAAAAAAAAAAAAAGATTTAACTTTTATTAAGACCGTATTTCCCAGACTTGCCTACACAACTCTTGTTTACATAGTACCTATTAACCACTTACAAAAGTAGTGCTATGTGGATTACAGCTTGGGAAACATTGGCAGAGTGCTCAAGGATAGCAGGGCTGAGAAGCATTCCTCAATGGAGTTGCTGCCAAGTCACGGTGAATTCAACTCTTAAGGTACCTGGAGGGCACTGTTCGGACAAAGATGAGCCGGCTTCAGGGCCACCCAATTTGTTGGTTGTTTTCATGGCCATTTGTCTTTTCAACTCAGCTAAATTGAGAACTCTGTGAAATCAAGGGCAGTAGCAATTTCTTCACATCTCCACAACATTTGGGTTATTATTGAGCATATTGATAAATACTAAGTAAGTATCTCTTTTTATTGAAGCTTGCAATGAGCAAAAAAAAAAAAAAAATTACAGCTTACTTTTTATTTCTCGTTTCATTCTGCCTTTGTTGGAGATTTATTTTCTGTTTTGGTTTTTAACCTAATGTTAAATACCCAAAGGTGTTGGAGCTCATTGTTAATTTTTAATGATAATTTTTACTTACATGTTTCACTATCTTGTGTACCTACATACTTTCTTTCTTTGATAATTTTGATGAAAAAAGAATATTTCCCAATTATTATAAGTAAACAAAATAAAAAGAAATAGTTGGGCAGATTTGGGAAGTATGTAGCTATATCAGTCTCTTAAAAGTGATGCTGTTTTTTTAGAGTAAAAATTTAAAACTTAACTAAAAGTGTAAGATTTTTGACCCAAGAGTTTTATATGACTATCAGCAAGCTACTCTTGAGAATTATTTAATTAGCTTGTATAATACAGTAAATATGGTTTGTGTACAGAAGGTAATATGTAAGTATAAATGTATAATATATACAGAAATGGACAATATTTAATATTGTAGGAATAAAAATATAATGTACAATATTTATAATTATACAAAAGGTAAAGAGAGAGTCATGCGTATATGTTATTGGATTCCGCTGTAGCGATATAAAATAGTTGAAAGTTTTGACTATTGAGCCTGGTACAGTTATGAATTGTATTTGAGTTTGTATTTTTGAAAATATTAATGGCATATGTCATGTTTTTATTAATACTCCCATGAGAGCACTCACCTCATGGGAGTTAAATGCAAGAAAAAAGTAAGGGCACTGGTAGAAATTTCCAGTCTCTGGATTATTTGATATACTGTCCTCCAACATTAGCAGAGCTTATTCTGCTGCTCTTAGGTCAGAGTTCCAACATTTATTGATGAGCTCTACCTCCTTTGATAGAGTGGTTTCACAGTATAATGTAAACCCAGACTAGTCTCTCTCTAGAGGTGAGGATATAGAAGCTCAGGAATCTATTGTCCTAAAAGTTCCCACGTAATCTGCCTCTCCTGAAGAAGACCCAGTGTCTATGAGAACCCTGGGCAGCCACACGTATCGAGAATCTTCACACCCCCTGTTGAGACGAATCTTGACCTGCAGGCCTTTAAGTGCAGGTTTGGTTGATTTGGAGAATTGTATTTGATAAACCTCTGTGCAGCCATTGGAACCCTGTCATGCCCCTCAACCCAGGAGTCAGGCAAGCACACTGTGTTGGATGCTTGCTTTTCTTCCAATCACTTCCCCATTGTAGTTTCCATGAAAACATTTGTCTATAAACCTTCCTCAGTGAGGCTAAGAAGAAAAGTAGATTCTATCTAGACTAATCTTCCCATGTATACAGGAGAAAAGAAGAAGGACTTTTCCTTAAAGGTTAGAAAAGCAAAAACACCGTATTACAAAGGTTTCAGTAAGGCTGTATTTCTACTTGGAAGAAGCATGTCTGATTTTAGAGTTTAGAAGTTCATAGTCATGTTCTCAGTAGTATGTAGTTCACATTTCACTACTCAACCTTATTAGAGTTTCAATGACCACTGTTAATCATTTAGGCTTCAAGGAGACAACCTGGTGGAAAGGACAGAAGAGACCTCGCAAACACTTCATTCTCCAGATGAAATAATCCCAGATTTTTTGGGTAAGTTTTAAATCCAACAATAGATATTGTAATTTTAGCGGCACTTAAAGATTTTTTACAAAAGAAAACTAAACCAAACATCTTCCCCTGTGCCAAATCACCATAGCTGCCAATCATACATCCACCACTTCTGCAGGCTGTGTGTCAGGAGGTTAAGGGCAAAGGAGACGATGAAGCAAGAAGTGTGGGTCCTGAGGAGCAGCCTCTTAATGCCTGTGCCTGTTTAAGGTACAAACATGTCAACTCTACGTTGGCTGCTCCCAAAGTTTGTCACCAATTCCAACTTGGTTTTGGAACTTACATTGCCTACTCACATTCGCACATCATGGATCCCTTCAGTCTTCGGGGCGGAAATGTCAATATCAAACTTGATTTTCCTTCCTCTCTCTCAGCCCTTTGTTAAATTGGTCTCAAATCATGTCACTGTCACCAAGCCAGTCTCATCTTCATTTTCCCTGAGACTGCCTAGTCTATGCCCTTGTCCTCTTTCTCTAGCTAGTGTAAGAGCTCTGTAAATAGATTCTCCTTGTACTAACTCACCCGTTTTGGTTCATTATCTTTATAAAAATAAAGCTGCTATTTCTGTCCCATTTTCTATAGGACGGAATTCAAACTCCTTGGTGTAGCATATTAAGTTCATGCCAGGGCACTTCAAAATGTTTGCAGAATAAATAAATAAGTACATGTAATGCCACTACAGTGACATCTAAGGTATATCACTGCTTCATCATTCAGTGTTCTAGCAGGGAGCAGTCGGTACATCCAATTGGAATAATTAGAAGAGAAACCGTAGGAAAACATTTTCCTTACATCTGGATAGAGAAGGACATCTTAAACAAGATGCAAACGTTCCTAAACATTAAAAAATATTCAACTATAGAGTGTTGAGAATTCTTGTTCATCAAAAGATGCCAGAAAAAAGTGAGTTGACAAGCTACAAAATAGGAAACTATATTTGAATATATTTGTCACTGATCAAAGATTAATATTCAGAATATATAAAGTACATCTATAATTTAATAAAGAAAGGATCAGCAAACCAATAGAAAAATAAGCAACAGATATGAATAGACATTTCACGGAAGAGGAAACACAAATGGCCAATGAGCATATGAAAAATGTTTAGTAATCAAGGAAAAGCAAGTTAAGACCACAGAGAGATGCTCTTTTACAACCTTTTATTTGACATTAATTAAGAAATCTGGCAAAAGCAAGTGCTGGTGAAGATAGAGACAAAAAAAAACTCATACTCTACAGGTGGGGCATAAACAATTTTGGAAATAGTCTTCCATTATCCTAAAATCTGAGTAAAGCTCAGAATCTCCACTTCTGGATAAATATGTTAGAGAAGCAAGTCTCGTGAACCATGAAATGTACGCAAATTTGTTAGTATGCTGGTGGACACTAAGATGGATAGATTATAAAATTGTTACACTGTAGGAAGCTGAATGCATTTCAGCTGCACACATAGAATGGATGAAATCAGTGATGTGCTGGTAAATGTGAACAACTGTTTCTTTGAAAAAGAAGGCCCTGGTTTGTAGAGATTGACGACTTCCATAATCTAAATATAACATAATATAAATGCTGATTTCAAGCAACTGATCCGAAATGGCAGTTGGGTCTTCCAATCTGGTATGAGTAGGTTGCAGCTCACAACTGAATGAGTCTTAAAAGCATAATATTTGTAAAAAAAAAAAAAAGTTGTAAAAATATGTATCTCAATAAAATAAAATGTCTTTATAAAAAAAAGCATAATGTTGATTGAACAAAAGCAAGTCATAGAATGTCATTTTTTTAAAGCTCAAAACTAGCAAATCTAAATAGTATATTCTTTAGGAAAACATACATTAAGTGATACAATTATATTGAAAAAAGGGAATGAAAGACTCGAAATGGTGGTTATTCTTAGGGGTTAGGGGAAGCAAGGAGATGGGATTAGGAAGGAGCTCACAGGTATATGAAGGTTATTGGAAATGTTTTAATTCTTAGGTGGTGGGTTTGGGGTGTTTATTTTGTCATTGTGCTTTGTAACTTAAATGTACTATTTTTTAATTATACATGTATATTTTATATGTACTTTTTAATATATCAAATATTAAGAACATTATAAATAAAAGTTAAAAAATAAAGTGTTGTGGGAACATAAACCAATGCCAGGGTAGCACAATACTAAACAAAGGTAATAGTTTCAATATACTCAAATCTCTCATAGTACTGATGAGATGAAACACTCTCAGGACAAACCTTTAACCCTGCCAGTGAAAGGTGAGCGGTGTGTCATAATTCCCCAACCGGAGATAGAACCCACTCCCCCCTGTATTGGAAGGCAGAGTCTTAACCACTGGACCACTGGGGAAGTCCCCAACCCCTAATTGTTTTTGAATTACTCCTTGTGTGTTTATTCTTCTTACCTCAGTTGGATTATATGCTTCTTGAGGGTTTCTTGTGTTCTCCACCATGCTCAATATAAAACTAGATACAAAAAATAGATAAAATAAAATTCAAAAAAAAAGGAGATACAAAACAGGTATTAACTACTGGCCCATTATATACATACTTCTTAATTCTATCAAAACCACTCCAATCCACCGATCTACAGATAATATATCCTTCAACAATCATGTTTACATAATAACTGAGTATTGTTAGGATTTAAATTTTTAGAAAATTAAACAAGGCATCAGTAATGTGTTGATTATACTTACTTGCATTCACTGGGAGAAAAGGTATTCATTAAGTTTAAGCTCCTTTCTTGAACTTCTTATATCCTGCATTCTTCACATTCAGATATTAGAGACCTAATCAACGAATTCCAAAATATGCTTTCTGATTCAGTACATTCTTTCCTACTGAAGTTAGTCAAATCACTGGATCCAAAGAGTGCTAATGTGATTTTTATGTTAAATATGCATCCACATTGAGCTTGGCTAAATAAACGTAAATATTTCTATGAACAGGTATAATTTTGTGCTTAACAAAAACCTGTTATGACACAAACAGCAAAAGTACAAATAATGACAGGAAGACATTAAGTGAAGTTAAACAGCGACAAACCCTACAGGTCTCCAGGTTCTTAACAGCACACCCAATCAACCACAGGGGCTAAGTTTTTAGTCCAAGTGCTGCCAGAAACTTAGATTTTGACAAAAGTACTTTATCTTTCGATGCTTCAGTTTCTTCTCTCAAATGAGGAGATAAACTCTCTAACATTTGACAAATTTAGAGACTCGTTTTCCCCTCCATGTTATTAAAGAAAGCTCAAAGAATTCATTGCTTGCATTTTGAAAATCATTTATACTTACTCTATCACTAGATTTGGGCTATTTAAGGGTCCTTTCACCTTAACTTTTAATACAGTCAGGTATGTAAATTCACAAATATTCTGGTGCACTTCACAGTTGTCCCTTTTCACTGTAGATCTCACTGGATATGGCACCAATAACCAGGAAGACTCCAACCAAAACAAGAACAGAACAAAATGTAAAACCATATAAAGTTACCAATACCTTCCCTTTATAAATGTTAATCTTTATTAAAAAAATCAATACTGTAAAGGTGTTCAAATAAATTCCAAGACAGAAAGAGTCATAGAAAATTTTCTTGCTCAACTTGTTTTGAAAGCACCTAGCTGAGAGCCTGGCATATAGTTTTTTTGAATAAATGAATATACAAATACACAAATAAATGGATGAATGAATTGATTAATGTACATATGCATAAAAAACAAATGCAATGACAATATCTCTTTAAAACCATTAACTGCTCACCGAGAGGAACTTGAGAACTCACTTATTATATAGTATTTCTAACTATACAAAACCTAGCAAATCCACGAGAGTGCGTTTTCTTCTTTAAATGAAATAATTTGCTTTATAATGTAGAATAGAACACTTTAATATTACTTATGTCAATATTCTACACAAATAAAAATTTCAGCACAGAAATAAAATAGAAAAAATACTAAGTGAATGCTGAAATTACAGGAATATTTGCTCACAGTTCTGCAGAATATAATTCAGTCCTGGAGGACTTGAATTATGCTAACTTATACATTCTAATGTAAAGAATCTATCTAGTGTCATATTTACAAAGGGGTTTTAATAGATAGGGGTTCAAGCTTCCTTCATTAATAGATTAATATTTTTAACTTGATATAATTCTCATTTATCCTGATTTTATTTTTCTTTTTGAATATAAAATTCTAAATTATCTGAGATAGAGAGAGCTCCATGATTCAAAAGCTATGCTTATGGATTTGTGCTAAGCTTTCCATTGTCTCTCTGGTCTTGAGTGGCCATTAAGGGCTTGGAGGATTTAATGCTCTGATTTTCTTCCCAGAGCACACATTTTATGCAACAGGAAAAAAAATCTGTCTCCATATGTATGTGAATCTGAAGAAAGTCTTCTTTAGGGAGGCATATGGCTCTTTAAAATTAATAAATATAAGAAATCAATTCTTAAAGTTTTCAGTGGTTTAGAATACCTTCCTCTTAACTGATGTTTTTATTTGAATGGAAGGTATTAAAATGCAGACTGTTTCTAGATGCTCCATGTATCTGTCTTTATTGAAGAATTCTTTATAGCCTATAGAAATCTTTGTTATAATTAATTTAATTCAGCAGACATATGGAAAGTGTTGCCATCATTTTATTCACATATTTGAAAGTTGCTACCCACCCACTCATCAATCTAGTCAAGTGAATAATTACAACTTTTTGCTTGATACATTAAAATGGAAAGCCTACCACCATTTAATAATATGTACTTTTCTCCAAACTTTTCGGAATTTTTCATCCCATTTAAAAGAGAGAACACAAATTGATACCTAAATAGTGTAGCAAAAAAAAAGTTGATGGATAAAACAAATACAAAATTACAAGACAGAAAAAGGACGTTAACGTTCCAACAATTAGCTAACTAATATGCCAAAAGGAGTGTTGCTCTGAGATGACTGCAGCTCTTGCACCTTCCTCACTGCACTGTGCCCTTTTAAATTAGAAATGCAAAACGTTTTTCATACATTGTTAAATAAATAACATTCTACACCCTATTTTAAATCACAAACACTATGATTTTTCAACAACTGGTTCAGTCACTTTAATATCCTTCTCGTAATAGGTTTGTATATCAGAGAGTTATTAAGCAATATGTGACTCTAGTTTATTCATTCTTTTTGTGAAAATAGATTCTCTAGCTGGAACAGAAGAAGCACTGATGGAAGAGGGTGAAGAATTTGAGAAAGCATCTAGATTAACAGGACCTGTAAGTATATTCATTTACTTATTTTTATCTCTAAAACTAATGTATATCACTAATAGGAACATCTAAAGGGAATAGGAAACAATATTATTCAAACTAAAGAGTATTTTAAAACATGCATCCAGTATATTCCACAGAGTCATGCAGTTCCTTGTATGAGTAGGTGGCCAGCTTGATTACAGGTACCCAGCAAAACTGGACTGAGCTCTTTCAGCAATTGAGGAATAAGATTTGAAGGAGATGGGAAAATCTAATTTCTGGTATTATTAACTTTTTGCTTGTGCACATAAACATTTTAAAAGATTATGAGCTGCCATCTTAAACTTCACTAAGTGTATATACAGCTTGATAGAAAAATAACTGTTTTGCATATCCTGAAAGTTTACATATAACTTAAGCATGGTATCATTAGTTGTGAAGTCCTTGTGATATTTTGCTTAAACCATATCTCTTCCATAGAGTATGTTGGGAGGAAACCATTAGGTTTAAGATTTTCAATGCAATTTAATGTTAAAAGGATAAACACAGAAAAAACTGAAATCTACACTTAAATTCTAAATATAAAGTTTGTAAAAGATTCTGAGTTGCTCTAAAAATGGCTATGCAATCTTGCATTATCCTAGACTTAATATTTAGACTGGGTTAATATACTACAATATTCTCTGCATTCATTTGTTAGGGCTGCTGTAACAAAGCACCACAGACTGGGTGGCTTAGACAGCAGAAATGTATTGTCTCACTGTTCTGGAGGCAAGTGTCAGCAGGGTTGGTTTCTTCTGAGGCCTTTCTCCTTGGCTTACAGACAGCGCCTTCTCTCTGTGTCTCTGTCTTCGCATGTTCTTCCCTCTGTAAAACGTCTTTGTCCTAATCTCCTCTCCTTATAAATACACCAGTCGTTTTGTATTGGGACCCATCCCAATGATCTCATTTAACTTAATTACCTCCTTAAAAATCCTATTTCCTATTAGTACACGTTCTGAAGTGCAGAATGTGTACTAGTCCTATTTAGTACACATTCTGAAGTACTAAAGGTTAGAACTTCAACATGAATTTTGGGGGAACACAATTCAGTCCATAACATTCTCTGATGAGATTACATTATTTGGAACATTATTTGGATCACAGGATTTGGTTGAGGGTACCACATTTTTCAATGGATTTCATAATAAAATTAATTTTACAATTACTGATGAAATTAATGTATCTTTGTTCATTTGTCTGCTTCTCATTGAAGCTTCCAGGCCTTATTTAAAATTTCTAATTTCTCTATTTTTCTATATAGCACTTCTCAGCTTCTACTATACTATATGATTTACTTATTTATTGTCTGTCTCCTCCCATATAATATAAGGTCTATGAGGACAAGCATTTTTTGTGCACTTTTTTCACTTCTGTATTCTAGAAGAGTGCCTATATATAGTAGGCACTATATACCTATTATACAACAGAATAGTTATATGTTGAATAAGAGAAATTATTTAGCAATAATTTCTTACCATGAGATGAAAAATATCTTACTTTCACTTATTATAAAATAGTAGAAACTTAGAAATAGGAAGAAGCATGGTGGTCATCTAGTTCGGGATTTCTTCTCCCTTACCTCAGTATTCTGGCCTCCTATGCCACTTTCACCCAATGCAAGAACATCCATTTTATAGATAAGGAAATGGAAAGTCAGAGAAGTTTAGTAACTGGACCAAGATCCCAAAGCTAAAAAAAGCAGTGAGGTCAGACTCTACTCAATGCTCTGTGACGAACTAAATGGAAAAGAAATCTAAAAAGAGAAGGGTTATATGTATACAAATAGCTGATTCACTTTGCTGTACAGCAGAAACTAATATAACATTGTAAAGCAGCTATACTCCCATTAAAATTAATATTTTTTCAAAAAAGCAGTGAGGTCACGGGCTTCCCTGGTGGCGCAGTGGTTGAGAGTCCGCCTGCCGATGCAGGGGACACGGGTTCGTGCCCCGGTCTGGGAGGATCCCACGTGCCACAGAGCGGCTGGGCCCGTGAGCCATGGCCGCTGAGCCTGCGCGTCCGGAGCCTGTGCTCTGCAACGGGAGAGGCCACAGCAGTGAGAGGCCCGCATACCGCAAAAAAAAAATTTTTTTTTAATTAAATAAATAAATAAAACAGTGAGGTCAGGAGTTGAGCACTAGTCTCCCTTCTACTGCACATTCTTGACAGTTCTAGTGCCTTCCTGTTTCTTTTATAAACAGATTATTCCTATTTGTTAGACATTTTCTTATATTTCTCACAATCACGTGTAACCATTGGTCTTAGTTCTACTCCTGAGGTAATAGTCCTTCTTCCACTGAACCGACCTCCAGATAGTAGAAGCTGTTAGTATGTCCCATCTGACACTTTTTCTCAGCCAAAACACAATCTGTTCTTTCAACCAATTCTGACATTGTGTAGTTTTCAAAGATTTCATTTTCCTCTGGATGCTTTCTCTGAACAGATTCTTGCTTGCCAAGTCCCCTGTAAAGTGTGGGTTATGCCACAACCAAACGCAGGGTTTCAAATAATGTTCCCACATCATAGAGTGTAACTGAGTGTGCATTGATACAAATATTATATTCGGATTGTAATCTGGGTCTTTGTTCACTTTTTTTGAGGAACTTTCTGACATTTATAAACTTCAGTATGTCTTCATAATCTCATGATGATACAAGCATGTCATCCTTCAGTTTGGGATAATCTGTCATTCATCACTTTTTGCAAAGATGTTTTTCATCATCTGTGAATTCCACCAAAGCCTTATTCATATCTCAAAAGATACCATTAAATTTTTCTTCTAATAATGTTCTAAAATCAAGATTTATCCTGTCCATAGTATTTAGCTTACTTAATAATACCTAGTAACCCAAAGAGAAAATAGTTTTTTTGGTCAAACTCCTGAGTGATTTCAAACTGACCTTTGGAAAGTTTTGCTTTCTTTTCACAGTGCTCACATAGTGTTTTTCTAATGCAGAAATTTGTCCTAAGCCAATTTAACTTTTCATTTATCACATTCATTAGATTTTGAATTCTTAAAAATTCTGTAATTCCGTTTAAAGTCAAATGTAAATTTAAACATTTAATTTAGGGGTAAGTATGTGGAATATAAACAATAAATGGATAAATAAATTAATATCAGGACCTTGACCATAGTTTCTAGATGGTAGCGGCTTTTATTATGAAGAAAGCATGGATTTAAAAAATTATGTCAGATTGATGATATTTTAGATGGAAATTCCCTAAATAATATTTCTTACAATTGTATTTTTGGTAAATCAAGAAGAAAATTGTGGCTTTATCTAAATATTAATGGAGAATTGGAGCAAAGCAGAACTTTTTTTTTCCTTTATTACCATAAGAAGTACAAAATACTTCAAAGCAAATTTTGAGTCATTTCCTGCAAAAATATAAACATGCCACAAATGTTGAAAACCATTTAGAGTAGTTTCAACACATGCTGTCTCTATTTGCTAACTTTCCATGTTGGGTATTGGATATTAATAAGTGGGTAACAGACTCTTGGAAACGTTTTTTCCCCAGTGGCTTAAGCGGTGTTTAAAATATTTTGTGAATATTTGAGTGAGGTAAAAGCAATATTTAGATTTACATTTTTATCCTCCCCCAAATAAGCAAATCATTCTTTTGGAATTTCCCTCTCTCCCTCCTCCTTTTCTGTTCTGGAATGTCTCAGCATCTCTACACCTGTGAAGATTAAAGCTGGATTTGTCAGATAAATCTATTCACTAAAAATGAAACAGCAAAAAGGAAGTCTTAGGAAGAAAATACAAAGCAGCAGATATTGATTATGACCTTTTAGTTCATAAATAGAGTACATAAACTTTTTTAGATCAATGATCCATAAAGACTTACTATCAATGATTATAAAAATTTCACAGTTCCTCTAGTTTCTTAATCTTGGAAATTCTATTTTGTTTTGAAAGTATTAAACAAGTATGTGAGCATAATGGGAAGATGAAAAGATAATTAAGAAAGATACTTAGCATTCAATATCTTACTGTTTTTCTTTTTCCTTTGTAAGTCTTATTTATTTTATTCATTGGTCAATACTGACCAGCCCATCATAAGCTGACTCCTATAAGACTTTATGTAACTGGTCATCATTTCTTAGTTAAAGCAGAAGGAAAATTAAAAGAAGGACTCTTGTAGGGAAAGATTTCCTAAAATTCCTAGGAGTTACTAAAAGTTATATTTTTAGTACATTTTCCTTCTGAAGAGTCTTATCTGTTTGAGAAGATGGGTAAAACTAACTAGAATGATGGTAGTAGTAATGATAATGATATCACATATGTGTATAGCACTTTTTAATTGTTAAGCATTTTCACATACTCAATATCAGTCGTCTCTGAATTTTGCAAGTCCTATGACTTATCACTTAGATTTGACAACCCTTCTGTGATATATTCATATTTCCCAGTGTGCCCAAACTCTCACAGAACTTGTCAGGGTCCATACAATTATTAAGGCACTGGAGCCACTATTAAACAGCAGATGTAATGTAGAAAGAATAAAGTTAGGCCACTATCAGTAGCCAATATTAAAGATAGGATTATTTGTTAGATTAAGTTGATAGTGAAAAAGTGAAGTTTGAGGGACTAAATCATGAGACAGGTAAATTTTTATGAGAGCAAGTGATCATTAAATCTGGAGCATAAAAGACTACTAATCTTGCTTGTGTCCTTGACAATAGGAGTATGAGAAACCAGAGCAACATGACGAGAAGGGGATCTTAAAATTCAGAGGGTACTCAGAAGGAAAGGAAACAGGAAAATAATACATGTCTCAGAAAAGATTCCTTCGGCAAACTTGATGCAAAAGTTAGACTCAGGTGATTACAGAATCATCTTAGTAAAGTAGACGTCTACTTAGCTGGATTAGGGGTAAACTTTGATTACTTTTAAGCTTGACTTGGCAATATTAATTGTGCTTTCTGAATTAGTAAATAAACAAACCATGTTTTAAATTGATGTTCCAGGGACAAGTGATAGCTTTTTTTTTTTCCCCCACTCTTCAGTGATTCTTTCTATTTCTACTCACAAGTTAGCAAGGTGTGGACCTAATTGTCTGGAGTTGGAATTTCCCACACATACTGCATTTTCTCAAGACCCCATGGATATAAACTTAAAAAAGAGTAAATTTGGGTTAGATATAATATTCTTTTGATAACAACTGTAATTGAAAGACATGAAGATAAAGAAACACTTATGTGCATAATTCCAGTAATATACAACTGATGTAGAAATTCAGAAAAGAGTTTTGATAAGAAAGGCATTGTTTATAAGTGAATTTCTTTTTATTGGGTCAAATTAGGTAAATTGATTTTGCTAATTTAAAAATTTTATTCAGCCAATGAAATAGGTCAGCAAAGAGTTCCACCTGTATTTCTATTCCCTGTCGGATTGTTAATTAGTACAGTGGAATCCTCTAATAACAAATCCGGGGTGCTCTTGGGAATTGTGTTAGAAGAAGAATTCCACTACACTCAATGATCACTTATTGCTGAGACTAAAGGAAAATTTTGAAATCTGCTGAAATCATATGCCTTTTACAATAGGTAGGTTGCACAAATGCCTTGTATTTCCTTGGAGATTCATTATTTTCTACCAGTTCTTCTTTCCCAGATTGTTACCTCTTCTCTCATAAGGCATGCCATAAAAAGATTACATTTAAAAAAATTAAAATTACCTATGTATAAAAAAAATAAGGTACAAGGATATATTGTACAGCACAGGGAATATAGTCAATATTTTATCATAACTTTAAATGGAGTATAACCTATAAAAATATTAAAACTCTGTGTTGTACACTTGAAACTAAGGTGATATTGTAAATCAACTATACTTTAATAAAAATAAGATATAAAAAAATAAGATATAAAATTACAAAATTATCACTTAGACTTGACAAGCATTAAAACAATTGTCCCCATGGCTTACCAGTATAAAATATGGGTATGAATTTTTAGTGGACTTTTAGACTATTTCTTTAACTATGAATTTTGATACTTCTACTTTCCACCTTGTTTCTTACTGATAGTGTTCCTCCCTACAAACAACCCCTGCCGTGAAAATTATGTCTGTTTCATCATCTTCACAACTTGACATTTTAAGTGTTTTCAGTAAAACATCTTCAAAATTCTTTTTCATACTCAAGTATAATTTTATGATGAGTAAATTGTTGTACATATTTTATACAGTTTGTAATTCTATGTAAATTGATTTAAATAGCTGGCCAGTGGAAGAAATGTTGAATGTACAGGTTAATGAACAAGCTGCAATTTTTTCTTGCATTATATACCTAGCATGGAAAATAGGATCACAGCTAGCATTTATGGAATTAAGACTAAACATATTTCAATTTGTACTCTTGCAAAATAAAAAAAGAAAGAAATTAATGTTCATTATCATCTCACCAAGTAGAAATAATAAATTATGGTGGATTTCATCCCTTGAAATACAGTGTTGACAAATTGCTGGCAGCTAATTGTAGTAATGGATTATCTGCTAAAGAATAGCAATTGGTACACATTTTGCTCAACCCTAAAGGTTTTTACTGTTTCATTTTCCTTCTATCCTGTAGAATTTTGCTTGGCTTTTGTCACTCACAGATCTAGGATGCCAATAAATTGCCAATAAATTGCTTAAAACCAAGTACTATAGTCGGCAAGTTATCTAACCAAATTTTGGAATCTACTGGGATTTTTCCATTTGACATTTCAGGCCTGTTGATTTCTAACACACTGATGGTGGAAATATTTGCCTAAACCTATGCAAATATTATTTTTTAAAACTTCTATGAATTTTAAAAATGTAAGTTCTAAATGTCACATTTGCACCCAAAAAATGGCCTGAGATGATAAAGCATGATGTAATGAGTGGTAAAACATTGACTATGGCTTTTGTAATTAATCAGTCTCTCTACGTAATTTCACTGTTTCTCCATTAGTAAAATTATGAAATCATTTCTTGGGATCAGTTAAATTCTGAATTTTATTTTTAAGATAGTTGGGGAAGAAAGAGTGGCCTAATATGCACTAATGTAGATACAATTGATTTATAAGCCAGTAATGCCCAAGAAGATGTATGTCAACATGCTATTTATGTCCTGAGGATTCCAACTCAGGACGAATCCATTAATTCTTATAAACGTGATGGGCAAAAAAGAAAATGTATTTTGACATTTTCAGTATTTTCAAGTTATTGCTAATTCTTTATTAAAATGATTGCCTGCTACTGCAAATTTCATTTGTTTGGTATATAAATATACTGAAGCAGATGGAAAGCAATATGGATTTTTGTGTAGTGAGGTAAAAACCTTATTCATACTCTGATTATGAACTGTGCAGCATGCGTGCTGAAATGGTCTCTTTGTGTGTGGAGCACAGGAAGTTAACATTCTGTCCCTTAGTGGGGATGGAAAAACATTAAGATCCTCACAGAAAGGTTTTCTCTTACATGTTCATCTTCTTCAGCTATAAAAACTACATAGATTACATTAAAACGATTGGATACAACGTGCTTTCCTAGAGAAAATTAAACATTGGTGGGCTTCCTTGCCCTCTCAACCACATTAATCTAATCAAGATCATTTTTTTGCCCTGTGATAAGAAGGGGCCACATATAAAGTCTGAGTCTCAGGAGTGTGCGGACTCAAACTGAAAAAATATGATATATTCCTGCTATTATGTTGACATAATGATGTATATTAGAAGAACATTAGGGAAAAAGATTATTTTAGAAACTGTGCTTGAAAGGGTCATATTGAATGTCCATCCTTTTTTAAGATATTGAACTCTTTTTTCCTCTTTTCTGTGTATTGTACATTTCTAGAGAGATTTCCCAAAGTTAATAAAATATCAATATCAACATTAGATTTGCACAATATTTCAAAAATGAAATTTGGTATAACTTCCTATTATCTATGTTACAGTCTTCTTTATTTCAAATTTGTTTATTTTTTAATTATAAATATAATAGTATATATTATAAAATGTTTGGAAAGTTCAGTAAAGAGTGTAGTTTAAAATCCAAAACCACAACATAAAAGATGAATTTTCACATTTTGTTTTATTTTTCCAGTATTTTTATGCATGTGTATCTGTAAATATCTCATATCATAATTTGAACTTTGGAAAATAGTCTGTTAGCAACTTTGCATCCTGCGTTTCCTTCCTTTACATAATTATAATAGTCTGACATAAAATTCTTTATAAACCTAGTTTTAATACCCACATATTTTTGCAGCCTTGTCTGTTTTAGTATCTATTAGACCAAATATCCTCATACCTTTTTAAAGTTTAAGACTTTTATTTTAGTGTCAAACCATAATACAGAGTTGTTATATTTGAATTAATGCTAGAGTTTTTGGTTGGATATTCCCAGTTAGTTTGTCCAAGGCTAATGGTGGTTGTGAAATGGATGGTCATGAGTTGTTGACAGATGTGTTGGGATCCAGGCATTCCAGCCCTCCTCTTAAATGCTTTGAGTCACATTCTAGTGCAAATAGTCGATTCCAGGTCCTGCTGTGTGTTGTACAAATATTATTTTGTATGTTTGTTTATATGTGAAAAGGTATGGGAAACACTGAGATTTGGGGCTTAGAAGTAATGCTTGGAGATAACTGTGCACTAAATCATCATTAGTTTTCCTTAGGCTGGATTCCTAAAAGGGTCAAAGAATATGAACCATTTTAAAGTTCTTGACACATACCCCGAAAAAGTCCATTTGCCCCTTTAACCAGGAATCTCCTAAACCCTTCCTAGAATTAAATATTCTCTTAAAATGTATAAGTGAATAACAAAAGATTCACAAAATTAATTTATCATACTGATAAATGTAATATGAAATATTTTTAGCCCATAAAGTTTGGTTTCTTTGTTTACTAGTAAATTTCTTTGATTACAAATTAACAACTTTTATGTATACTTATTAGACTCATGTACTTCTATTTTTTATGAATTGTTTTTTCTTGCCATCAGCCATATTTCTTTTGGGGTGTTTGTTTTCCTGTTGACTTGTTAGTATTTGTTATGCATAATGACTTGTTCTATTTTATAGATGTAGTAAATATTTTTAGTAATTTTTCTTTTGCTTTTTAATGTTTTTCATGATAGTTTTTCAATTTATTTATTTATTTTTGGCTGCGTTGGGTCTTCATTGCTGCATGTGGGCTTTCTCCAGTTGTGGCGAGCAGGGGCTACTCTTTGTTGTGGTGCATGTGCTTCTTATTGCAGTGGCTTCTCTTGTTGCAGAGCATGGGCTCTAGCATGCAGGCTTCAGTAGTTGTTGCATGAGGGCTCAGTAGTTGTGGCTCATGAGCTCTAGAGCACAGGCTCAGTAGTTGTGGCGCATGAGCTTAGCTGCTCTGCAGCATGTGGGATCTTCCTGGACCAGGGCTTGAACCCGTATCCCCTGCACTGGCAGGCAGATTCTTAACCACTGTACCACCAGGGAAGTCCATGATAGTTTTTTTTTATTATACTTAAACTATTACTTTTCTCTTTCTGATTTCTTTCATTTTTTTAGACATAGCTTTCCCTCCCCAATATTAGATATTTACCTAAAAGTTCTTTACATTTTCCCCTTAAATTCTTTAATCAATTTTGAATTTATTTTAGTGTTATTGTGAAGCAAGGATCTAACAATATGTTCTCAAATAATATGTGTAGTGTCATTTGTTTTTGAGAACCCATCCCTTTCTTATTTTGAATTTTTTCCTTTTTATCTTAATTTACTAGGTATAACAATATCATAACTAATATTTATTTAATACTAAATTTTTGCCTGTTACTTTACACGCGTTATTCCTTATTGTTTGCCAACAGGTCTTAATTATATACCCAACTTATAGATGGGGAGACTTAGAGTTAGGGAGATATGATAACTTGCCTTGGGTACCTCAGTTGGTAAGCCAAGGAGCCAAGACAGCACCCATACCAGGTCTGCCCAAATCCAGGGTCTGCCCACTTAACCACTCTATCATCTGGACAGTGGAGAGTTAGCTTCTGTTGACATGTGCACTATTTTTGTTTTAGTTATTGTAGCTTTACCTGTTTTAATACAAAGTAGATAAATCCCTCTTTTTCATTCTTCTTTTGCAAAATCAAAGAATTTAACCATCATACAATAACTAGCTGTTCTTTATCACAGTTCTGAAATGTGACTTCTTGTGTGATTTTTTTTTGAATATAGATTTAGGATTTGGTTTTTCAAGAGAAGTTTGGTGTATCATTTGCCAGAATACAGGAATCTACTCATCAGCCTCTGCAGATTATTTAGTTTGCTTATATAAAAAGCATTTTATCTAGTGATTTTTGCAGCATTTTTGAAACAAAGCTTAAATAGTTTTCACGAGAATGTTCTAAATTAGAGACGTAATAGCTATCCTCACTTCCAGTTATTTTGTTCAGTACGTTGGGACATTTGATTCAGAAATAACACAACCTTCTTGCGAAAAAGGAAGCTGAGTAGTTTGTAAGTAAATATCTCTCTATGATGTCACAACTATAAAAAGTTATTCATATTTCTTAAGAATCATAAATCAGATGCCTGTGTTTATTTTATTTAAATATGAATTTCGGGAACTTGTCATTTCCTTTTTAAGTTTCACTGATGTTTTTTTAATGTTTATTAAGAAAGTATTTGCATTCCAATAGTAAGAAAGCAGACATGTTGTAAAAGGCAATTTCTAGAAGAATCACTCAATCAAAGAAGAAACATAAAGAGTTTATTGCTTAAGGAGACAAACCTCAAATGAGGTCAAGAAAAAAATAATTAAAATTTAGCAGACATTATACTTGGAGGCCACAAAAGTTGAGAAATATCCATGTAGAGTCTATTCTTCAAGAAGAGACAAAACTATCCCAGCTTGGAGAACCTGCTGCCCTAGGACAATAAAATGAGAGCAGTCAGTACTCAGATCTTGGATGTGCAGATCATTTATCTCTTTCAGGGATACCGTTTCCTTACACTTGTCTCTTCCCTGTGGTCCCACCACTTGAGACCATTAGTGATCAACCTGGGGGAAATCAATAATGCTTTGGTGGATTTGCCTCACTGCCTTGCCTTTCTGGTGGATCACAGAATGAAAGAACACGCCCTGACTCTAATACTTGCAGTCTTTTCCATGCCCAACATGTCTTCCACCTCAAAATCTCTTCTCTTTTCATCTCTTTCTTCTGGCCACCACCCCTACCCTCAGCAGAAACTTCTTCCTACAGAATACCACCACTGTTTCTCCCAGTCTACTAATCTAGGAAGCTGGGAACTATCCTAGATCCCTCTGTCTGCTTCAAGCCTGGATCAGGGCAGCCACACTCACTATCTTAACATCTCTGCACCACGCTGCTTGAATTTCTTTGCCCGCATGAAAGTCCAACCCAGGAATTCTCATCTGGAGGATAGTGGACTACAAATCCTCAAGGGGTCCAGGCCTTCCTGCTTGAGATTCACTACTATAGATGTTAATAAACATATGGAAGGGGAAATGAGAATGGCTAGCAACTCTCAGTCTGTATCTTGAGAGCAGAGACTCTGGCTGTAACCATATGAAATGCTTTAGCTTTACCTACATTAACTTATTTAAAATTGTATGAGCCTTCTGTGAGGTAAGTTTATCTCCATTTTTAGATGGAGATCTCTTTAGTAAGGAGATCTCCTTACTAAAGTAAGTAACTACAACTAATGGTGGAAATGTGATTGGAACCTGCTATAGACTGAATGTTTGTGTCGCCTCAAAATTCATATGTTGAAATCTATTCCTCTAATCCCCAAAATGATGGTATTTGGAGGTGGGGCCTTTGGGAGGTGATTAGGTCATAAGGGTGGGGTCCTCTTGAATGGGATTAGTACCCTTATAAAAGAGACTCTGCAGGCAACTTGATCTTGGACTTACCAGCCTCCCAAACTGTGAGAAATAAATTTCTGTTATATATAAGCCACTCAATCTATGATATTTTGTTAAAGCAACCTGAACAGCCTAAGACAGAACCCAAGTCTGTCATACTTCAAAGCCACAGTCACCCACTCTGTGGCACTACGGGGATTCAAGTAATCACTTTTCCATCTGTTTTTGGAGGCTGAGGAGCATGTACTCTGCTATAGGGAGCACTGTTCTGGGCTCTGCTCCCCTTCAACTAGAGCAGTTCCAGTGTGACCGCCCTAATACATAAGGTTTGGGTGTAAGATTGTTTCAAAAATAAGAATTACCCTGCTATAAATGAACTTTGAAAATTACTGTTCAGATTATTCAGAAATTGGAGTATTTACTCTATTTCCTTATAGAGCACTAACATTAACATATAGCTCTCTGTTCCTTTTGCATCATGTTTTGTCTTTTTTCTTAAGCACTTTTAGGGCTCAAAAGGATTGAAAGAATTATAAAAGCTGTTTTTCTTACAAGGAAATTTATAAGAGATTTTGAATGCCTTTAAGGTCCTAGAAAATCATGTTTTGTTTGGTCAAGTAGCAAACACATTCAGTTATATTAAGCAAAATGCTATTAACCTTTTCAAGACTGATAAAATTAGAAAGGAAGCTGCAGTTACAATTTCTTATTCTTTAAATCACTTGCAAGAATATCTGATTAATTCAGTCCATACAGATTTAATTAAATATTTGACTGCATCTTTGAATTGCTCCTCAACTTGAGAGAAAAGAAATAAAACCCCATAAATGCAATATGTCATTAATAACTTAAAATTGTTGAAAATTCATGAGGAAGTGTTTTATACTCAAGGGCTGACCCAAGCCAATCTTATCACTTTCACTTTTAACAGACATTAAATTTTAACTATATTACTCCTAATCCAGATTTGTAAAACACCAAATTTCCACTTCTCTCTCTTTTTGTGGGACTGCTTAACTATTTAAATTCTGTCCTGGGAGGTGGATTCTACAGAATGAAGTTAGTTCATGAACTTTGATTCAACAACACCTCTTTCACATGTAGGAAAACCTCCTTATTCCACTGTTGACTGTTTTTCTGCTAGACAAGAGAAGACTGATGTTCTCTATTTCTTAGATGAGTGATTTTTTTTCATACAGCTGTTGACATAAAAGGAAAGCAAAGAAACTTAATAAATCATCTTTTGTATATTGGAAATTCAAGTGTAACATACTCATTTTATCTGTGGTTTTTCAGTCTTTGCTCAGCCATCATGTGCAAATGTCAAATAAATAGTCAACTTTTGATGTGTTTTCACACAGTCAGTGAAAGAGACTGTAACAAGGCAAACTTTGTCTTTATACATCTCTGTGGCTGGGTTTCAGAAATCAAGAGCTAACATTCATATGTGCATTTCAGTTTATAAAACACTCTTACACTATTCCAACAATCCTGGAAGTAAGTACTGTTGTTATCCCCATTTTAAAGATGTGAAAAGAAGCTCAGAGAGAATAAGTTGCCCCAAATCGCATAGAATTAGAATTTCTTTAGGTATGTTCTGAATGTCCTGTAGAATTTTAGCAAATAGATGGCAGTGTGGCTTGCAAAATCATCAGCCAAATTATTTTAACTGTGTTTGATATCAGTTCAGAGATTTCTATGGTATGGTTTCTGTGATTATCAACATTGAGATATTTTTTACCAATAATATAATAAAGGAGAAAATAGAATTTCTATCATAATGAGTCATATTCATCTCAAGATATTCAGCACCTAGCACAGTGCCAAGAGGAGGAGATGCTCAGTTAATGCTTGTTGGATTGAATTGAAGGAGGAAAAAAATCACTCTGGAATATTTGGGTGTTCTTTCATTCATTAGCCACCTTTTCCAATAGGCTATCATCCTAAATAGAATATCATGGAGTACTTCGAACATAACATCACGACTCTTTTAACTGCACTTAAAGCTGCAGCTCTTCTGTCTTGGGTACCTCCCAGTTTGCTGGAGCCTATGGCCTTGGCTGATGTGGGTCTGAATAATTTCCATTTTGTGACCTTTAATCTCTTTTGAAGTTTCTCCTTTTATCTAATTAAATAATGATACTTCCTAATCAGATGTTTGAGTATGATGCGATATTATTATTACTATTGTTGTAGCTATTATATCAGTATAAATATAAGTAATGGAGTCGTGATCAGGTTGGCAATGGAAACCAGGAGGTCCCAATACGTCCAAGACATGTCCTTTATTCTAAAACAGGCTTGGAAAGCATTCCCTGACACAGAATGCCCTTAAAACTATCTAATTTGGGGGCTTCCCTGGTGGCGCAGTGGTTGAGAGTCCGCCTGCCGATGCAGGGGACACAGGTTCGTGCCCTGGTCCGGGAAGATCCCACATGCCATGGAGCGGCTGGGCCCGTGAGCCATGGCCGCTGAGCCTGCGCGTCCGGAGCCTGTGCTCCACAGCGGGAGGGGTCACAACAGTGAGAGGCCCGCATACCACAAAAAAAAAAAAAAAAAAAAAAAACTATCTAATTTTGAATTCTTATGAAAAATAAAATGATCTGTATTTGCAAGCCCTTTACCTATTGCTGCCTTCTTTCTGTCCTTAGTGGAAACCTAATACTCTCCCAGACATTTCTTCACCATTTCTTCTCATCCTTTCATGCAAATACTCATTGTTTTCTCATATCAGTTATAAGAGGCAATACTGTGTTTATCCTGGTTCTCCATTGCAACTTACTGACCATTCATTTTCAACTCCAGATAAAAATTCTTCTTCCTCTGAGGTTCCTATTATTTGATACAATGTCAACTTAGTCATTGAGTACTTTGACACTTGGCATAACCAATCTATCCAATATGCTATCTTCAAAATGTCTTTACATTCTATTCTTCAGTAGCGTCCATCCAATATCTCACACCTATGGTCACACCCGGACCTTACCAGAGCTAGTTCTGTTCTATCTCTGGACTCAAATTCCAGAGTATTAGTCTCTACTGATAATACCCTCCTTTCAGTTTTCTCACTCCGTTAGTCCCACTGCTCCCCTTCTTTGACTTCCTTAAGAACTCCAAGTCCTGGCATTGGCTCCTTATAGCTGCTCTGTTTAGCTGAGACCTCAGTGATGCACAATATCAATCCCTTTCCCATTTAGGCTTCCTTTGCTACTCACGTCCAGCCTTGGGTCCATCCAACCTAGTCACACTATATTTTTACACAGAGACTGATGAGCCCTACAGAAAGAAATCACGTGATTATGGAGATTGTCGCAATGCAGTAGTAACGCCTTCTAATTTTATTTCTCAGTTCACCTTGGCAGTCCATAATCAGCTGTCCTTAATCAGCTTCCAGTCTCATTTTCCGTATCAGCTATCCCAAACCTATTCCTAGCTCCCTACTTCTCAAGACAACAAAACCAACAACAAACAAAGCTGAACAAATAAACAACACTTAGGTCCATCAAGTGTGAAGTCTCTTAAGATCCCATAAACCTATTCTCTCTTGTATATGAGCAGCCCCTCACCTTTATTTTTCATCCAGTCTCACAAGAAGAGGTTTGGATTATCGTCTTTCAGAACTGCTTTTGAGAAAAATCATTCTGTTCCTTCTATCTAAAAACATGTTTTCTCTTTCTTTCATTCTATTTTCAACCCATCCTTTTTCTTCAAGCTATGGACGTCCTCAAGCATCTCCCAATAGCAAACAAATATGTGAATTATTTCATGTTTCACTGTTAGTTATTACTACCTCTTCCTGTTATGCCCTTTACATCAAAATCCTGGAGAGACTCAGCTTCTTTTCCATTCATTAGTTCTCTAATTTACTGCAAAAGTGAATGTTTATTTCTTCATATCCAAATCCAATGAATTATCATGAGCCTTCATTTTATTTATCTTTTTGTGGAAATTGGCGTAGTTGACTACCACTTCCTTATTCTTGAAGCTCCTGCTTCTTTTGTTTTCAGGGACAATCATTCTCCTCTGATTATCTAGCTCTCTGTCTACCTTAGTCCTCTTTACTAGGTCTCTTCCTCTGTCTACCCCTAAAATTTTGGTGTTTAGATACTACTTCTTGTCTCTCTTGTTTTTTCTTCTCATCTTGTATACTCCCTCTCGGTAGTGTCATTCACGCTCATGACCTCTGTTGGCTTTAAGTCCAGTTCTCTCTTCTGGATCTCTCCCTGAGGTTCAGAATTTTATATACCAAACCAAACCAAACCAAAGATCACTACTACCATGAAGAAGAAGAAAAATAACAACATAGAACCTAGTCACTGGCTGTCCTATTGGCATTTCAGTTTTGAAATGTCAAAGCTGAAATCCTCAAATGTACCTTGTTTTTGCCTTAATTCAAAATTCTTACCATGTCTGACCCAAGCTATTTTGAAAATTTTATTTATCCCTTCAGTCTTATACTCTATCAATCCATCTACTCAAAACTAAGGACATTTTTCTAAAATAAAAATCTGATCATGTTACAGTTTCTGGTAGGATAAGATTCAAACTAGTTGTTGGCTTGGCATACATTACTCTCAATAATCTGACCCAACCATCTCTCCACCTTGTAGCCTGCTCCTCTAGCCATTGTGAATGGCTTGCCACCCTTGGAACCGCAGATGTCAGTTTCAAGCTTTTGTACTTAGATATTTCACTTCATGGAAAACTCTCCTAACCTCTTTTTCACTTCTTGAATTACCAAGACAGCCCCCATGTTCTATTAATGTGAAGCTTTCCAAATCCTTTCTCTTTATGTCTTTCCTTTTTGCCCCATTTGCTGCTGCATTCCTGTGCCCACCTCAGTCTTATGTACTATGATACTTTAAGGAATTTCGTTTCTAGTCTATCTCAGCCTATTAGATTCTAACCCCCTGAGGTTAGAAACTGGTCTTATTTATTTTTACGCCAGGGCAAATTATGCAGACTAAGGAATGAACACACGAATGATTCAGCCCAGGGCCTCTGGAAAGTAAAATTTGTTGTTTTTCTGTTTGCTGGTGATGTGACACATTGTGTTGCTTCATTTTGCAGTTGCTCTTTGACTGTTGTGTCTAAGTAGAGACAAGCTCAAGAGGATAGACATTCAGGCAGAACCAGGAAAAAACCAACAATTTCATTATACCCATAGATGCAGAAACTATTTGCCTTTCAGTATGTTAATTAATGAATGAATCAGTCAAGAGTTCAGTCAATAAATAGTTGGCTAGTCATTGTGCCAAGTGCTGTTGAGAACACAAAGACATATTGGGTATAATTTCTATTTTCAGGATGTATCATCTAGTCATAAGAATAAGGCATTCACTAGAAATCAATTAGATTAAAATTTAATATAGAAAAACAATAAAAGTTGTGATAAGAACTGACATTTACTGATTCTTTCAATGATCCAGTTGCTGTGCTAAGTGTTCTCATGCATGATATATACTTTTCACAGTGAATCAATGGCAAATTATCTTCATTTTATTAATGAGTAAATTAATTAAAGGTTAATTAGACTTTCTCAAGGACACAATTTATAAATTGTCCAGTGATGATTCCAACCCAGGAAATCTGGTTTCCAAGCTCTCTATAGCCCAATACCATCTATTTAAGGGTAAAAAGGAAGGATTAAGACAAATATGACTACAGAACACTGAAGTAGGCTTAAAAGCATAATAAACGACTCTTGAAGGAAATGAAATGAAGGAAATCTTAAATGTTGGGAAAGTTTTCTACATCCTATGAGAAGAAGTAAAACACACTAGATGAGAAAGAGACGTGTAAGGAAGTCTTGGAGTTTAGAATAAGTGG
The DNA here is from genome assembly GCF_003676395.1 of Aethalodelphis obliquidens. Lineage (NCBI taxonomy): Eukaryota > Metazoa > Chordata > Mammalia > Artiodactyla > Delphinidae > Aethalodelphis > Aethalodelphis obliquidens. The sequence continues at coordinate 7,904,616 of NW_020837977.1, read as the reverse complement.
TATTATTGCAAGGGCCATAGAAACCTGCAGTGTTGTAGCAGATGATTTGTTATTGAGTTGTAGACATTATGGTAGATTGTGGATCCTGCATGCTAGGTTGAGGGCCATAGAGATCTCTGGATACCACTGAGCATGTTCTATTAATTTTGGAATATTTGAAGAAATAACCTGATGGCTACTTGATCTGGTTAGATTTGAATGGAGAACAATTATAGAAATGGCAAGGACACGAATTAGGAGTCTTTGTGATCGTTTAGTAGGGTGATAAATTTATTATGCCAGAGTAGCAATGGATGACAAGGAGGAATAGCAAGTTTTTTACCTTGAATTTTCCTGTATGCGACTGTTTTTACTTTACTGAGACATAATTTATGTATCAGAAAATTCACCTATTTCGAATTCAGTGATTTTTGGTAAATATCATTAGTGTACAACCATCATCGTAATCCAGTTTTAAGATATTATTATCATCCCAATAAGATACCTCATGTCCTATTTACAGTTAATCTTTATTACTATTCCCAGTCCCAGACAACCACTAATCTACTTTCTGTCTCTGTAGATTTCCCTATTGTGGACATTTAATATATATACAATTACATAACATGTGGTCTTTTGGGTTTGGCTTCTTACTTAACATAATGTTTTTCAGGTTCATCCATGTTGTAATATGATCAGTAGTTCATTCTCTTTTGTTGGTAAATATAATATTTCATTGCTGGATACACCACATTTTGTTTATGAGTTCATGAGTTTATGGACAATTTGGTTGTTTCCAATATTGAACTATTATGAAAAATGCTGCCGTGAAGATTCACATGCAAATCTTTCTGCAGATACACGTTTTCATTTCTCATGGGTGATTCTTAGGAGTGGAATTGCTGGGTCGTATGGTAAATCTATATTTAACTTTTAAAATTTCTCTTTTGCAATTTTTAATGGCATAAAATTAAAGCTGTGAAACATAGAATTACCACGTGGCCCCCCAATTCCACTTCTAGGTATGTACCCAAAATAATTGAAAATAGGTGCTCAGAGAAAAAACTTCTTTATGACTGTTTGTGGTAGCACTGTTCATAGTAGCCAAAAGGTGGAAACGATCCAATGCCCATCAACTAATGAATGGATAAACAAGATGTAGTACAAAATTCTATACAATAGAATATTATTCAGCCATAAAATAGCAAAGTTCTGATACATGCTACGTGGAAGAACATGGAAAATATTATGCCAAGTGTAAGAAGCCAGACACAAAAGGTCACATAATGTATGATTCCGTTTATATGAAATATCCAGAGTAGTCGAATTCATAGAGACAGAAAGCAGATTAGGGATTGCCAAGGGCTGAAGGGAGGGGAGAAAGTGAAGTCATTGTCTAAGCATTTGGGCTTTTCCTTTGGAGAGATGAAAACTTTCTGTAATTACATAGCGGTGACGGCTTCAAAACATTGTGAATACACTTAATTTCATTGACTTGTATACTTTGAAATGGTTAATATTGTAAATGTTATGTTTATTTTACCACAGTAAAACACTAAAACTTTGTATGATCCACAGACTGAAAATTCTAAAATCCACGTGAATAGAGTGGACTGATTTGCTTTGGTCCACTGCTCCTGGAAAGTCAGAGTGTCCAGGGAAATGAACTCTTCTTAGAATCAATTACCCATCCTCATTATCATCATAGCTCACTAATTCAGTGTCTACTCAATTCTTAACGGTGGTCTAAGGGCTTCACAGACGCTATCTCTATTTTCATAGTATTCCAGCTAGGCAGGAATCGTTATGCCCAATTTTCGAGATTAAGAAATAGAAGCTCTAAAATATTAGTATATCCATAGTTGCAGAGTTAGTATATGTTGGAACCGGGATTCAAGAGACATTCTCTTTTATTCTAAAGCCTATGGATTCCATACTATATTTTGTTCTTCTAAAATTGTTTGAGGACATACTAGCTGGCAGGCACCGTGCACAAAAGAATAGGAGACCAAAGCAGCATTATTGGAGAAGGCAGAAGAACCTGGAAAAGGGACTCTTTTATGGGAAACCTCAGTATTTTAGGAAATTCACATTGTGCTTAGTGCTAGTTGACCCCTGGGTAAACTGGAACAATGACCATAATTTATCCCATATTGTAACATGGCAGTTCCTAGCTCAGTATATGCATGCTGTAAGCTGAGTTCAAATACTCTGGCTTAGTTCCAGCAAGAACACAGAGCTTGTAATTTCAATTACATGGCATTTCAAGTAGAACCATGTCCTAGTATTGGATGCAAGGATTAGAGCTGACTGCCAGGACAGCAACAAGGTTCAGAAGAGGATTATTATTTTTAGTTCACTTTAAGGACCAAGTGGACCAGCTTACTGCTGTGCTTGAAAACATCCCAAAGGCTAAAAGGACTTAGTACTTGGTGAGCCTTAATAGAAAAATGTAGGTTTTGTGAAGTGGTGTATACAGGGTCTCAAAAGAAAGTTAAAACTCTTCCACTTTACATTTACTGAAAGGTTAGAAGACTGAATTACAACTAGTCTCCTAAACTGTGGGTTAGGATTTGTGGGATTTAAAGGTTTAACAATAGTTGTTGGAAAAATATGAAATTACTCTGAGAAATATTTGGCTAGACTAAAGGAAACAAACAAAACATCTCCAAGCTTGAAAAGATAGACTATAGGGGTTAGAAGGGATGTATGAATTATTTTATTATGACATTACTTCCAGAAATTATAAGCAAAATTTACATTGGTTGACATTTAAAAAATATAAAATATTTATTCTATTTTGTTAATTTAAAAATTTAATCATATTACAAACAGTTTCTCAAAACCTCTTGTATAAATTTAGATATCAAACAATGTCAAATCACAAGATTCATTATGTTGGAGTTTAACTGCAGTCTCAGCTTCACAGGCTCAAAGTATATAGAGAAACTCTGACAGTAATTCCATTCTCAACCATCTCTTTTGAGATCTTCCAACTTTTCCTCAACTTCTCCAGGTTAAAGGAAACTAGGACCTCGAGATGAAGAGCAAATCTCTGTTAAGCTTGTTAGAGAACTCTTCCTTATTTAACGTGATCAAAATTTGGTACTTTTACCTTCCACAGATTGTGTTGGTGTCTTATTAAATTCAGTTTACCTCCCTTTGAATTCTATGAATGAACAACTCCTTGAAACCTTTTTAACAATTTCTCTGGCAAGACGTATAACTGTGAGTTCATTCGTTATCATCTAGGATGTTCTGCTCCTTTGACCAGATTGTCAGAAGTAGCATTTTGAGCTGTGTGCTGGAGCTGGCGCACGGTGGCTTCCTGGAGGTGGTGATGCCATCTTTCCCAACTCTGTGTACGGTGACATCACGTTGGTAACTTGAAATCAGCGCTGTGGGACTATTTAAACTACAGAAATCAGCAAATAATAAGAGCCTTAATTTTCCCCCTAGAGAACTGGTTGTTAAACTTTTACCAGCACACCACTAATATTAAGAATCCATGTTAGAAATGCAGAGAATGATGCTGTAGGAACTGACAGGTCACTTCTTTGGGGGATCATTGGCAAACATTATTGTGGATGTACAGCTGGGGCTCCTGAGTCTGCCACCCAGGAACCTGTATCCTTATAAAGAATCCACAGAGTTGTATATGATGTGTGATTAGGATTTTCCAAATTGAAGGTGGAGGAATTTTCTCCCATTCTTACATAAAACATCAGTGAGATGCCATATTCTGTGGATCAGAGACTGACCGGCTGACGGGAAAATGCTTCTTAATTTTAACATTATGTGGTACGTTTAGGCTAGCATTTCTTTTTAGCTAGCTCTTGAATTGTGGAGTTATTTTTAATATCAGGAAACTCCCCATAAATTTGTAGGTAGATTTTTTTTTTCTGAGAATAGTATGGTTTCAATTGCCTAGCAATCCACCAAGAATGTTGATTTTTAAAACATGATAAGTGGTATCTTACAAAGTTCTGTACTGCTGCACATTATTTTGTTCTTCAAGGAATGCTTAAAAGAAAATGACAAATAGCATATTTTTGGTCATAACACTGGAATATTGAAAACATGTTGTCTTAGATCAAGTGATCGCTATTTTATAAAAACAATGAGCACTCTTGGATCATATAGATGTGCTTGTGAACACCGAATATAAAATTTTGTATGCTATTAGAGCATGAGACTTATTTAGTAAGTTATTAATATGGCCCCTTTCACCACATTCTTTGAATAAAGCCTCGTAGAAGACAAGTGGAAAGTGATATGGTTTTTAGCCCTAAAGACATTCTGGTCTCTTAGGAAGATTAACTGTATACCAAGATGAAAACCGCTAAGTAAATTGTATGATACAGACTGTATACCTAATTTTGGTTTAAAGACAGGAGAGCCTTCCATAGGTTGAAGAGTTCGATAAGGTTTCAAGGGAGAATTGAACTTGATCTTTGTGCCACAGAAGTCATTTTTGATCATTTGTTTTACTACTTGACATAGTATCTCTTTCTATCCCTGCAAAGTAAAAGCATGAAGACGATAGAAAACTAGGAGCCTTAGGTCCATTAGATATGACCCTGCTTTAGAAATTTGAGGATGTAGTTTACATATGACTCAGATAGGCCATGTCTGACAAATTATACTTTCAAGATCTTTTTTGTTTGTTTTTTGGACTGTGGTTTCTAACACGATAAAGAGGATTGTGATGTGTGAATAACATGCTCCGTATTGTTGAAATTGACTAATGGCTTTGATCTGTCATGCATGGCCCCTACGTGATATTTCTTGGTGTGTATTCTGTTCCTGGTGAGGAACAGAGTCACGGTCAGTGGTGCCAAGCCTTCCTGTGGCTGCTGGAAGGGTCAAGCCATGCTCTAGTCAGGAGCAGGAAGCTCTGACAGTAAGCCTTCCACAGTCTGTACAAGTTCTCACGTCTGTGGTTGATTTCTAGCATATGGTTACCATGTTCTTTCAAGCAATTCTGTGCATGTATTAACTTTAAAAAATTTACTTCCAAAAACCAAAAAAATGCCAGGAGTAATTTGGTGAAACGAAGTGATTAAAAAATATAGAGCTACCTGGAGCTTATTATGCTATGAGAAAACCCAAACTAATATCATACTGTAAACTAATAACACAGACTGTTGACCTTAGAAAGGGAAAAGTATATTCTGAAAGTGTTACTTTCACATTTTTTTTTTACTAAAGCTCTGTTAAATTGCTACCTTAGTTCAAAGTGGGGAAAAGAAGCCAAAACTTGCTACCGGGAGTAGAGTTGACAAGTATGTTCTGTCATGATTATTTTGTATTAAGGCAAAAATTCCTGTTAGATGTAAACAGGGCTTTTTAAGAATCTGGAAAGGAATGTTAAACAGCAGGTGAAGGCTGGAACCTTGAGGCCAAAGAAGACATTAAGTAACCTTAACCCACCCAAACTACCTTGAAACTTGAATAAGTCTAGAGGTTGGGAAAGAATACCTAAGTCTCTCCTGGTCACAGAGAATTAATGTTTGAGTTAACTGAAACTGTACTATTTGCATGGAGAACTTCTGGGAGTTTTAAGAAGACAGAAATACAAAGACAACTCTAATAGGCTCTATCTTTGAAATTCTTCTTTTGAAACTTTTAAGAAGATATGAATATCATGGTCTACCAATCATGGAAGAAGTATATATTGAAATGTTTACATAAAATGTCTACTTTTACAAGAAAGCCAAGGTAGAACAGATTTCTCAGGGCAACTGTACTACATATGTAACTTGGCTAGCCGTGGGATAGATACATCAAAACACTTTTTAATGGTTACTGAACCTTTAGTTAACAAATAGTACTTAATATGTTTTTGTGTGTTCAAAATCTTCTTGGAGATATTTAAACTTGTAAGAAATTCCTGAACCTATAAAACAGAAAACTCTATAGCACAACTAGAATGAATTTTTGTTGTTGTTGCTTATTCTGATGAAACAATGCGTGCTATATCATTATAAATATTCACATTGTCTCGAATGTCTTCCTTCCAACTTGCAGTCAGTATTTCTCACCATGCATGTGTAAGGGATATTTCTAGAAAATAACAGGATCAGTCAGGGTCACTGGCTTCATTTGTGGCTTAAAACTAAGAGTGACTGTCCCCAGTGTAAACAGACAGTGCATGTGAGAGCTGCCAGCAGCCCTGAGTTCAACCCTGGAAGAAGGTCATGATTTCACTGTCAAGGGAAATTTGTATCCCAGATTAGTGAGGTCTCCTGTTGAGTCTTCCTGACATTGAAAATATTAAATCTTCCGTAACTCCCTATGGACTGTTGACAAAAGAATCAGCATTAATGGCAGTGTCAGTCATAACAGTAATAGAATAATAAGCCAGTATCATAATGACAGTTGCCTTTACATATTGAAAATATCATTCTCTAGTCCTATGCTATGTTCTTCACAGATATCATCTTATAAAATCATCATACGCGATAGGCATTGTTATGCCAGTGTCGACTGAAAAAATGCACAACCTAAAAGTTGAGAATTCGGTTTTATTCTGTGGCCTTACTGAGGACTGTAGCCTGGGATGGCAGCCTCTCAGATAGCTCTGAGGGACTGTTCCAAAGAGGTGAGGGAGGAGCCAGGATATATAAGAGTTTTTGCTAAAAACAAACAAACAAACAAACAAAAAACCATGTAGTCAAACATCAAACGATTGCTGCTAATCACAAAAAACCGACATCTCAAGTTAATGATGTTAGTGCTTTTCTGTGTATGGGAAAATGCAAGAGTCTGGGCCCATTGAAATCATGCCTTAGGTATGCATCTTAAGTATCTAAAGCCAGTATCCTGTTTTTCTTGATCCTGAATTCCTCTCAGGGCACACTGTCAGGGACAGCTGCAGTGGCTGATGGCTTTATGACCACAACATCCTTTGTTTACTGAAAAGGCAGGTGACATTCTTTGTCCACACCAGTTTCACAGCTGTAGAAACTGCTATCAGGAGGCTCAGCAGTCTTTCAGGATTACAGTGGAGCAGCAGAGCGGCTTTGACACAGGTCTGCATGGCTGTGCAGCCTGCACTCTTCATTCTAGTAGAGTGCTGCCTTTCTCTGTATGTCTAAACACCTGCAATCGCCCAAGCCACCTGGGTACCCAAGGGGGAATCATATCCTTGGTTTTGTAAGAAGTCACTGCACGCACAAGTACATTTGTGGCTTAAAACTAAGGGTGACTGTCCCCAGTGTAAACAGACAGTGCATGTGAGAGCTGCCAGCAGCCCTGTATTTTCCATCAGACCATCTGATGTCCCCTGTGTCAGGTATGGTACCCTGACCAGAGAGCGTGCTTGATTGAAGGAATGAGACAAACTGGGAGACTTTATTTTTCCTTCATTTGTGGCCTGAAAGAGATACAAGTACTCAGGTGCTGTAAACCACTTATACAGAATTAATTCCATTAGGAACTACTTTATTCTATTTTGAAAAGTGTAATTCTACTAAATTCCTAGCCTGCTGTTCATGATAAATGTAGAAAATATACTCTTAGTTTTCTTTTTAAAACATTAGAATTGACACTAATTCACACATTATCATTCATCAATCGTTGATATATTCATATCCATATTTATAGCAATATTCCCCAAATATTTGATAAGCACTTTTTCTGGCATTCTTCCAAGTGTGCAGTGCTGAGGTGAGGGCTGTGGATGGGAGGACAATCTTGATTCTAAATTGAGTCTTGAAGGGTGAAGAGAAGTTAACTATGCTTCATACAAAAGAATTTTTTAAAAGTAGGAAAATTTAAGTACCATCTCATTTAAGCACCGTGTATTTTGAGGGGGTTTGTTTGTTTTTTAAGTTCACAGATGTGTTAATTGGAAGGATATTAAGGAATGTTCATCTAAACTTGGGAGTGACTCTGCACACCACAGTGCTCCAGACATTCTGTCTGTAAATAAATACCCTCATCAAAATCTTGAATAACTCAAATGGTGTTGATGGATATAATTTTGAACAGGACTAGCTTGTTTCTCTGTGAAAATCTGGAGACTTCACATATGGATATTTCTTCCTATAGATGAAAGAGAACTCTTTGTTAAACACAGTTGACAGAAGGCTTAATAGATGATTTACACATAGGGTGATCAGATGCATACCAAGTATACCGTTCACGAAATGAAACAATTCTTCCACCATAACTTAAAACGTGGGCCTCTTATCCGTGCACTTGCATTTCACAGTCAAAATGTGATTGATGCCATTTTAGTCTTGCTGTGCAACTGATAAATAGCAAAATTTTTCATTACTTATTTATTATCTATGTTTGCAGTTTTCTTACAATCAAGGTCTTTCAAGACAGCTGGTAAAATGAAGATTAAACCCTGTACCATTGATAGGAAAGTTCTGCAACTTCTGTGTCCCTCCCTCCACTCTGTCTACAGTTGAGTTCTGGAGGCAGTGGGGCAGGGCTGCAACTTAACCAGCTCACGTTAACAAATCTGCTAGGTTAAAAAGAAAAGTGTTGCCTGCACTCAATATTATGCTGAGTCTGTGCAGAGCATTCCCAAAATTTAAATTTAGACCAAACCAAATCTTATATCTGTTCTGAGAAGTAAAGACAATGTACAGTGGATAGAACACGGCTTCTGGAGTTCTACAGACCCAAGGTCACATCTGGCTTTAGGGGTTTTTAGCGCTAAGATTCTGGGCAAGTAATGTGGTCTCTCTGAACTCAGTATTTTCACTCATAAAGCCAACTTTATACAGATGCAGGAAGGATGAACTGAGATCATTTATATGTCAAGTGCTAAAAATGGTAGCTACTGAACTTGTTCACAGTTGCTCCAGATTGCCCTAGGTTCTTGGACTGAAATAGTCCAACAGAGTACCATTGAGTCAGTCAGCAAATATTTACAAGGTGTCTGCTGGAAGCCAAGCACTGTGATAGCACTAGGGACATCTGGGATGAGTCTCAGCCATTGTCCTTCAGGGGCTTCCGGTCTGTGTGCAGAGATCGCAAAATGATGAGCTCTTAGGCCAGCACGCTGTGATGGCAGTAGGGAAAGTCACAATGGCAAGGGTTTCATATAAACAACAAAACCGGCTCACTTTTTCCCCCCATGTGGACTTGTCTGGTTTTCTTCTGTTGGCTCAGGAATTTCTGGTAACCCCAACCTTTGTATTAGAGCAGCAAATTCCCGAGCTAACCTAGAGTCAGGACAGTAACACAGAGTGGGCTCTTTTACGATGTTGAATTCAAGCCATACTCCTTAGTCAGCAGTTGATATGCTGGGACTGTCAGGCTGGAATATCCTCTCCTGAAACAAGGGGTATATGAACATATTTACGATAGTTCTGCAAATTCAGGGAGTATAGCATCATTATTAAGAACTGTCTATCTTTAATTGAGCTTTTCAAGTCTGCTGACTTTATTCCAAGTTATAAGGGATTGTGGCAGCTTGCTGTCTGTGTGGGAACCTGGGGGCCTTTCAGAGCCACACTTCTTTGCACTCCAAGCAGAGATAATGTAGAACATGCAAATTATGCCTAGGCTTATTTTCTTGTACTGCTCTTATAGGCTCACCCACTTAAGTATTGGATTATATTTGATAGGTACGCTTCGTTAACAAATGGTCATGACTTTGCTCAAAGGTGGAAAGTTGTTCTGAACTCAGCAGTAAAGGCTATCGAACTTATACTTACTTTTCCTGTGATTATTGGCAACACTGGCACAGCTGTCACTTTGCTGTTATTCCATACAATAATGATAAAAATAAAAAGTAATTATTTTAGCTTTAACTATTTGCATTTCCAAGAAGAATGCCAGAGCTTTTGAAGAAGGCATGATTTTAAAAATTCTATATAGACATACACATATATACATGTACATATTACACAGACTCTTAACCGTTCTCTTAACCATTCTAACCAAATATTTGCATATGTGTAACCAAATTCATATTTTTTTACCCATTATATACACATCCATTTTACTTAAGGGAGGAAAAACATTAAATTATTAGAGTAATTTAAAATTAACATCTACTAACTTTACAGGAAAATACTTCACCCTCACTTAGGTAAATACAACCAAGGAGGGTCTAGCCTTCCTTTGTATGGAAGGAATGAAAAGTAGAAAAACGTAATTTGGAGTTTCCTTGTTCGCCTCACGTGCACCACTACCCCCACTGTCTTGACTTCTCGCAGTGTGGAACTTTAGTAGCTAGTCAGCCAGAAGTGAGAGCTCCCCCAACATTAAACTCTCAAAAGACTCCTCGGTTGTCATAGAATTACAGAGTATGGATGAGCACCTGTTCATATGTATTGTGTCTATTGAATATACATATATATGTGGGAATAAATAAGTGGTATCTTTTTTTTCCTTTTTTTTGCGATACGCGGGCCTCTCACTGCTGTGGCCTCTCCCGTTGTGGAGCACAGGCTTCGGACGCGCAGGCTCAGCGGCCATGGCTTATGGGCCCAGCTGCTCCGTGGCATGTGGGATCTTGCCGGACTGGGGCACAAACCCATGTCCACTGCACTGGCAGGCAGACTCTCAACCACTGCGCCACCAGGGAAGCCCCTGAGTGGTATCTTTATTTGACTATTCCTGGAAAATACGGAGAAACTTACCTTTTATTGTTCTGAATCCCATTCAGGTTATCTTGTTGGTATCATCTGAATATTTGTGTCCCTCCAGAACTCAAATGTTGAAATTTAAATCTAGTACCCAGTGTGATAGTATTAGGAGGTGGGGCCTTTAGGAGTGATTAGGTTATAAGGGTGGGACCCTCATGAATGGGATTAATGCCCTTATAAACAGACCCAAGAACTCTGTTGCCCCTTCGACCACACAAGGGTACAATAAGAAGAGGGCCCTCACCTGAACATGCTGGTACCCTAATCTTTAGCCTCCAGAACTGTGAGAAATGAATATCTGTTATTTATAAGACACTCAATCTATGGCATTTTGTTGTAGCAGCATGAATGAACCAAGATGCTTATAAGTGCACATTTGTTCTAAACGGTTGAATTCTTAAGTAAGATATTGAGAGGATTGACAGATAAAAAACCGTTAGAAAATGACTTGGTATAGCATTGGAACAATGTGCTATACTGACCTTCTAGGCTTAGTGCATTCATTCATTCAACACACATTTATTAAGCATCTTCCATTGAAAAGCTCTCCGTGAGGTACTCAGAATCTGGAAATGAAGGATATACCTCTTGCCATTAAAGAGTTTGAAGTATGATGGGAAAGGAAGTTGGATGACCAGATATTTGTAAGAGCACAGAAATGCTCTGACATATGTATACACAGCATGCACGTGAGAGGGGGAGGTATCTGATGTAGTCTGCAGGGTGAATAGTGATCAATGACAAGCTTCCAGCAGAAGGCGGCCTCTGGGTTGATGGCTAACTGCGCTACAGTAAGTCCCCTACATACGAATGAGTTCCGTTCTGAGAGCACGTTGGTAAGTCCAATTTGTTCATAAGCCCAACAAAGTTAGCCTAGGTACCCAGCTAGCACAATTGGCTATATAGTACTGTACTGGAATAGGTTTATAATACTTTTCACACAAATAATACATAAAAAACGAGCAAACACAAAAAATAAAAATATTTTAAATCTTACAGTACAATACCTTGAAAAGTACAGCAGTACAGTACAACAGCTGGCATCCAGGGGCTGGCATCAAGTGAACAGGCAAGAAGAGTTACTGACTGGAGGAGGGAGAGGAGGTGGGAGATGGTAGCGCTGAAGGATCACCAGCAATAGGAGATGGAGGGCAAGCAGCAATTTCACTCATGCCTGACGTTGACGGCACAGGTTCTGGTTCCTTGTTGGATTCAATTCTATCTGCCCTCTTGGAAAAATGATCCAAGGATGTCTGGGTAGTAGTTCTTTTTTTGTCATCATAGATGACTCAGTAGCACTGGATTGCATTCTGCACAGCTGCTGCAACCTTCGTGTACCGTTCTACATGAGGGTCCTGTGCCTCAAAAACTAACAGTGCCTCCTCAAATAAAGAAAATCCCCTTGCCATTTCCTGTGTCATGAATCTCTTCAGTTCTTCAGTTACTTCTTCTTCCCCTTGTCTCTCTTTGTCCTTTCTCTGGGCCTCCAACTCCATCAGGTGTTCATTAGTAAGCTCCTCATGTTGCACAGTAAGGAGTGCAATGAAGTCGTCCTCTTGCAGATCTAGCTTGAAATAAAGATACTGTACTACTGTACTCTAGGCAGTACTGTACAGTAAAGTACACAAAAGCACAAGCACTTGCAGAGGATGCACGCATGTGACAATGGATGCCAGACAGCTGAACTAACTTACGTGATTGGACATGTGAATGCATGTTCGCATCTTCGAAAGTTTACGACTTGAAGGTTTGTATGTAGGGGACTTAGCACTAGGAAAAAGGAGAGAGCAGTTGGCTTGGGAGCCCACATGCAGTTCAGCACACCTGGAGAATTAGATGAGGGAAGGGGTGTAGGTAGGGTGAAAGCCATGATGTTGGAGTCCCAGGTTGTAATCAAAGTAGGAATGATTTATTGAGTGCCTAGCACTGTACTTTGTAGATATTACCCCAATCTTTCAATTGAAAACATTTTTAATTGTTTATTCTCTCTTCACAACTAAAGAAAGAGAAACTTGGGGACTCTAGGTGACTTGACCCAAAGTCCTCGTGCCTGGTGTGTGACTCACACACAAAAAAATAATTCAGATCCAATCTTGTCTCCAAAGCCAATACTCTTTCTACTGATTTGGGGGCTTGGTTCCCAGGAGTGTTGAGTGGCATGTTTATATTCTGAAAGCCTTGAAGAGACACTAAATGATTCCAACACTTGCCCTTGCCTACTTCTCCTGGCAGAAATGAACTAATTTCTCTGGGCATGGAGGTTTTGCAATATTATTTACTTGAATGGGTTCACTGTCCATACTAATAATTACACTCAGGTTTAGTGCAAATAATCTATTGGGCTCGCCCTGGACTAGCAAAACCAAGAAGTAGAAAATATCGGCATAACATAATTGAAAGAGAACTGGATTAGGAATCCAAGTGGGAGCTTAAATCAACCTCTGTCACGTTTAAGCATTTAATTTGACTAAAGCAATGGTTGATTTCATTCTCTGTCTTCTAGCAAGATCATAGGCTTCAAGAATATAGGATTCAAGACCCAGCTCTACTTTGGAATTTTCTTAGTCTGTTTCTTCATCTGTAAAATAAAGATAATTGTTTCACAGGAATATTGTGAGGATTGAGCACAGACATATATGTGCTTGGTCTATAGCAGCTGTTAGACAAAGGCCATCTTCCTTTTCTTTATTCAGACAACACTGTCAAAAGCAAAACTGACTATTAAAGACTTTACTACCTCATTGTCCTGAATTAAATGCAACATGGTTATAACTGTTGGAAACAAAAGTCGTTCTAATTCTATCTTCTTAGTACCAATCTGCCTCAGTTTAGATGCCCAACTTTGGAACTTTAGGAGGCGATCAAGTTTCCTAAGGGTAGGAAATGCAACAGAAGTTCAATATAAGAAGACTGTAAGGCAACTTTTTGCTCACTGAGGAATTCCTTCTATAGCCCACGGCCTGATCTTGCACCCAAGATTTCAGGCAACAGCTCTTCCCTGAAACCCCCTGCTCCAGCCCATATTTCATTACTGCTCTAGAAGAAGGTCTCCTCATTTTGAGAGAAAATCTGTCTCCATGAAACTTTCATCTATATGCCCCAATTTTGCTCTCTGAAACAGGAAAGAACTCTAATTTCCTCTCCATCTTTTAAATCTTCAGTGAGTTAAATATCTCAATCAGTCTTTAAGTCTTCCATCCTTCTGATGAAAATTAAACAACTTCTTCAACCATGACTTACGTGACCTTTTTTCTAGACCAATATCCATTCTAATCACTTTTCCTTCCAACGCAGCAAACTTGATCACAATACTCTCAGTTGATCACGGTGTACAATTCAACTATTAACAGCCTGGAAGAGTTGACTGTGCTTTCATTAATGATGCTTACTATTGAAATAGCTTTTCCAGTAGCTTCCACTGAATTGCTGGTACACGCTAAAGTTGTTGTTACCTCAAATTCTCATCTTTTTTTATATGAACTGCTATCTGGCAATGTTTCTATAATTCTGTATTTACGTGTTTTTTAAATTGTAGTAGAGTATTTTACCATTATTTTCATTGGGTTAGTTTCAGCTTCTGGAATATTTGAAGATTTATTGCGTGCATTGTTTTAACTCGTTTGCCCTTAAAGCTCTTTCTCCCCTACAAAAGTGGCCAACATTTGCTTCCACTCGCCTCCCTGGCTGGGACACATTCTGCTTGATTGTACGTGGCGGTCAGCCCCGCGTCTGGTGTTCTGCCAGATGGGTGATTAAAGAGTCTCCCAGTATTCTAAGGAAAAACTCTGTGTGGCAGGTGCCTTGATTAGCTTGATTTGTGTCATCTCTGAGCTTCAAAGGACATTCTACAAGAGTCAAGAGAACTGTTTCCCAGGAGACATGTGATCTTTAAAAATACTGAGGCTGCTTTTCCGTGACTTGGCTTTATTAAACTTATATATTTAACTAACTGGCAGGGACCAAAAGATGAGTTACATTTAACTTCTCACCTGCAATATTGCTATGGATTTGAGACAGGGCTACATAGTTTGGCTCTGAAGTTCATTGTCAAAGCGTATCCAGGATTTCAAGTGTTTATCTCAATTAACATTGAGAGTGTATAAAATTAGGCTACACATGTTATAAGAATTATGTTTTTCTCTTGAAATTTCTGGCTTTTAGATTCCCAGACCTGGCAGGAAATCTTTCTGGCTCCTCTGCTTCTGATCCTAGCTGTTTTCGTAAAATGCAAACACATGCAAAAACATTGTAAAAAACCTCAATGTTCAGTCATGTTCAGTAAGACTTCAAAAGATGTTTGCTTTGAACTTGGTTCTAAAGATGGGCATACCTTCATGAGAATGGAAGATATCTTCTTACTCTCTATGATGTGGTTTGGCCCTTTTCAGGGCCCCAAAGTTAGCTTTGTTCTGTAAGGCACATTAAATTCACTTTTTTGGACTAGGAATGAACATGGATATTTCTTCCTATAGAACATCTTGGGGCTCTAGTTCCCAAAGGGGCAACGGTTTTAGACCGTAAAGGGAAAACTGTACTACATCAAAGAGACTTGGGACAGCATCACGAGCTCCACACTCTGTGCCTGGTCTTAGATCTAATGAAGCATTTGAATTGTGGTTCCTTAGGGTTTTGGATGTTAGGTGATCCATACAAACTCTGGTACCATTCCGTAGTTTACAGAAATGGGAGACTAGGCTGATGGGGTGTAGTACACCTGTAGTTAGCAGAGTGCGATTGCAGAGATACCTTCTGTAGACAGGTTTTCCGCATCTTTTCCTACTTTGTTTTCTTTCCAGGTTTTATCCAACTTCCCTGGTAATCACACTGCAGAACACCCTGTCCTAGAGAGAACCTTTGCCATTGATCTCTCCTCAGATAGATGGTTGTAGCTGATGGGACTGAGGTCTCTTTTTGGTAGGCAATTTCATTGAATCTCACTCCTTTATCATTATTCTTATATTCTATCTTTATTTTTGTTTATTTCTGTTTTGGGGCCATTATCCAACTCAAAACAAACACAGTCAATTTTTTTTTTTGCAGTATGCGTGCCTCTCACTGTTGTGGCCTCTCCCGTTGCGGAGCACAGGCTCCAGGCGCACAGGCTCAGTGGCCATGGCTCACGGGCCCAGCCGCTCTGCGGCATGTGGGATCTTCCCGGACCGGGGCACGAACCTGCGTCCCCTGCATCGGCAGGCAGACTCTCAACCACTGTGCCACCAGGGAAGCCCCAACATAGTCAATTTTTAAAATGTCTTTCTCTAGTCCATATTTGTACTTTATTTTCCGTGGATCCTAAATAGATCTAAAATGTGACCTTTCCCCCATCTCTTGCTATGAGAATCTCCCTGATTCTCTCATTTCTGAAATATTCAAAACTTTTACACAAAGTCTTTGTCTGTCTATGCTTCTTACCACATCTTCTACTATCTTTTGATTATTTAGCACTTTGAATTAGAAATGTATGCCTTTTGTAATAATGCTTATTCATTCTATAAATATTTGGGAGTGATTTTTAGATGCCAAACCCTGCACTAAATATTATAGACAGTAAAGAGTTAGGTGTGTTTACTGTCAGACAGTCTCAGTGCTGTCTTAGACAAGCCCAGGGCTGTGCCCCTCTGCATGGAGTAAGGAGCTTATGGGGTCACGGTAACATGTCCACCTGGAGTCTGACCATGTGCTAAGTACCAGGATCCTGGAATCTGCTGCCCAAAGTATCCCGAACCCACTTCCTGGACTCGCATGGTCCCCTTTCCCTAGTTCATCCTTCACGAGAGCTTAGTTCTAGGCCTGAGGAGTGGACGAGAGACAGACATTTTGGGAGGGTGTAAACAAGCTTGGAGATGCAGGCAGGGGTAGCCTCACGTGTGCTCACAAAGACCTTTGTGTTGCAGTGGGGCAAACGGGGAGAAAAGGGGCCAAAGGGTATAGGATCGGGGTCACTGCTGCCTTCCTGCTTTCCCCTTTTTTGCCAAGTTAAGGTGCAGAACTTGAAGGAATACAAGATTTCTGAATTTGAAGCTGGCTTGCCAAGCCTGATTGAAAGTCAGAATATAATTATGAAATAGTTTGTTGGCAGCGTGGACCTGTTTGACCTCTTGCTTCAGGCCCTGAAAATGTGAAGGGTGGGTCTGTGGAGCTGACAACGTAAGAGAGACTACTTCAGGCCAAGGCAGTCAGTGTGGCAAACTCTCTAATTGTAGGGGTCATGGGAACACACAGCAGCCGGGATGGGGGCAACACGAACACGCGGGTCAGGGGAGTCCTCCTGGAACTGTGGCACTGAACTTAGACTTGCCACGAGTAGAATCTTCCTGGGTGGCATCAAGAAGAGGGCACAAAGGGCTGCACACAAGGATGGCAGAGGAGGGAAGGAAGGACAGGAGGAAGGGAGGGAAGGAGCTGGAGAGACAGAGAGAGAGAGACACTGACTGTTGGAGGTCCTGGACGTTTTTCAGGATGACTGCAGTATTGGGAGGTCGGGAGCAAAGTGGTGTTAAGGATGCTGTCTCACTCCCTTTTCTCAACAATTCATTTCTCTTGACTTGTGTTACTTGCTTCTTTCTCCTTCTGGTGTCCAAGGTTTTTTAAAGTCCCTTTTATCTCACCGTCAGTCAACCTTCCATTTACCCTTGAATTTACTGCTGAAAATGTATTTCTACATGAAGCCATTCAGTAATTACCTGTCTTGCACAAAGTACAAGTGAAAAGAAAGTGCAAGATTCTTTTCATGAAAGTGACACAAAAACAGGAATAGATTAAAAGTAGCATCTGATTTCCTCATAGTCAGGTTCCCTTCTCAGCTATATTCTTAAAGAATTAAGCATATTCCTAATTTTCCTACCTCACATAGTATAAGGTTGGTTTTCTCTGTCTTCCATTTACTAAAAACCTCCTAAAACTAGTACTAATACTTATTATCCTCATTAATAATGATGACAGCCAGGGTTTTATTCTTGTCTTCTATGCCTTACACACATTAGTTCATTTAAGCCTCACAATCACCCATGAGGTGCCCAGGGTGTTATCACCATTTACAGATGCAGAAATTGGGACCCAGGAGAGTTATGTAACTTGCCCGATGCACATGAACATAAATGGCAGAACGGAATTATGAACCCGTATTTGCTTGACTCCAAAACCTGCACTCTTGCCTCTTTAGGATGTCGCCACCATTTGCCACTTCTGACAAACACATGGAATCAAGGCCAAGTCTTAGCCCAGTGACCAGCCCACACTAAGCCCATATTAAGCAGAAGAAATACTGTAGTACATTAAACACGGGTGGTGAGTTGGGACACACTTGTGAGAATTGCCTTTTCAAATTATCCTAGAGACTATAGGTAAACCTGCAGAATTAGTATTGTGCTACTTTGAATCAGTTACCAGCCTCCTTTATCTTCCCCTCCAAGTCACTCCTCTTATTTATTTGGAGGTCACCTCTTTTTCTTGGAAAATTGATTACGAGTCTACACATTTCCCCCAAGCCTGTCACAACTCTCCTAGTGACACTGTCTATGACATGAGCTGCCAGGGTTTTGACAGGCTAGATAATGTAAACTCGTGCATTTCATTTATTTGGTTTGAACCTTAATGCTGTGGATGTCATTCTCTTTGGACCACTTAAAGAATCCATTAAAAAATTAACCCTTTTCAAATAAATGTGTTAAGGATTAAAAATACACTTTTAAATGTACTTCTGCATTATTACTACCTACATTTATTTACAAGTCAGCGAAAAAGACTTTTTCTTACAAAGTTTAAATTATTCTGTAGCCCTTTAATGTGTATTAAAAAATGCAAAGGTGTCTGAAATGTGAAACTGGTCTTCTTTGTTGTTGAATTAAAAAATCAGAGACATATGTTAAAAGAAACCAGCACAAAATTATTTGTGTCCATGCATCTGTTAGAGAAACATGTTTCCCTCAATGTAGAGAAATGCTGAGGATTGTTACTTATCTGAAGCACTGATCATTTTTTTTAAATTAAGGAAACGTGGACGGAGAACAAGAGAGACATAAAAGTCTTGGTATTTCATGAGCCTTGGGTATCGGTTTTCTCGCAGGCTCCCGTCGGTTTTCCCAACTTTGAGTCACAGTGCAGGAAGTTGGTCACCTTAGCCATTTAGGCATTTTGCAAAGACACAGGTTAATTTAATTTTAAAAGAATACATTGTATGTTTAGTTTAAATTATGAGGCTGACATTCATTTTTCACCGACCTCGGAGAATTTATGCAGGTACTTTATAGATTCTCAAGTGACATCTATTGATTTTTTAAAAAGCTTAGTGGAACAGAATTTAAAGGCTTAATTATTTCAAATGGTAAAAATCAAAATTGCCAACTGATTTTTATTAGTTCAGTGTTATAATTAGATTAGCTTAAGATTGAATTAGGGGCTTCCCTGGTGGCGCAGTAGTTGAGAGTCCGCCTGCCGATGCAGGGGACACGGGTTCGTGCCCCAGTCTGGGAGGATCCCGCATGCCACAGAGCGGCTGGGCCCGTGAGCCATGGCCATAAAAAAAAAAAAAAAAAAAAAAAAAAAGATTGAATCAGAATGGTAAGAGTGTCCTTTAACTACTTTTCTAGATATATAACCAAAAATTACCTCTTTACATAGACCAAAAGATTTAGATCGATGGGGGATTGGATATGTGACCATGTA
Organism: Aethalodelphis obliquidens; assembly: GCF_003676395.1. Taxonomy (NCBI): domain Eukaryota; kingdom Metazoa; phylum Chordata; class Mammalia; order Artiodactyla; family Delphinidae; genus Aethalodelphis; species Aethalodelphis obliquidens. The sequence continues at coordinate 7,885,357 of NW_020837977.1, read as the reverse complement.
GATATAGCCAACAATAAATAGAGCATTATAACATTTCACTCTAATTTTTTAAGTGTTTCATTTGGACCTTACAGTTATGCCTGTAACACTACAGTTTAATATTAGAAATGGCTATCCATTTATTTTTAAGTGTCTTTTTATTACAAAACACAAATATAGAAAATCACCCAAATCGAATGTATGGCTTACTTTTATAATGAGAGTATTACTCAGGTCAAGAAATAAAACTTTGCCAGACAACGGAGATGGCCTTTCAGTATGCCCTTTCCCAATCACAACCTCTGCCTCTCACCACAAATAAAAATTATTCTTTTATAATAATCAACTTGCACTTTAAAAATAGCTTTACCACCTAAATATGCATCTCTTGACACTATTGTTAACCTTGCCAACTTTCAAAAATCAGATATGTCTTTAAGTCTCTTTTAAACTCCACTTCTTACATTTTCTTTTAAACTCCATTTCTTGCATTTTCTTACAATTTATCTGTTAAAGAACCCTGGCCATTTGACCTGCCAAGTTTTCTGCAGTCAGAGTTTTGCTAACTTCATATTCTTGGTTCAACATGTTCTTCAGTTCTCTGTTTTCTCCTGAAATGTATCCAGAAACTGGATAAAGCTCCTCTTTGGCATGACTATAGGAGACACATAATATATGGTCGTTTCCCATGCTTGTCATCTTAGCATCTTAGCAGCCATAGATGCTCAATGCCAGTATTTATGTATACATTGGTAGTTGAAAAGCGGTGATATTTTTTTTTTTTTAAAGCGGTGATATTTTAATTTCATCATCTCTTTTGTATTTATTTGTTGGAATACTTTTGCTGAGAGACCCTTTCTCTCAGTTACTATTTGATTGGCCAGTAATATAGTTCTCTTAAGAAGGGCAGGATATGTGCTTGATTTCTCTCCTTTATTTGCTAGTTTTCAAGGTAATGAATAGGATACCTAATATCTTCTGAAGATAAACAATACTTTCTTTAAACTTAAGTTTCAATGCATGGCAATTATTGAAATTATTCAATGCATGGTAAGTTTCAATGCATGGCAATTATTATCATTGCTAAAGCTCAAACTGGTCCATCTTTGGCATGAGGACTTCTTCACGTTTGTTTATGGGTCATTCCGTCATGCCCCCGGTAGTCTCTGATAGCTTGCTTGCTCTTGGGTGGCGCAAGATGTTCCAAGCTAATGTTGTGTGTATCCTGTCCCTAATATGGAATCAGTCCTTTTTTTTTTTTTTTTGAAAAGCCCTAGTTTCTTTTAGTGAGGAATGGACTTTCAAGACCACAGTCTGGACACCACTGATACTCATTACTACTGGATTGATCATTATTTCCAGCCCCTTTGGGTGGACAGTTAGTTCACATTGATACTTTCAATTCAAATTAGAGACTACCAAGACTTAAATTTAACCCATTTTCTTAGATCTTTGTCTCCTTTTTTCCATACCGACAATTCTGATTCTCAATGATAAAGGCAACGTTGGAATTAAAATATTCCATAATAACTCATTTGTCTTATTCCATATTCTATACAGGGGTCTCAGGATAAAAATATCAATCCATCTACCAACACAAATTCTGATAAAATGCACATGCTTGCTCTATTCTCATCCAACTTGTTAATAGTTGTGCCAAATCCGCATTGTCAGAGTATACAGCCAACGCATAACATATTCTCTGCTTTTCAACTCTCATGTGGTCTTAGGACAGGTAACTCCATAGTTAATGCTCGCCATCTGTTCTTAGATCTCGGCATTTTAGTTTTCTGAAGTTCGTTCTCCATTAGATTACTGGGCTCACATTTTCTTTCCTTCAGTATTTTAAATATATTACTTCATTTTTCTACTGTTCTAAATCACTGCTGTTAAACTCTACTGATAATATAAATATTTTCCCTGTATAAATCATACAGTATGTTTTTCTAGATGCCCAAAGGACGTTTTTTCTTTAAAATACGATGAATTTGGGTTTCCCTGGTGGCGCAGTGGTTGAGAGTCTGCCTGCCGATGCAGGGGACGCGGGTTCGTGTCCCGGTCCGGGAGGATCCCACATGCCGTGGAGCGGCTGGGCCTGTGAGCCATGGCCGCTGGGCCTGCGCGTCCGGAGCCTGTGCTCCGCAACGGCAGAGGCCACAGCAGTGAGAGGCCCGCATACCGCAAAAAAAAAAAAAAAAAATACGATGAATTTGCTAGAGTATATCAGTCTGGCTCACTATTGCCAGGTATGCAGTGCAATATGTAATTTCTTTTATTATTATTTCAGGGAAGTTTTCTTGAATTATAACTTTTTGTATCGATTCTGTTCCCTTTCGTTTTCTGCCTTAGGGTCTCCTATTTTCTGTGTATTTCGTCTTCTCTGCTTCTCTTCAATATTTATCACTTTCCCTAAAATCCTTAAAAAAAAATCTTTCTGAATTTCTTTTTGATTTAAAAAATTTCTCTTATTCACCTTCTAGTTCTTTTATGACATTATCTGTTGCGTTTGTTTATTCTTTTGTCTGTCCTATTTTAGTCTTTATTTCTGAAAGTTTTTTTAAAGAAAACTCTTTCCTAAACTCTGTATCTCATTAGATTTTTAAAAGACCAATTTTATATATTTCCATTTTTCAGTATTATGAAATAATTATCCATAGCACTAGTTTAACAAAATAGTAAAAGTATACTTATGAATACATAGTTTTCATATTTCAAGGCGAAAGTTCTATTCAGTAATTACTTACATATCCTAAGTAATCAGCAATTTCTTCAGTGTCATTTTTTACTTTTTTTTTTTTTTTTTTGCGGTACGTGGGCCTCTCACTGTTATGGCCTCTCCCGTTGCGGAGCACAGGCTCTGGACACGCAGGCTCAGCAGCCATGGCTCACGGGCCCAGCCGCTCTGCGGCATGTGGGATCCTCCCGGACCGGGGCACGAAGCCGTGTCCCCTGCATCGGCAGGCGGACTCTCAACCACTGCGCCACCAGGGAAGCTCTCTTCAGTGTCTTTATTGCACATTCAATATTACTATCTACTTAATGATTTTAAAAGTGAGTTCTCTGTTTTATCTTATTATTTATAAGCTTTATGATTTTATAGTCTCTGTGTAGATACAGAGCCAGCTAAGACCTACAAATTGTTTGTTTGCTCATTCATTCTTCAAATATTTAGTTTTCATCTATATTGCCCAGCCCTGTACCAGGACTTGGGAAGCAAAAATGAATAAAAACAATTTTTGCCCTTCAACAACTTAGAGTTAAATGAGAAAGACAGAGAAAGTAGCCAGTGGTTGTAATAGGGTGTGATATGTGTTTTGGTAAAGATATGCATACAAAGGACCGTGTGAAGATTTAAGTGATGGGGCCAGGGGAGAAGACAGGAAAACTAACAGGTGAGTGGATCAGTGAAGATATGCACATTTACAGAACAATAATCCTGCACTTTACAGTTGTATAACTCCGAAGCTTTCAGCACTCTTTCACATTCACTATCCAATGTGAAGCAACCCTGTGGTTCTGAAACAACCTTATATATGAGGAAACCCACCTTCAGAAGACACGTTGTGACTTTCCAAGATCTTATGGCTGACAATTTGCTGTTATTGGTACAGTGAATAGTTCAAGGTCATATGGATTTTTTAAAAGTCAATTGACCAATAATATATATCTCAGTCTATTTTATGTCATTGCAATTAAAAATGATTAACACTAACCATCCATCCTACAGCTCTACCCTCTCATCTTGTCCCTTCTCCTATTCAATATCCATTCATAAAAATTACCACTCTCCTAAATAGGGAGCCTGTCATTACTGGCATTGCACTCCCATATTTTTTACGTGGGAAGAAAAGAAAAGAATAAAATGCGCTTTTTTTTTTTTTTGGCAACTGAATAGCCACTTTTCAGAAAATAACAAGGAACGCTAAAATGCCTTAAAATTTGACATTATTAGTAATAGTCATTAGTTCCATAATTGCTCCTGCCTTTTTAAATTGTTTTAAGGTAAGTCTCTAAGGCAAGGGCATTATCACTAAAGGAACTATTTAGCTTAACATGAAAACATTGGAAGAAAAATGTAGATTGTTCTCATTTTAATTTAAAAGTTGGTTATGTGCATAGAGATTGAGTGTTATTTGTCCCTTCTGAGAGGGCAAATTTGGCTTCTGACCACACCTTAGGTTGCTGATTCCTGGTACAGCTGTAACCCACAGCAGCTGTGGAACTTAAAGGTAGTGTAAGATCATAACATCTTCTCTTAAAATGCTGCTGTCTTTTAGCCCTTAGTAATGCTAAAGCAGTCTACTGGATAAAGGTGTCATTTTCAGAGAAAGAAGGTCTGCACTGGTGCTCTAATTGTTCATGAGATTGTGAGCAAAATTTCAGAAAAGAGATTTTCAACAGTGTGAAAAGACTTTGAGGCCAATTAGAAACAGCATCTGTTTATATATGTAAGTGTGAAAACTCAAGTGTAACTATTAATTTATTGACTACATCAATGATCTAGAAGACCTCTGAATTTTCCAAAACAATTTTGATTTTCTAAACTATAGCACCCAGTTTTTTACTAATTGGAAATAGATCACTGCTTATTCTCTTGGACATCAGTAGTAGTTGCCACCTATAAAGTTTGCTGGAGTTTGGAAAGCTGAACTTCAATCTATCTGTCATCTGTCACAAATTCAGTAACCCCGTGTAATAATGCACTTAGAAAACACAACAGTGTTTGTTTTTCTCTTTGGGATATGTGGATATGTGTATGTATACGGCTGATTCACTTTGTTGTACAACAGAAACTAACATAGCATTGTGAAGCAATTATACTCCAATAAAGATGTATATAAATAAATAAATTAATAATAATAGAAAAAAAGAAAATACAACAAGGAATTCCCTGGTGGTCCAGTGGTTAGGACTCTACGCTTCTACTTAAGGGGGCCTGGGTTCTATCCTTGGTCAGGGAACTAAGATCCCGCAAGCCTCATGGCATGGCAAAAAACCCAAAAAATGTGTAACCATTATATTAGCAGCTGTATTACAGGAAATTATAGTATAAAATTAGGAAATGACACGATGTTAATATCTCTATATCTCAAAATGCAACACACATTTCAGTGCATAGTATATTGGTGGTTTTCATAGTAATACTTGTGGTTTCATGTATTTGCTCTGTTGGGTCTGGACCCTTGCACAGAATTTTCCTTCTGCTTGGTATGAGTTCTCCTCCTTATTCAGCTCCTTCATCTGGCTAATTGACTGTCTTTAGGACTAAGCTTAAAAATAATTTCTGCAAGTTTTAATCCTTCTACTTTGACTCCTTCATCATCTGTATCCAATGCTTATAACAGTTCCCAGCACATAGAATTTCTCAAAACATGCCTGTTAAATAAATGAAAGAGTAGGTGCCTTTTCCTCCTATTTTTTCCTGTGGCACCTTGGGCTTACCTGTGTCAATTAACTTTTGCTCTGTATTCTAATAACTTGTAGATCTGTTTTCTCAAGGTAAACTTTTTATGGTAGGGATCAGTTCTTATTCACCTCTTTGTTCCCAAGCCTAGTTAATTATGTGGCACACAATAGGTGCTTAATAAATACTTGCGGAATAAATAACGGGGTAAAGTGTTATGGGTCCCTTAGGTTCAGAAATGCTCTGGCCATTCATATGGAGCTTCCATTCTTCTGTGGGTTCTAAGTACCACAGTTACTTCTTAAGAGAGTGTTATCTGTATCAGGATTATTGTTTAGTTTCATTTGAAAAAAAAGTGGGAAGAAAGAAGATTCTGGTGGAAGTAGGGTTCTTATGGAACTTTCTTTGAAGGAAATGAATACCAGAGGTCTTAGACATAAAATGTTAGTGAATAAATGTACCCTATATGCAAGTGCAAGTCTGTACGCATTTTGTCTAAAGATTAGTAAGAGATGAACAGGAAATACTGGTTGAAACAAGAGCAGCCTGGTATGGTGGAAAATGGTGATGGATTCAGGAAAGTGTGGGTCTAGTCCTAGCTCAGTCTCTAGAATATGCCATCTCACTGAGAATGTTTCCTTAACTGGAAAAGAACTAGGGGAGTGACAATAGCCTGCGTCTCTGACAGTTGTGATCCCACGTCATATGTTAAGCAGTAATCATATCAGCCTCTTTTTCTTTCTTTCTTTCTCTGAGTTTATATTTTGTAATTCACATTCAAAACATTTTTATCTCAACTGTTGGTTATATTAAGATTCATGATAAGTGAAACCACATTTCAGGAAATTCCTTTTCTTCTTTTTTTTTTTTTTTTAAGGCATAGTTTCCATGTATTCTGCCCTTTCCCTCCTTCACACGCCCCTGTCTGCCACCCTTCTATCCCCTTTCTTCTCTTTGTTTTTCAAGGGAAATTGCATTTGGGTATTTTTGATTCATTTCCAGATGATTAACAAAACATTATATTGTTAGAATGACTTGATATTTAAAATGCCAGTTCTTTAAAGCTAAGAGAAGGATGACTGAAGTTGATAGCTTTGTGCTTTGGAAGGGACTTTATTTCATTAGCACCACCAGTGGGGGAAGGAGGGAAAATCAGCATTTCAGCAGTGCCATGTTAGAAATGGGGAACCTGGGGCAGCCATGTTGAATCAAGCCTCTTGGCTGGGGCCATCTCTTCTGACCCCAAGGCTCAGAGATCCTGATGGCTTGTTCTTTTCTTTGTTCCCTTGGCTCTGTGCCACATTTGTAATTCTCTCTGCAAAAGGTCCATTTCCTCTGTATTTTCCTCCTGGAGTCGTTTACTTTGTGTTCCTCATTCATCAGTGCCACCCATGTCAGTGATTTATGAAAGGTGGTCACAGCCAGACTCCAAGCTGTGTGGCCTTTGAAACAAATAGCGTTGTGTAGGTTGCTCCTTTTCTATGGTGTAGATATTGAAAAGGACCTGGCACTGTGGGAAAAAGAAAGCCTGTCGAGAAGCCCTGTAGTACACACAGTGCTTTAGTTATATCTGGTCATCAAGAAAACCCTCAGTCGTCACCAGGTCTTGGCATAAGACTACAAGTATGCAGACAATTTGGGAAAACCACTGCACTCCAGAGTGAAGGAAACAGATAGGTGTCTTCAGCGAGCACCCAGGGACTAGTCTGCAGCATCTCACCATTGGCCCTCAGATGCTGGCCCTTCCAGAAAGCAGATCTGTTACTCCAAGCAGCTTGCCACTCATTCTCTTGCCCCTAGCAGCCCAGGCGAAGGGGATTATTGGCACAAATGGACTAGTTCTGTCACACAGAAGAGCCAAATTGGAAGAACCCACAGCATTCTTTGTGGACCAGTTGTCCAAATGAGGGCTGATAGCGTCATTAGTTCAACTACAAAAAGCAGTTTGTTTGAAGTAAGTTTCCAGCCCTGTCTGCATGCTTTGGGTTAAATTCCTCATAGTTTGGAGGATTTATATGGATTTGATATTTTCTAATAGTTTATGTTTCAGTTTAAGTAAATATAACTATCCTATCTCTTTCACTATCTTATCCATTGAAAAAATCCCACAAGATTGGAAGCATTTGGAAACATTTAAACTATAGCATATTAATCTTTTTGCTAGTGGAAACCATGATTTGTGAAAAAATATGACCACATCTGTGATTTCTAAGGAATCCCAGAACTTTATTCCTAGCTTAATTTTTGTTTTGAAGAAAAAGCATGCTTTTTTTTTTTTTTTTTTTTTTAACCCTCTGAAAGTGCTTTGGAGTATACATCACAATTTTTTTAAAAAAAACTAAAGTAAATTTAATTTTTTGTTTTAGAATTTTCATTGCAGCAAGGTAGAAGAGTGTCAGGGTTGAATCCAGTCCCAGCAATGCCTTTTTTGGTTCCTGGGCTTTAAGCACTTCAATCAGCAGCTCTGCCTTCAATTTCTTTATGGATCGAATTGACCTGAGGATGCCTTACCCTCAAATTGTAGTGAAAAACCAATCAAATAAGATCATGTCTATGAGAGCCTTGAGAAGTTAAAAAGGAGGGTCTTTGAAAAGTTATAGAAACAAATGTAAGCTTTATTCACACTTATTTAGTTATCTTTTAAACACATATGGTGTCCTAGAATTTACCATTTCATATCTCAGAATTTATTTCCAAACATTTCTGGCCATGAATTATAAAAATATATCTTTTTCTAACGGAATCACTTTGCTTTTATATATATATAACCTTTCCAAACTGACAAGCTGTTTGACAATTTTGACCACCAATGTTTAGATGAGTTTGCAATATCTGTTTAATTTGATGTTTTAAATTTCAGTGATTTAAAATCTCTGTGATTACTAGCGTTCAATGAAAGGCTGGTAAAAGGCACAAATAACGGAGAATTTACTAATAACACACAAGTAAGGTGAGGAAGACTGGATATAAACATTTGGAAAAGGGCAGGCTAATGAGCTGTACTCTTTTCCATTAGTACTTTTAAGTCCCTGTGCCAGGTCTTCACACAGATTTATCAAAGACAGAGTTAGTGACTGTTTTCTTAACCTAGTTTTAGGTGCATATTTATAAAGTTAATAACAGAAAATCTTATACTGCACATTTACCATTCTGTCCACCTAGCCTCACTAGGTGGTTATTTGTTTATGTGACCTAAAATCCGCCTAAAAGATATATGGTTGCCTTGAAACAATTATTATCTCCTCCAGAGTAAGAATTTGCCAAGCTGATAATCCCCTAAGTACGAACTGAGACGGTGGAGGACAGTCAAGATTTGGTGTTGCTCCCACGTGTCACTGCTCTTCATGACTCATCTTCTTTCCTATTTTCTCTTCCTTCTCTTGACTTTTTCAACCTCTCTTCCTCTTTGCCTCTAGGGAGAAGCCTCCAGTGGAGGACAGTCATTGAAAAACTACATGGAAGAAGTGAGTTTTAAGGTAGTCTTGTAACATGGTCTGAAATCAGTCTATCATATAGGGTGAGACACTCACTTGGGCTTTCTCCATCTGCCTGTAGGGTTTCCAGTCATGCCCTCAAAAACAAGACGGTAAATAATATGTTATCAAAATGGTGTTTTGTTCCTCCTTGGTTGGGAGATCCTATAAATATTAGTTTATCTTGAAAATGAAGGTAAAACTGTATAAACCTAAGGCTATCATATATTTTCACTCATAAACATTTGTTGCTATCCTAATAAATGAGAAACACATGTTTTATATTGGCCATGCACAAAAAAATAAGATATGATCATTGCTCTTATGGAGAGAATAATCTGTACCAAATTGGGATTCATTCATGTGATAAATGCTCATCAAGGATGTTATTCATACAAGCCATTAAGCAAAGTGCTATCTTGACAATAAAAATGTCTGGCAGATTTTTGTTGCAAAACCATTTAGACTCCTGGTTTTATTTTGGAGATATCCAGGGGTGCTCTGTGTCTCAGGATGTGTCTTTGGGCTGTCTGCAAACTGCATTTGGGAACTCTCAGATAAGCCAGTGGACAGACTCCATAAAACTTGGTCTGAAGCCAAACCATAATGGTCACTGAATTAGCCATCTGAATCTGTTTCGGGTGAAGGAAACCGGAAAACAGTTTGGCAATGATATCATAGAAGTAGCAAATATTTGGTTTGACTATTGCTTCTCAGCAAGACAGAATCTGTTTCTCTAAGTATTTTATTCTTTCATGCATGAATCCATTAAAAGACCATTTTGAGTGGCCTACTGAGTGTAGGAGGTAGTCCGTACATTTATTCAAAACAGTGTACCATACTTAAACTCACTCTTGCTTCCAAATATCACTTGGAGAGGAAAATCAGAGTGCATAGCACCCCTTTAAGTCTCAAATCTCTGGTTTGCAGGCTTGTTTGGAGATGGTTGAAGTTTTACCAAAAGCACAATGGAGAAAGGGTAACAAAAGGAAAGAAAGGAAGTAACTACGTAGATGGTCTCAGTTCGAGTTAGAAAATCAAAATATATGGGGCAAAAAATTGGAGGGTTGGTGCACCAATTTTAAATTTCAGTGTAATGGATTTGATGCCGAAATTGAGAAAAATACAGTCAAGAAGTTAAAGCTGCCCAAGGAGAGAAAGATACTATTTTCAATATGTACACCAATAGAACCTCCCTTTAGGATTCTGTAGTTGCCCAAGCCCTTGGCTAGGGTTCCCCATTAGGGACTAGAGGTGGTAGGTCACCTCCACAAAAAGGGTACCTAATGCCTTTTGTCGTGTGTCCTGTATGGGTCTAGTACTTTGGAAGAAGAGGTGCTGGTACAGGGTATGGGCTGCATACGTGATAGAACTCTAAAAATGAGTCATTCTAATTTGGGTTCTTATCCAAGGAAAAGATCCTTATTTTCTCCATCATTATACATGTGCAGTCTAAACATGCACGTTGTAAGCAATTGTAAATACTTAATGTGACAAGGTTGGGCATTTGTGCCTTTTCACTAGAAGTGCTGGCAGGGCATCTCTCCTCAATGTGGTCCTCTGACTAGGTAAGAAATGGGGGCTTGTAAGAAATGCCAAACCTCAGCATTCACACCAGATCCAAAGAATCAAAACTTGCATTTCTAACAAAATCCCTGTGTTATTCATAAACACCCTAAGGTCTGAGAAGCTCTACCCTGAAGTGTTCTTTCCAATGCTATTTCTAGAAAGTAACTGCATACTTCATGGAAAATCCCCAATTTTATAAATATAACATGGGTAAAAGGGAAATTCTTATTAATAAATTTATGAGTTTTATTTATTCATTTATTCTCAAAAATAATATTTTGGGTTGATTGGGGTATGTAATCTCTCCAGCTTCTGAGATTCATTACTGACTTTCAGTTTGAATTTATGACTATGTTTGAGCTGCCCAAGGTAAGCCTTTCCTTTCTAGGGGTTCAGTATCACATAGTATTTTTTTTTCTAATATTGATTGATATTTAGATTTTAGCTCTTTTTAAAAGCAGTAAACAATTATCCTTTACAGAAAAACTAAGCATGATCTTAATTAATGAACTATTAATTTATCAATAGTTGGTTTCTTTTTGCAGACATTAATACATTTGGTCTTTAGGAAATATGTGTTCTAACTCTTTCCACTGGCAGTCCAAATATGTTAAGAATGTGAGCCATAAAAGGATAGTTTTATTTTTTCTCATTTATACTCTTATTTCACTTTTGCCTTCCTTCTTCTTGTTAATAGAATCAGCAAACAATGGGGAACAGTATTTATAAATGTTAGAAGCATTGAAGTTAGAAGTTAAAAGTGAACTAGCAAACATTTGCTTTTATTTGGTACACACTAAAACTCACATAAACCATAGAGTTTACATTTTTATTATATTTAACATTTCTTGCTAAAGTTTGAACAGCTCTTTGCACATCAAAGTCCCTGTTTTTTTTTTTTAAATTTAGTCTTATAATTAGACAGAATCATAACCACATGATGTTAGGCAATTCTGTTTAGACCTAAGTCAAAACTAAGGAGATGATATGGTCTCCTCAAAAAGTAAAGCTAAAATGAAATTTCTATTTATATTTTCTATATATTTAATGTATTATTTTTTTCAGATAGGATTTGTATTTTTGACCAAATAAAAATGAGATATTTTATAATAGTTTATTTCGGTTAATCCTCAAAATAGTTCTAACAATTTTTTTTTAAATTATGTGTTCTTTACATGTAAGGCACTTGCTAACTCAAGGTAGGAATAAAAACTTCACATCGCAAAAATTTTAGCTGTTTGAATTATAATATTAATATTCACTCAAAAATATATATATAATTAAAAACAACTTATCAAAATCAAGTACTTACAAAGCTTACTATACATTTTATAGAGAAGCTAATCCATTTAAACAATCACATTTCCCAAAGGAATAACTGGAGAAATAGCATAGTACACTGGTTAAAAATCCAGTAATTAATAGAGAAATGTATTAATTTGCATATGTATTCAACAAGTAAGTATTGTCAGTTTAAATGATTGAGGAACTATAAAGAGCTAAAGACTGAAGTTAATGAGTTTTAAAACTTTTTCAAGAGCAGTTTAGAGCCATTCCTCACAACTTCAGGAAGTTAGCTGAAGGCCAAGGCAACACACAGAGGAGTGTGAACTAACTCAAGGTGTCAAGCGGCAGCTTCACAATCTCTGAGGGTGTCAGACAGGAAAAGAAGCACATTGAGCAGGCAGGCCTTTCCAAATCTGTTGAGGCTGATTTTGCCAGCTGTACCATCTGAACTGGAAAGGGGATCAATTCTATGTAACAAAATATCTTAGAATCGTTCTTCACGCCAGTTTTGGCCTGTCTTTTCCTCCTGTGGTATATTTTGTGATTGTTAGTGTAATGAAGTTCCAACTATACTTTTGAAAGAGAGTGCATGACATTATTCTCCTATAAAAATAAGAGATAATTTGCTTTTTATCATGCACAGGGATTTACTTGTTAAAAGTGGAAATAACTGTTATTCAGCATTATAGTTTTATTCCACTTAGGAAACTAGAAAACAAGAGTTTTTGCAGGGAAACCCCATTTGGTCACCGATATTCATTAAGAATTCATACATGTTGTTAAAGGATAGCAATTTTTAAAAAACTTATCATGATGGCTTTCATACAGATGTAAAATGAACACATGTCAAGGTTTGTTTAAGTCATTAATGAATGAGGAAACCAGTAAGATGTTATAGCCAGTTCAAAGGAGAATTCTAACCCTCACGTGTAGTCAAATAAAGAATGCTGAAATGAAGTTATAAACAGATGTAAAAAATGGCCAAACTGATCAACATCCATAAGCTAATAACCAATTACATTAAAATAGATGCAATTTGCATTTATATGGACAAGAATTATTTGCACTACTATACATTTCTATAAGTTACAAAGTTGTAAAATAGCTCAAAGTCAGTGAAAGACTCGGAGCCTTTATAAAATCAGATAAACAGGGCTTCCCTGGTGGCGCAGTGGTTGAGAGTCCGCCTGCCGATTCAGGGGACACGGGTTCGTGCCCCGGTCCGGGAGTATCCCACATGCCGCGGAGCGGCTGGGCCCGTGAGCCATGGCCCGTGAGCCATGGCTGTTGAGCCTGCACGTCCAGAGCCTGTGCTCCGCAACGGGAAAAGCCAAAAAAATGAGAGGCCCGTGGAACAAAAAAAAAAAAAAAAAAAAAAAATCAGATAAACAAAAGGGCTTGCTAGAAAAATGACTTATTTTTCATTGACTACACCCAATAATCTTTTGCTAGTTTCAAAGTCTTTTACAACTTCATCCTACAATTTCCTTGTACAGAAAAACCACAAAATAGAATGAATTAAGAAAGAAGATGAAAAAAATTTTTTTAAAATTTAAAAAAATAAAAAGAAAGAAGATGAAGGTGTCATGAAAATAATCAATAAACAATCAATAAGAAAGACTAGAAAAGAGTTTTCTTTGAGCCAAACTGAGGACTAGCCCAGAAGACTCTGCTTGTGGGGAGCAGAGTTTTCAGCACAGTTTTATATCTTGTCAGAACAAAGAACCTTAAACAAGTCAGGGTTATATTCTTCAAGGTTTCAAACAAAAGAACAGTCCAGCAAGTACACAGCAAGTCAGCTTGGCCTTGACACCTGGGCGGGGAGTCTTATCATCAAAGGAGGACCAGCATTGGCGTCCCAAGAAGAGACGCATTTAATCTTTATTTTTAACATGGACATTCTTTGCTTTTGGTCAATGCATCCTTTTCTCTAAGAATTAAAGCAGATGTGCAATGTATGTTTAATAGCAAACAGGCTATTTTAGTTAGCATAAAATTCAAGTTAACTCATGTGTAAGCCAGAATGACTTTCCTATATCTCAATATGTGAAAATTTCTTTTATCAGAGGTCAAGCCCAATGTGTAGTGTAGTGTAGCAAATATGTCAGGTAAAATTTTTTAGCAACTTGTGTTTATTTTGTAATATTTTCCACAATCTACCATATTTTTGTACTGATAACTTGGTTATTGCTCCCTTTCTTTTCTTTTCCCAGATCCTATTCGTTCCAACTTATATTTTCTCAAAATGTATTACTTCCCTGTTCTTATGTTTTAATTGCCCTTTGATGTTATGCAAAAGAAATAAACTATAGAAGTATAATTCACTAAAAAGTTACAGAGTTCAGCCTGATAATACTAGCCATTTCATTAACAAAGTTATTTCCAAACTTTATTAATTTAAGAATGTAAATTATATATGGAGAACTTTATTTTAACAGAAGTATAGGCTTAATTCTTTGTCGGTATTGCAGTCTATTAAATGTATGTAAAGTGGGGTGTAATTTTATTTTGCTTTATTTGCAGCATGCTTCAGGGATACTTACTGTACATAGATCTCATGGTTATAGAAGGGAAATGAAAATGATTAATCCTTTTTGAAAGATGGAAACTGATGTTTGGTGTGTTATTTTCATTCTTAACCAAAGGGAAAGAAATATTTAGTTGCCTCAGAGTTAAATTATCCAATGGTGAAAGTCTGAGCAAAGGAGCATTTTTTTTTCTCTAAATAACCTGAATAACCTATGGCCACACATGACATAAATCACTGATTGATTGCATTTAGAGAATCCAAAAATAAACTACCCACGTGGAATAACAATACCGCTAAAGTTTATAAAGCACTTACTCTGTTAGCAGATAAAATGATATGTTGATACAGGGCGAGAGACTGTTTTCCATATGATACATGTCACTATTTCCCACCACTCCTGGTCCCTGGACATTTACATACTTATGGGGAAAGTGTTTTAGAAAAAGGATGAATGTCATTTCTTCTGAAAGCAATCCAAAGAACTTGCTCTTGGGAATATGAAACAGTTTGCACTGTGCTCATACAGAGTTTAATATTCCTGTAGAAAATTTTTTGAATAAGTTGGCAAAGAGGAACATGTCAACTCTGTTTTTAAAAATGTTCACGATTTTAGCTCCTTGACCCCATCAAAAATAATTATAAGAAGTCTGATGGGCTGAACTTTGGACATACATAGTACTGCCTGCTGGTATTGATGAAGCAAACAGGTGCATTATATTACTAACTGTATTCAAGGGAAAACCAAAGTAAAACATTCAAATGATCTATTAATAGCAGTATTTGTACTGTCTCTATGATTCTGATTCCAACATCTCAACATTTTAAAGTTTTTCCCAAACTAGATATTTTGCTGAGCTCATGTTTCATTTGTATTTTATATGATTTGCAATAAACAAAGAATGGTTGCAATAAACAAAGAATAACTTGCCTGTTCAGTAGTAAAGCCATTAAGACCAGAAACCAATCAGTAGTATTACTTAATATTCTGAACTATTATGGGCAAAAGTAACACCATTGACTTCTTAGTCATATCTTTTCTTACGAAAACAGATTTTAGGATTTGGGCCAAAAAGCTAAACAATCAAAATACTTTTTCAATTAAAAACATTTTTTCATGATCACTTTAAACTTTTTTCTGTTTTAAACAAAGAATTTTTGCCATTCGATTTTACCTTATAAAACCAAAAAGATCATTTTTCATATTTCCTCTTTAAACACCAGAGACTCCATGTTCTATTTTTGAAAAACTGCAGGAATGTGATTATCCCTCTCTGTTACATGAAAATTTTTTTAATTTTACTTCTGCTGTTCTTTATACTGTTATGGAATTTTAAAGCTAAGATTTTTCACGTTTCTGCTGCTTCTGTAGTATAGCCCTATAAGACCAAATCCAATACTTGATACATTTAAAAAAAAAAAAGTTAAATCCTAAAAATAAACACTGATTTATACCTAAATTGTATATTCCAAGATGGAATATCTTTAACGTTTGCTGACTTTTCCTACAATAGTTCATTTAGTTCCTCTCACATTCTACTGAGAGTCTAAAGGAATCTAGGTATAGAAATTTACTAATTGTAAAGTCCTAGAGATGATCTAACCCAGCACCTTCACACGCTTCATTCTATCCCAAGAGGGGAACTGACATGCCCTAGATTAACCGGGATAAAAAGCTGTGATTCCTGACCCCTGGGGCAAGGACTTTTCATTGCAAAGACCATCTGTCATTTGGTAGGAATTTAAATTTTAATTCGATTAACAGACTATTTTCAAGAGCTGCTGATGCTAAAAGAGTTTTTAATGAATCTCATTAAATTTTTTTTTATTATTTCAATTTTTTAAATAAACTTTTTTATGTTAGAACAGTTTTAGATTTACAGAATTATT
The DNA here is from genome assembly GCF_003676395.1 of Aethalodelphis obliquidens. Taxonomy (NCBI): domain Eukaryota; kingdom Metazoa; phylum Chordata; class Mammalia; order Artiodactyla; family Delphinidae; genus Aethalodelphis; species Aethalodelphis obliquidens. Next base: position 7,869,228 of record NW_020837977.1, on the reverse strand, counting down.
GTGAAGGTAATACAGAACGTTCCTATATACCTCCCCTGCAGTTTCAACTATTATTATTGCTTTACATTAGTATGGTACATTTGTCACAATTAATGAATATTAATACATTATTAGTTACTAAATCCATGCTTCATTCGAGTTTGTTGTCTCAAGATGCCACCTAAAATGTCACATTACATTTCTTTTTTTAAAATTAATTTTTTATTGAAGTTTAGTTGCTTTACAATGTCACATTTCGTCTCATACTTACATCTCCTTAGGCCATTCTGGGTTGTGACCATTCCTCGGACTTTCCGTGTGTTTGATGACTATATGTATTTCCTTGTGTTTGAAGAGTACTGGTCACATATTTTGTTGATTGTCCCTCAATTGAGGTTTGTATGATATTTTTCTCATGGTTGGACTTGAATAATGTGTTTTGAGGAGGAATACCATAGAGATAAAATTCCATTTTTATCCCATCCTATCAAGGCTACATACTATCAATAGGAATTATTGCTGTTGATGTTAACCTTAATCACCTGGTTTCAGGTAGTATTTGTCAGTTTTCCCCACTGTAAATTTACTCTTTTTGCTTTCTCTTTCCATATTGTACTCTTTGGAAGAAAGTCGCTATACACAGCCCACCCTAAAGATGTGGGAAGTTATTTTCTGCTTCCTTCCTTAAGTATTTACATAAATTATTTGAAATCCTTCTGCATGGCCTATTTGTCTATTCTCACCCACTTGTTGATTTAGTCAATCATTTGTTTTCATCAGAATGGACTGACAGGCATTTGTTTGGTATGCTGGGTAGTAACCCAACGCTACTTTATTTCGTTGCTTAAATTGTTCTAGCTTTGGCCACAGAGAGATTTTTCAGTTGGCTCCTTTAGCCCTTTGATATACCCCGGCATTTTGTGTGTGTGTGTGTGTGTGTGTATGTATGTGTATGTGTGTTAGCACTTTTTTTACTTTCTGGCACAAGATGCTCCAGGCTTATCTTGTATCTTGTATATTTCTTGCCTTGGTCTAAGAGTCAGTCCTTTGTCCAAGAGTCTTGATTCTTTCATTGAAAAGGGTATTAGAGGGCATCCCTGGTGGCGCAGTGGTTGAGAGTCCACCTGCCGGTGCAGGGGACGTGGAGCGGGTGGTTGTTGTTTTCATTGCTGTTGGGGTGTCATTGTGTCTAAATCCTCTAAGCTGCCATAGCAGCAAGATATATGTATGATTAGTAACCATTTATATATATATATATATATATATATATATATATACACACACACACACACACACATATTTATATGTATAGCCATCTGTATGTATAGTAAGCTAAACATGAGTTCACACTGATGTCTCCAACTCTAATATCAATACATTATACATGGAACATTCTATCCTTGCTTATCTGTAAACTCCTCTCCAAGAGTGAAAAACTTGGCTTCCAACATCTGCCATCCATTTACTTTGTTCAATTCCAGAATATATATACACACACACACACACACACACACATATATTCAGAATTTTTAACCTATAAGCCCGTAACTTTATCCACTATAATGCAGTGCTTATGTACATTTGCTTTTGCTTCTGATCTTACAGGCTCCATGCATTTTCAGAGTTACTTAGGTCAGCACCTTATTCCCCCACCCACTTCAGTGAGGTTCTTTTACATTTGTAATTCATTTAGATTCTTTTTTTTAGTATCTTGCCTTCCATCCTGGGACATCCCACCTTCCTAATTGATTTTTTCATTTGCATACATTAAGGTTTACTCTGTGGCCTGAAGTTCTACAGGTTTTGACAAGTGCTTAATGTCTTGTATTTACCATTAGTACATCACACAGAATAGATCACTTCCCTAAAAGATCCCCTGTGCTTCACCTATTCAACTCCTTAATCCCCTTTGTAACTCCTGGAAAACTGTACTTTTTTGAAACTCTAGATTGGGACTAAACATATCCAGAGGTAATCATCACAGTCAAGGGATAGCTGATATGTTGTTTCTCTTATACAGCACTTATTTTAAACAAAGTGGACATTTAATGTTTGGTGTATCATGTTTCTTAGAGATCGGGGTCGTGAGCCTTTATTTTTATCTTGTTAGTATTTTTCTGAACAAAATAAAGCAAAATATCTCAAGTTGGAGGAAAAGATCTTTCTTTCAAAGAGGGGGAAGATGATGAATGAATTGAGAGGTCAAAAGAGTAAATGGACAGGTAATATTGATTTTATGTTTTTAATTTTCAAAGTTATGTTTGAAAAGATTTTATTGAATGATGACTCAATAAATTTAAAATTGTTATTTATATTTTATTGTCAAAGGGACCCATCCTTCCTTCCTCCTTCCTTTCTACCCTTCATCCTCTCCTTTTTTTCTCTTTCCTACTTCCTCATATACAAATGTTTACTGTGTACCTGTTAGTGAGTACCTATTTTTCCCCAGACATTATAATGGATACTGGAAATTAATAGGTAAAAAAAGTTATCCATGGCATAAAGGACTTTCCACGTTATTTTTGAGGCCAGAAGATATGAAAGGACAATTACTATATAGTGTTTGTTATATTGATACAATAGGCACACAAAGGAGTAAATCTGTCTTGGAGCATCAGGGAAGGCAACAGAGATGATACCTGAGCCTTGGGAAGAGTGTTAATGTCTGAGACAGATAAATATACTGCATTCTAGGCAGGAAGTATAACATATGAAAACATCTAGGTAGATTAGAGAGAGCGACAAAATTAAGGTGCTACCAGTTAATTAAGCTGGAGTGGAAGTGTCAGTCGAGGTGGGATGGAGATGGAAGTGGTGGTAGAACAGAGGCTAGACAAGTATAGCTCATGGAGGGCCTTGAGTTGAGATTTTATGCTGGAAATTATGAGAAGACTACTCAAGGGTTTATGAACAAGGTAATGAATACATCATGTGACATTTTAAAAAGCTCTACTTGGCAAGGAACTGGTGGAGAGAATTAGGAAGGGTATGAATCTTAATCCTAGAAAACTTTGTAGATGATTATAACTACAGTCAGGATCGGAGATGATGAGAGTCTGCTTTAGGGCAATGACAGAGGCATGGAACAACAAGGAAGTATTTGAGAAATATATTAATAAAAATAGGAAGTAATATGAGGAAGGAGGCAATGAAGTAATACTGAAGGGTAAAGTTGAGAATGTTCTCTAAATCCTACTAATCTTTAATCTCATTTAAGGGAATTGGAACCTTGATGGCAAACAGGCACATTCTGTGCAATTTTATATTGAATATTTCATTATTATATTTCCAAGAATGGGTGCTAAGAATTCCATAAAAATATTAATTCAGGAAGGAACATAGTCTAGATATTTCTTCTTATTAAGACATTAAATCTTATTTAAAGGAGAATGTAAAAAAAATGAGTTCAGAGTTTGTGACATGTCCATGAAATGAAAATGAATTTAAGCTTAAAATTCTTCTCTGTTGTGAGGAAATTCTTGTTATGGTTTTTTGACATGTAATTCATAGAAACTGAAGTGTTCACCCATATTGGTATTCACAGTATCATTCTAGAGGTTAATCCAAATAAACTTTTTCTTTGGCAGGATGACTCTTTAAAGCAGTTGCAGGTGGTTCATCAACCGTGGATCCTGCCAAGTGACACAGAAAGTGAAGGAGTGGAAGCAGAACAAGAGAAACGTGAGTAGACACTGCTGTTTATTGACAAATTGCTTTTAACCAAAGGACATCCATGATGATGGTATATGCCTTTCCCAGTATCAAACGATGTCTGCAAAAAATTCAGACTTATTTAGGGAGAACATGTAAAGATAAGCTATGCTTTTGGTCTAAAAATCTTGATTCACTGATCTCTTAATTGTGGTGCAGAGGCCCATAGACTTAACTTTCTGAAAAGCAGTGTAGTACGTTAAAAGAAGGAATTATTATTTCTGAAGACCAACATAAAATATCCATTTGGAATGTGAATCGTCTACTAATGCTGTAGATTTATATCATATAAATCTATATTTATATCATATATCATATCATATATACAGTGATAACTTGTGATTATTAAAAAGTTTCAAAGTTATGTTAGGATTGGCTCGTTATTATTTTTGAAAGTATCATTATTGGTTATATGGATACATTTATGTATGTAGAACTGTTCTAAATTCACAAAACAGATTAATTTTATAATAGTAGCTAAGACAAAGAGAATATACAGCTCCTGATTTAAGTCACTGGATTATAATCATAACAAGAATGAATTACTGTAATTTGGCATGACTCAGTTCATGCTCTCCAGGGGTTACTGACATTGTCAGACAGATGGGTTCAGCATGAAGGTGAGAAGTTAGTGTCTGGATCATAGAGGAAAAACATCAATTTTTAAAATAATAAGATATCAGAACCTTACTTTTTTTTCTTTACCAGTGGTAGCCTGCAGAGACAAATAAAAGTTGTAAGTAGTAATGTAGCACTCATGATAATTGGAGTGAAGCAATTAATTAACTATTCCCCTGAGCTGTAGTCATCAGAGACACCTGATATATTACACAGGTAGCATCATGACTCTGTACCCAGGGAGATCCAGGAAATTACTTTTCCAGGTTAAAAGGCATTTATAAAGATCCTTATCCCACTTCCATAACTGCAGGCTTATGTGGCCAGAGGGAGCACAGCCAGGAGAGGGACCTAAGAGGCAGGTGCTCAGGTGAGAGGAGGAGACAGCCCCAGTGTCACTCAGCTGACACATTCGAAATGCAGTGAATAAATTAGTGACATTGTACAGATTCTAATGGAGGGAAACACCTTCTATAGAAAACAACTGATGAAGACTCAGAAAGTAGACTGTACTTCAAGCATGTATTATAGAGTAGTTTGGAAGATCTTTAATGCAAGTGGTCCTAAGTAAAATAGTCTAGGAAAGGAGCAGCATAGGGTACAAAGAAGAGCATCCCCTAAATCTGAAAGAATTACGAGTGGCCCGGAACTTTTATGAAAACAAACGCAAGCACATTTATACCTCCTACTCCCCACACAATTAAACATACATAAGCTCTCATTCTAGAGTTTGGATTTAATAATTTTCATCAAATTCTTTTGAGGTCTTCATAAATTTTGCATTAAATAAATCCTTCAAGCGAATGTGTGTGTATATGTGTGTGCGTGCGTGCACGCATGTGTGTATTGTATAAAGACAATATATATAATTGGGCTAGCTGTACTCTCTCAGATTCAACATCCAGGATGCACAGTGTATTAATTCTATGAACGTGCTATAACTTTTAATGAACTAAAAACTAAAATCAAGAAAATAATCAATCAGAAGTATATTTAATCCAAGTCCAAATTCAGACTTACTTACTTTCCCTGAAATCCATATGTCTCCATCAGTATTAAGTCTGGAAAACAGCTTACTAATTTAAAGGAGATTGAAAACCCCCAGAACTTTCTTCAACCCTTGTCCTGTTATCATATTGCCTTTCTGCCATATACTTTCACAAGATTTTGTTGATAAGTTGTAATCATCTTCTCTTCTATTAGGGTGCAAATTCTTTGAGGGAAGGAATCTGTTTTCTTCATCTTATTTAGCTACATAATAAGACCTCAATAAATATCTGAAAATTTAACAGATGAATGAATGTATAGGTTTCTTGGGTACTTTCTAACTTGTTTATCAGGACAGTTATAAATATGAAACAGATAAAATGAATAATAATTGTGACTGAATAATTGTCCTGAAAATTATAGTTTTATTAAAATTTTAATATTGGATTTATAGTTTAGCCATAGATTTTGCCATATGGTCTATCAGTCACTCTGAAGAAGGTCATTCTTAAACTCTCCTAACCATAGACCTAGAACCAAAAATATTTGATTTCAGTAATGTCATACTTGGAGGTGACCCTTGACAATGGTAAACTGTTTGAAATAAAATCAGGGTTTAAAAATAATTAGGTGGTAATAGGAGCCATCAGGAAATGGAATGCTGGCTGGCAGTGCAGCCAGACTCATAGTACAGAGATGCAAATACTCTTCAAGAGCGGCATCTAACATTCAAGTACTAGAACAAGTGTAAGATGGAGCCACTGAGGTTCCGATACTTGTATTCAATGTATGAGTTTTGTGGAACAACTGGCAAGATATGTATAGATCATCTACCTCTTTATTTTCTCAGTGAAAGAAAATAAATGACATAAGTCTATGTGAACCCAGCATCTGATTTATAGTGTAGAGGCTCATATATTAGAAATTTATGAGTGAGGAAAAGGACAAGATTCATCATTCCAATGGTAACACCTGTTTGTTGACTCAGCTTTCTGTAAATTATATGTAGGTAATTTTATGGAATTTTCAGATTTCTCCTGAGACAAAATTATCATGGTGGAAAGTTTCCAGATAATGTTAGGATCTTTGCAGTTATGCATATTTCTTATTGTTTCATTTTAAAATAAAACTTAGTACAAAGTTTTATAAAAGCACCATTTAGGAAAAGACGTCTTGAATAATTCAATGGGAAGCTTTAAACAGTTTTATTATAAACAAACTGTTTAAGATAAACTGTTTAAGATAAACAGAACCCTTAAATAGACTTTTTGTCTACTCTGATTTTAGTATAAAAGTCTACATCACAAATTTTAAAAACTCACGTCAGGAGTGTGGGTTTTTTTTGTTTTTGTTTTTTTAACATCTTTATTGGAGTATTAATTGCTTTACAATGGTGCGTTAGTTTCTGCTTTATAACAAAGTGAATCAGTTATACATGTACATATGTTCCCATATCTCTTCCCTCTTGCGTCTCCCTCCCTCCCATCCTCCCTGTCCCACCCCTCCAGGCGGTCACAAAGCACCGAGCTGATCTCCCTGTGCTATGCGGCTGCTTCCCACTAGCTACCTACCTTACGTTTGGTAGTGTATATATGTCCATGCCTCTCTCTCGCTTTGTCACAGCTCACCCTTCCCCCTCCTCATATCCTCAAGTCCGTTCTCTAGTAGGTCTGTGTCTTTATTCCTGTCTTACCCCTAGGTTCTTCATGACATTTTTTTTTCTTAAATTCCATATATATGTGTTAGCATACGGTATTTGTCTTTCTCTTTCTGACTTACTTCACTCTGTATGACAGACTCTAGGTCTATCCACCTCATTACAAATAGCTCAATTTCGTTTCTTTTTATGGCTGAGTAATATTCAGTAACATTGTATTTGGTATGCTTCCTGGTGTCCCACAGGGCCTCTGAGGAACTGTTCATTTTTCTTTTCTGTCTCTGTGTGTGTGTGTGTGTGTGTGTGTGTTCCTCAGGCTGGATTTGGATTGACCTATCTTAATCTCTTTGACTTTTTCTTATGCCAGCTCAAATCTGTTGATGAGCCCCTCTAGGGAATTTTTCATTTTAATTCCAGAATTTCTATTTTTTTTTCCTTTTATAATTTGTATCTCTTTGTCATAGTCTTCATTTGGTGAGAGCTTATTCCTATACTTTAATCTATTTTACATGATTTCCTTTAGTTCTTTGACTATATTTCTAGTAGTTGATTAAAAGTCTTTGTCTAGAGATTCCATCGTCTGGGCTTCCTCAGGGAGAATTTCTTTTGACTGCCTTTCCCCCCCCATTTATGGGCCATACTTTCACGTTTATTGTGATATCATGATTTATACATCATGTCATTTTGTTGTTGTTGTTGAAAACTGTACATTGAATATAATATAATGTGGCCACTCTGGAGATTGGACCATCCCCACCCTCCAGGGTTTGTTTGTTGCTGCTGTATTTTCTTATTGTTATTGCTACTTTTTGTTTACTAACTTTCCTAAACTAATTCTGTAAAGTCTATATAATTTGTTGTACACAGATACTGAAGTCTTTGCTCAGTAGCTTAGTTGTTAGCTAATGGCTGGACAAAGTATTGAGGCATGCCATGAGCACTCCAGAAGTTTACAACTCTGCTTAAACAGACCTTCTAAGTCAATCAGAGGTGAGAGGTAGATCCGTATCGGGTCTTTCCTGAGCAGGTGCAAAGCACTGCACATCTGTGTGGCATTTCTAAATCTACACGCCTATGTCAGAGCTTTTGAAAGCCTCCTATGGACGTATCACTTACTGTATTTTTTAAAAAAATTTTTTGGTAAGCCTTTTGTTTGCCTCAGGAAGCTTCTGTATAAAACTATAGCCCCTGATTGTTTTTGACAAATGTTATATGGACAGGGTATCTCACTGAGTGAGCTCTAATTCAGGTCAAACAAACAAACAAACAAAACATTCAAGGGAGGCATTTCCAGGCAGCTTCCATATAGGTCAAATAGTGACAACTCTAGATATTCGGGGAAACTCTAAACCTGTTCTGCCCCCTCTAGTGGATCATAGGCTGTTTGTTTCACAGCTACCATCATTGTGAGAACGCTGATTTTCAAGGCTCCCGCAGAGCAGGAGAGAAGGATATTAATACTGGGTAAAATAAAACCCTACATAGTTATTGTTTCTATTGAGAATCAACTGCTTTTCTTTAATAAATGTTCTATGGATTGTTGCAAGCCTTCAATAAATTTCCCGAGTTCGGAAAAAGTTGATTTCAGTGATTCTTGCTCATGTTGTATTCTCATTGCATTTATAGAGGAGCACATTTTTCGAGATCTCTATACCTGAATTCCACAAGTGCTTCTCCTCCACTATTTTTCTTGATTTTATCAGCGTAGTTTTCTCTTTGTTTGAGGAACGGGAGTATGCTATCTTCATAATAGGTTATAAAATTGGACAATATCTGCTTCTTAAAGTCCTGTCTCATGAGAAGCTATTAAAAACAAATTTGTGGGGCTTCCCTGGTGGCGCAGTGGTTGCGAGTCCGCCTGCCGATGCAGGGGGCACGGGTTCGTGCCCCAGTCCGGGAAGATCCCACATGCCGCGGAGCGGCTGGGCCCGTGAGCCATGGCCGCTGAGCCTGTGCATCCGGAGCCTGTGCTCCGTAGCGGGAGAGGCCACAACAGTGAGAGGCCCGCGTATCGCAAAAAAAAAAAAAAAACATTTGTGGTAAAATAAGTTTTGAGAAATTCTACATATCATTGTATTTGAGAGGCTCTCAACTGTAAGACATACCATTGACATCCCTTTGCAAGAGGAACAAGGCAGCTCTGTAATTTTAAGTGAACAGATCAAGTGTAATCAGCATCCTGGCTTCAAATGGGGGAAAATATTGTTCATTGTTGACTTGAAAAACCACTATAGAGTCTCTTCCAAAATATTTACATAGTAAAGTCACTGGGTAGCCCGACAGCAACAAGATCTGCTTGACCTGTGTTTATCCCAGGTATTTTTTTCATATTTACTTAAGTCCTTTTCACAGAATGCCCATTAATGCCTATTTTCTACAATGCCTATAATTTGCAGAGTGCCTATTAACTGCTGGAAGGACAAGTATTCTGGGATTTTAGGAAGTGCTAAACTAATCTAATCCTCTCAACCTCAACTCTTTCAGTTTAGTGAAGAAGAAATTGATGCTCTAAGAGATGGTGGGCTTGCCATGTCACCCAGTTAGTAGCAGAGGCGGGAGTAGAACCGAGAGCTCTTCTTTGGATCCAGCGGTGTTTACCTCCGTTGCCTCATCTTTCACTAATACCTCCCTTCATTTCCCTTTCCAGGGGGTGACGCAGTTTATGCTGTGACTCTTGAGAACCAAAGTGCTTAGAGCAGTAAGTGGGGCTGTGGGATTCTGCTGTCCACCGAGGATTTGGCCAGGCTTTTCACCTGGAAGAAAAACCTTTGTTCTCCTTAACCAAACATCAGGTCATTTCTTTCCAGGCAGTCTCCCAAGATTTGTATGTGGACAGTGCTTGAGGCAGTGGTGTGAGGGTACCACAGCTGATTATTTACCAGTCCCAAGATAAGGACTAACACCCTATCAAGTGAAGTAGAAGAGGTGGGTAGAGGAGCAGCGGACTGTGGATAACAGAAGGACCAAAGTGAGTTAATAGACAATGATGTCAAAGTGTCAGGCTACATTATACGTGGAATTCCCAAGATTTTAATGGTATTAGGTTGTGGCATCAGAAATACAGACTAGAATGAAACATTTTTAGATTATTGCATTTTGTTTTCATAGAGTGAGAAAATATTAATATTATATTAATACTTATATTAATATAAACATAGTGCCAGATACATAGTATATGCTTGGTAAATATTAGTTAATTCTAAGTCTTTACTTTTAGGCTAAGCATATATCATATGAAATGGTTGCTATCTATTTTTTAAAAATTAATGACAATATTAATGTATCTTCTGTCCCACAATGACTTTTGTCTCTCACTTACTGTTAGATTTCTATTTACCATTACTGATGTTATTATTGATGAGGTTGTTCTTACTCCTGCACGGAATTTCTTCCTAGCACTTGCTAGGTTCTCACTTCAATTTACTAATGGACTCATTTTTTTTATTGTGAACACACACTTAATATTCACTTAATATTCTCAGTGGGAGTCTAATTTCCTCTTTTTAGATGCTGTGATGGAGTGGGAACAAAACTAGGAGTCAGGAGATGCATTTAAGGTCCTATTTCTTCCCTGTGGTCCCCAGGCTAGTAAATTGCAGAGAAAGGGCTGACACTCAGGTGCATCTATAATTGTTCAATTCTCAGATTTTAACTCTCAGAGATACATTAACTACATGGGAATAAAGGAGAATGCTCTCCTCCAAGGTTCTCTGCCAAATACTTTTTGCCTTTTACTTACTAACCAGGAATGATTTATCTTTTCACTTGTGAAGCTACAACTCGTTTTTCTGTTTTTCTTAATTATTCTATGTCTTTTACATTCAACTTGTTGCCTTTAATATGCCTTGACATTGCAGAAGAGAGAAGGGTTTTATAACCCTAATTTGGGGCAAAAAGAGTGACCACGCCCTTGGGTGGGCTCATGGGTGGTATGACTGTCTTATGCAATGCTCTTACATATTACCCCAGGCTGTAAGAGGTCATCTCATATCTACTAATTGGGATACCTGCAGCCATATGATCTTTGATCTCAACCTACCTTATTATTTCATTCTTCTTTTTCTTGCTACTTCAGACTTGTGCTTACTTTTCTCAAACTAAATTTTAAAAAACCAGTGAATGAACTATTCCTTCCAGAAGATGCTATATTTCCATTGTCTCCGCTAGGCTGAAAGTTTACTGGCATAATTTCTGAGGAGGTAGTGAAATATTTGTTGTTAGGATCTGGCAAGAAATCCTAGCCTGAAAATAGACACTGTAGCTTAAGAAACTATTTGGGTAGGCATAATAAGGAGGGTATATGAAGATAGACTAGGAGTTCTAAGCACAGAATTTCAAAAATGTGGCATAATAAATCTTTTTCACTGAGAGAATTAGCATATATGCTAATATATATATATATATAATTTAATAATAAATTGGGAAAATTGACACATAGCCTAACATAAATAAAACTACAAAGTCTATTTGGGGGATATATTTAGAATTACAGCATTCAGTTTCTCCTTAAAGCCTACTATGAATAATTGACATTTTAAGGCTTATATAGAAACATATGTATCTCTAAAAAAGGAGAGAATGGAAGAGGACTGACATTTATTACATTTTTGTTGTTATGTGCTATGTAGTATCTCCTTTAATTCTTGTGTCAACTTGATGTGTAGGTGGTATTACTGATTTTACAAACTCAGATTTGTTAAAAACCTCTTCCCAAGGATATATAATTAGTAAGTGCAATTTAATTCTAGCTTAATCCAAAGCCATATGTTCTACTCGGAAATGTCATTGCATTTCTAAAAGCTTAAAAAAGGAGGGAGGGGGAGGGAATGTGTGTATATATAGTATCAAGAAAGGAATTATTTCACTGAGCACTGAAAGAATTTGTATCATAAAGAAAACACTATAAAACATGAAAATAAGAAAAAGTGACATATAAAGAAACAAGCAGTAATACATTTGGGTAGGAAATCTGCTTTTAATATAAACTTCAATTTGATATACTTATCTTTACACTGTGCTCCAAATTATTCTCTATAGGCAAAGTCATCCAGAAAATTAAAGGCGGCATATATGATAAACATAAAAATTAAAATTTTGACAGAATAAAATAAATAACATTTAGTAATTACATTAAGCATGTTTTCAATCCCATAGTATGCTATTAAAAATAGAACAACTGTTCAAAGCATGCTGCCAGATTTCTTCAGAATGATTTGTTTTGAAATGTTGACTAAATATCCCGAAACTGTATATCAACTTTAGTATAATTAAACATTCTTCAGACCAAAAACATAGCTTTTTCTATATTCATAAGCATAAATTATACATGACTCCCCTTCATATTAGTACATAAAGGTTTATCCACTTGTTAACATTTAAAATGATGTTCTGAAAGTTTCTGCTAGTTATATAAGGCTTTATAATTTATAAATTGCTTCCACATATTTAATTCCCAAAAATTAAGCTGTTAGGGAAAATTTAGTCTTACTATTCTTATTGTACACTGTAAGTGTTCAACACATATTTACTTAATAAATATTTATACATTCAGTATTTACTTAATAAATATTTACTAAATGAATTGAACGAATGAATGAATGAATGAATGTAGTTCAAACCGGGTAAGTGACTCGAAGATTACTTGAGCAGCGGCCAAGCCTCAGTCTCCTCTTCTGATTATTCAGAGCCCATAATGTCTCTCAAACACAGACAGATGTGTATAACAAATGATTTATTGGTATACACAGCAAAACACGATACATTCAACGACGTTGAATACGTTCAGTGTGTTGTTCCTCTGTAGTAACGATGGTTCCATCAGAGTTAAAGTGAATATGGTGCATTCACACAGCATTTACGTCAGTCCCTGCACACGCATGTGTGATGCACTGCCTCAGGCATTTGTGTTGCCGTTTTGCACTGAATAAACCACTCAGGAAGAAAGAAGAGGGTTCTCATCTGTAAGCAAAACTCTTATCTTTATTAAGATCTTGTTTATCTAGACTTTATGGCTACTCTCTCGTTGCTTGTTCTTTCCCCCACCAAAGCTGCTTCATTTCTTACATTCCCACAATTATGGGGAATAATGGGCTACCCCCTGTACGGGCAGTCCTGCTTCACTAAGGCTGGACACCTAAGTCAGTTGCCATACAAGAAGGTTATGCCAAAGTTCAGTTCAGAAACTTGAGATCGGTTACTTCTGTCTCTTATTCCTGTTGTCCTTGGCTACTCTGCCTTGCCCCACTGCCTCTATCAAAATAAAATCTTCTCATGTATTTGTATTCTTAACGGCTGTTGACATATTTCCCAGATCTTTCCACTGTGGCCTATGGAACAGGAATCTGATTTGCAAACTGATCATTCTTCAGTGCTACTCAAAGAACACTCTCCATGCCTTTTTTGCCTTATTTGAAATGGTTCCTAGAAGACATTGCTTCCCTTTTAGCCTTCACCAGGGAAAGCTGCTCTTTCCAGTTGCCACGTGTCAAGCACCGTGAGATAACATTAATATTCTACCTGAAATTCTCCTTCTTTTTAGGCTTATGCCATTTGTCCTGTTGTCCTGTGTCTTTCCTTGTCACTATAATCTCATCAGTCACTGCTGTTTTTTCATGTGGGGTGCTGACATTTGGTTCATTGGTTTCCTCTCTACCACACTCTTAGCATTAGGAAATTTTAACTTTCATCTGGGGTATTTATCCAATGTCCTACCATTAAAATTCCTTGGCCCTCTCAAGTCTAGTGCTCTTCTAAGGAAGTGTAATTTTTTTCCTCATCAAATGTGAAGTAGCATCCTACTCTAAGATCTTAGATTACTATAATCTACAATCTACCCAAACCTTCTACCTTTCAGATTCTCTATTTCCCACTAAACTCACACTTCAGTCTTCCTTTGGTACCCAGACACTTCACTACTCCTTTTTCTTCAAGTATGCCAGACCACAGCTGGCTTCATGCTTCAACCTAAAGTCCGTGCTACGTAGAATAGTGATGTTCATCTCTTGGGAACTTGTAAGAAATGCAGTTTCCTTGGCCCCATCCGACATCTACTCAGTCAGAAACTCTAATAGTGGACTCCAGTGATCTGTGCTAATTCTTTTTGTTTTTGTTTTTCATAAATTTATTTATTTTTTTCTGTGTCAGGTCTTCCCTGCTGCACACGGGCTTTCTCTAGTTATGGCGAGCAGGCGCTATTCTTTGTTGCGGTGCACGAGCTTCTCATTGTGCTGGCTTCTCTTGTTGCAGAGCACAGGCTCTAGGCGCATGGGCTTCAGTAGTTGTGGCTCATGGGCTCAGTAGTTGCGGCTTACTGGCTTTAGAGCACAGGCTCAGTAGTTGTGGTGCACGGGCTTAGTTACTCCATGGCATGTGGGATCTTCCCGGACCAGGGATCAAACCCGTGTCCCCTGCATAGGCAGGCGGATTCTTAACCACTGTACCATAAGGGAAGTAACAATTTGTTTTAAAAGCCCTCCAGGTGATTCTGATACACTTAAAATTTAAGGGAACCACTAATATAGAGCATTAATTCAACTGCTTTCTTGCCAGAACCTCTAATATCTTTGGGTGGTAAAGGACATTCAAATGTGAATACATCATTATTTTACTCAAAGCCCCTCTATGTGTAAGATTTCTAAAATTTTACCAAGTTCTCCAACTTCATTCAGCATCTACTTTACATATAAAATCACCACCTTGAATCCAAATGTTGTTGTAGTTCCTATTCATCTAAATTTGAATTTTCTAAAACTGTCAAATACCAAATGCTTAATGATACTTCCAAGGGTGTTTCCCTTTATAACTCTCCTCTGTGGAGGATGCTGAGCGATGCTAACTTGCTCAAGGTCATGTGTATGAGAAGGGGTTGAGCCAGAATTTGAACTCAGGTCAATTTGAGTACAAAACCCATGCTTTTATATCTTGCCTCTAAATTTGGTGAAACAGACGTTGCATTGCCATGTCTCTTTACTCTAGCTGAAGCAGTATTTACCATTGAAGAATTTTTTCAAGTGAGTTATATAAAAATCTCTTATCAAATAACTTCGATAAAGATCAGGTAAAAAAGGTCTCTTTGTTATAAGACTTCTAAGCGCCCTTAATATGCTGGTGTGTATTTTGATCCTCCAAGAGGCCGATGGTATATTGCTGTTGAAAAGTCTTTGATCAAGGAACCGTCTGTTTGTGGATCATCTATATTAACAGCCTGTAGGACTAGTGTTCCAAGAGCTGCTTTGGAAAACTTGGGCTTAATCTATTTCCTTTCTCTTCAAAAAATGTGAAGGTTTATCTCCCTTGACGCCCTTATTTCACTTTCTTTGATCTTCTGTTTTATTTCCCCGCTCTTTTTAACTAGAATACTCATGTCCCCTTGTCCTACTACACACTGCTCTTCTGCCTCAGGGATGCATTCAGAGGAATTACATTTAGTGTTTAATATTATGCACCAAGCATTAAAAATATAGGGTAGGGGCTTCCCTGGTGGCACGGTGGTTGAGAGTCCGCCTGCCGATGCAGGGGACACGGGTTCGTGCCCCGGTCCGGGAAGATCCCACATGCCACGGAGCGGCTGGGCCCGTGAGCCATGGCCGCTGAGCCTGCACGTCCGGAACCTGTGCTCCACAACGGGAGGGGCCACAACAGTGAGAGGCCCGCGTACCACACACACACACACACACACACACACACACACACAAAAATATGTATATATATATATATATATATAGTATACATGTAAATATGCACTACTTCATGCAAATCTCATAATAATTTTGTGACAATTACGTTAAATTACAAATGTTATAGCATCACAATATGTGACATGTATATATCCAATCCTGAATATTCTGTGTTATGGTAGCAGTCTGTAGAGCATGACTTTCCTGCCAAACCCATGCTGGACGTAAAAATTATGACTGTGATTTAGATGGGATCTTCCTGCAATCCACGTATATATTCATAACACTATCTGGAGGGGCATTTTGCCCTAGTTTTTATTTAAGATCAGAAAAAGTTTAAATTGAAATGACTGAATTATGAAATGAGAACATACACACTATTAAACAGTTAACTGGTGTGTCACTGCAGTCACTATATACTCTGAATGTAGCTTCGATATTAATTTCAGTTAATCCTCATTAGAAATTGGTCAAACCGCAAGGGAATTGCGTTTGATGGACTTTTTTTCCTGGTCCAGCACATGACCTCTTTTCCTTTCATTGTGCAGGTTCTGCTGATCTTCTTCTTTGTGTTCCATGCTCTTCTTGTCCTGCACTCGTCTACTCTGGTATGTTTGCTCAGGGCACTTAATGTCAATGTCAGGTAATGACGGACACCACTTGCAACTACTTGAAGTTCAGATTTTTTTTAAATACATAGTCCTCGTGACCTATAATGAGAAAAGGATTTTCCTCCAGCTGCTCTGCATGATGTTTTCTCTTTGTTTTTGTGATTTTCATGGATCTCAGGCCCCTCACTGAGTATGTAGTCTTTTGTGCTGAGGAAGTGGGAAGAGGATTTCAATCCCCTTCTTCCTATAGCAGGAAAATTACTTTTAGATACATGTGAGATGAGAACATATACCCCCCTTTGTGCAGACCATGGACTCTATGACACCGTTAAATATGTCTTAGAGATACAGCATCTCAAAACAATTCCACATCCGTGGACATGAGGTTACTCTATGGGCTGGATATATAAAGATGAACAATTCTCAGTATCTTCTCTCAAGCATGTTACAGAGGGAAGTAAAGGGTCGAGTGTGCCCTTAGCACTCATAGAATCATAAGATATCAAAATAAGAAAGAATTTGAGAACCATCTACGTCTCTTCCCATCTCACGCTCGTCTCTTCTCTGCAATAACCCCACCAAACAGTTCACTAGCTTCTGTATGGGCACCTTGAGTAATGCGAGTACACCACCGCCTGTGCTCTGCTCTAGTTGCTCAGTGACCCAATCATTCTGTATTAAGAAATCACCTAAAGAAATAATTTCCTCAATGCTGTGTAGTTATCAGAATATTATTATGCTCACTGCACATGTTTTATAATAAAACTTGGAAACTGATTTATAATAAAACTTGGAAAATGTAAAAAATGGAAACAACCTAATGGCCAACAAAAGAGGACTGATTTTAAAAAATTACAGCAATCTATATAATGGAATAATGTGCACCTGTTATAAAGAATGAGATATATATTAACTCGATATATACATAGATTTGTACTGATATTAACTGAATCCATCTATCTATATTGATATATACTTTGATGTGGAAACAGTTTTTACAATATTGTTACATAAAAAAGTGAGTCACAAGACAGTATACTAGATACAATTCTTTTTGTTATATATAATGCATAGACACATACACAATCATATACAGATGATTCTTGAACAACGTGGGAGTTAGGGCAACAATTCTCTACGTGAAAATCCGCATATAACTTCACAGTCAACCCTCCGTATCTGAGGTTTCACATGTGTGGAGTCAATCAACCGTGGATTGTGTAATGCTGTAGTGTGTATTTATGGCAAAAAATCTACATGTAAGTGGACCTGCGCAGTTCAAACCCATCTTGTTCAAGGGTCAACTGTATTTACATCTGCAGAATACTGTCTGGATGGCTAAAAAAAATGTCTTGAAAAGCTATCTGCACCCCCATGTTCATTGCAGCATTATTTACAATAGCCAAGATACAGAAAAACCTAAGTGTCCATCAATGGATGAATAAATAAATAAAATGTGGTACACACACACACACACACACACACACACACACACAATGGAATATTATTTAACCATAAAAAATAATGAAATCTTGCCATTTGCAACAATATGGACAGAACTTGAGGGCATTATACCAAGTTAAACTACTCAGACAGAAAAACAAATACCATATGATCTCATTTACACATGGAATCTAAACAAAACACCAAGCTCATAGATACAGAGAACTGATTGGTGGTTTCCAGAGGCAGGAGGTGGGCAAAATGGATGAAGGTGGTCAAAAGGTACAAACTTCCAGTTGTAAAATAAATACGTCCTGGGGACGTAATGTACAGCCTGGTGACCAAAAACAAAAAACAAAAAACACGTGAATTTCTGATGTTGTACAAAATGTTTAAAAGCTACTTTAAAAGAAATTACTTTCCTAGTTTGCTCCAAAATCTGAATCTTCATAGCTTCCTTCTTTCTAGTTCTGTTTTTTTTGTATCACAAGCAAAAATTGTATCCCTCTTCTACGTCATAACGGTACCATTGCAGGAGCGCAAAGATCATGTGGTTCTCTTTCTTAGTCCTTCAAATGTTCTTTGCATGACATACAGGCATATTGCCCTTCAGACTAAGAGATCAAAATGAGTAAATCATTCATGTGGTTTATATTAAATAAAGGCCTCCAGTGAGTCAGGAACTGTGCCAGAGAAGGACACATCACTGTCACAGGTGACAGAAGCTACTAGATGATGAAGTCACACTATAAATATTACTTACATGCAATAATGATGATTATCATTATATAAGCATTAGTTTGAGATAAGTGCATGCAGCAGGGGGATCCTAGCTTGACTACTGGGCACAGGGCCCTGAGAAAGTGATATTTAAGACCTGAAGGAGTAAGTGAGAGAGAGGAGTTGGCAGGGTTGGCTGTGCTCTCCTCCGCGGCTCTGAAGCTTCCCCCCCACCTACCCTCCCGTCTCTGCCAGTGAAGTTTCCTAGTGTGTGGAAACCTTTCCTCCTTCACAGCTCCCTCCCACTGGTGCAGGTCCCTTCCCTATCCTTTTGTCTCTGTTTTTTCTTTTTTCTCTTGCCCTACCCAGGTACATGGGGAGTTTCTTGCCTTTTGGGAGTTCTGAGGTCTTCTGCCAGCGTTCAGTAGGTGTTCTGTAGGAGTTGTTCCACGTGTAGATGTATTTCTGATGTATTTGTGGGGAGGAAGGTGATCTCCGCGTCCTACTCCTCCGCCATCTTGAAGCTCCACATAACGTATTCTTGAAGTGTGGACATATCCCCTTGCCATCCTAGTCATATTTTTCTAGGAAAAAATAAGTTTTTTCTAATCAAGCTGTATGGACAAGTAGTTCCAGTTCTGAAGTAGGACACATGCAGCCTGACCCACCTTATGCTGCTCTAGTTTTCTCAATTCAGTTTCATAATTCCTTCCGGGAGAGTAATTGTGTACATACCTTGCAGGTATTTCTCATTGGCCATATTTGGAGACAAGCCAATCTATTTTAACAGCCCAAGATATTTTTGTGCATTATATATGCAAAAATTCTTTTATACAGATACCAGAAGTTGATATAATGGCAGTAAAATATGGTATATAGAGGTGGTACTCTAAGATCAGTGTCACTGTAAAGGTTCAGATGGAGTATAGGAAAGCATTAAAATCCCAGTCTTTCTTTTGAACATGCTGTGCTATAGATTCATCATTAAGCACATCTTCGTCTGTTTTCTTTCTGCCTTACAGGTCTGTGAAGCAGGCAGGAGAAGTTGCAAGTGGTCCTTAAAGAAATGGCATTATTCAAATCCTTACGTATAGTTCTAATTTTATTTACTACGTGTAATCATTTAGAGAATGGTTATTTTTATAATATCAATAATAAACAAGTACTCTTGTAACCAGGGGTGCCTAAGTGTGTAATCAGAGAACACTAACTCTGGCAAAGCATTCTGGGGAGGTCAGGCTGCCTACTGCCTTTCGACATGGTTAGTGTCCTGGGTTTAGATTACTTTATACCTAGTTATTAAGATTACTATTTGATACTTTAAAAATTGCCTGATTCAAATAACTTTGCTTAAATTTTTTCTGTATTTTAACTTGTCTAGGGTTTTCTACTTCTTATATTTTTATAATATTTTCTCGTTTTTTAGATTAGTAAACATTGTACTTACCCACACGTGCCAAGACAAGCCATTTAGGTCTCTCCAGGAGTTAGCTGTTGGTGTCGTCACCTGCCATATGTGTTTCTGTGCAGCAGCAAGAGGCGTGTTCTCCACCACTGCTGCTTCTTCCTCTGACTATCTTCCCTGTTCTTATCAAAATAAATAATTGATATGTTAATTCAATAAAGCAGATCCTTAAGGAATGAAATGCATGGCCCAAAGCATATGCAATGAAAACTGTTTGACCATTTATCCGATTATTGAACCCAATTAAGGTTATCCATTTTAAATTTGATATATGCTCGCTTTTGGAATGTGTTATGCATTGATGCTAAATGAATGGAACTAAGTAAATTTGTTGAGTATCTTACTGTCTGTTTTATCTTATTTGTCTTAATCTAAGTTTACTTTCTGGACCTTTAAGGCATATGGTTAAATTATAAAACTGCGTGTATAACTGTCAAAGAGACAAACATTAAAGGCCAGAACATGGCTAAAGAATAAACAAAGAAATTCTGATTGTATGAATGAAGTCATAGTCCTAAATCAAGTAATATAATAAATTTTCTTAGTTAACATTTTTGTGTGCATGAGAACTCATGAGACTAATTTTCATCAAAGTTATTGTTTTTTGTGGGTAGAAACAAATTAAAGGCTTAGAAAACAGTATATTTTTAAGCAGAAAAGAGAAAAGTCATGAGAATAAGTTTATGAGACCACAACACGCCTGTATTTAAACATCCTTACCACGAAGAATATCTTCAAAAAAGTTCTGAGAATCCAAATGTTCCCCCTGTTGGGAATAGTCTTTCTTTAAAACATGTCACCCCAATGCCTTCATCTGAGCGTTACTTTCCTCCATCACATCCAACCATCACTTGGTCAGTTTTTGTCCTCCTCTTGTCCACAGACCATTTCTTGGAGACAGTCACCCTACTAACTGCCACATCGACCTCGGGAATCAGATCCACCAGGATGTCAGAGTGTATATTGCTGAAAATGCTACCACTGGACACAAATTAAGGTGGACAGATTTTAATCAGTGATGAACTGTTGCAATAGAGAAGAGAGTTCAGCATGAACTGAACTCAACTTCGATTTGTACAGAGGTGACTGGATGTTTTAAAGGGAGTGAGGGAGTAGGTATGAGGGATTGCCACTACTTGAGCCAGGTCCAGGGAATGGAAATTTGTAAAAAGCAGGAAGGGGGGTTGATCCATGTGAAAGTCCTCTGGGTTTGCTAACTGGCACTTATGGAAGTTTGACTTCTATCCTCCCTCAGAGACTGGACAACAGGGGCTCTATCTTCAAGTGTCAGCTGGAACAAACAGTAAATTCTTTTGACAACCTTGTGCTTTCCCAGATAGGAATTTAGGAGGTCATTCTCTGGATGCTGCCTTGACCTAGAAACTAGGTTTGTGTTTGTTCAAGTCTTTTAATGTGGGGGTAGGATGAGGTGGATCAAATCAGTTGTACTGAGAGTCTGCAGTTTTTATCGGCCAAGGTTGAGGCCTGGTCAAGAAGAGTGCTCAATAAAAGAGAACGAAATAATGCCATTTGCAGCAACATGGATGCAACTAGAGATTATCATACTAAGTGATAAGCACCATGTGATACTAAGACAAGCACCATACGACATCACTTATATGTGGAATCTAAAATACGACACAAATGAACCCATCTATGAAACAGAAACAGAATCACTGACATGGAGAACAGACTGGTGGTTGCCAAGGGGGAGGGATTTGGGGGAGGGATGGACTGGGAGGCTGGGGTGAGCAGATGTGAGCTTTTCTATATGGAATGGATAAACAACAAGGTCCTACTGTCTAGCACAGGGAACCCTATACAATATCCTATGATAAACCATCATGGGAAAGAATATAAAAAAAGAATATATGTATAACTGAATCATTTTGCCGTACAGCAGTAGTTAACACAACATTGTAAATCAACTATTCTTCAATTTAAAAAATTAGAAAAATAAAGAAGAGGTCTCAGGGGAGCCAGGCTAGATATATGCTCACTTTCAGAAGGAGAGACTCTTCATCGATGTCAACCGGCAGGTCTCTCTCTCACGCGCGCGCGCACACACACACACACACCCCCCACAATCTTTGCCCACACACACACACCACAATCTTTGCCCTCTTTTTTTTTGTTTTTCTGCCCTCTCTTCTTTGTCAACTCCAATAACCATTTTCAGAGGCCAAGGGCCAGTAAACAGCTGGAGCCCAGCACAGGAAATTTCTCCAGGTTGCTTTCCTATCTCCTCTTTCAAATGTCACACATGAAATCTGAATCTCTTGGCACTCACCCTGGCTCCCGTTACTCATTTTGTCTCTTTTGTGTTTCTTTTTTTTTTTTTTTGCAGTATGCGGGCCTCTCACCGTTGTGGCCTCTCCCGTTGCGGAGCACAGGCTCAGCGGCCATGGCTCACGGGCCCAGCCGCTCCGCGGTATGTGGGATCTTCCCGGACCAGGGCACGAACCCGTGTCCCCTGCATCGGCAGGCGGACTCTCAACCACTGCACCACCAGGGAAGCCCCCTTTTGTGTTTCTTAACAAACTCCAGAGTTATTGGCAGAGGTAGGCTTGAAAACCCCACACAAAAAGGGCTTCTAGAAATATGTTTAGAATGAGGGGAAGATGTTGAGTTCCGTTGGGGACATGTCGAACTCAGACTGGGGACGTAGCCAAGACTTTGAGTGTCATCAACATAAAGATAATCTGAGGTTTCAGAGGTCAGGGCAGTAGATGGCGTCACCCAGTGAGAGTGTGTGCTGCGAGAACAGGGCCTCAGGAACATACACACCCGCACTGAAGGGACTGAAAAAGTGATTTCAAGAGTAAGGATTTTATGTACGCTGGACAGAGTGGGTGGCCCACACACTGCTTCTAGGAAGGAGAAGGTCAAAAGCAATGCACTTTAAGGCCCCCGGTTCCTGTGAGCACAGCTGGATTTCAGGGGAGAGACAAGCATGGGCTCATTTGTGGAACAACCTTTAGTGGTCTCGTTTAAGACTGTAGAAACTTCCTGTGGGTAGCTGGAATAAAAAGCAGCTGTATGGGGGGTGGTGTGTAAGAAACTAGTATCCCTTATTTAGGAAGAAAAACTAAGGCATTACCAATTTGAGGTGTTTTTAGTTAGGGTGTGGAGACGTCTACCTTGCAAATTCCTTCTTCTTTGGTTAACAACTAAGGCCTTCGGAAAAGACTTAAGAATGAGTCCTGCTACAACATTTTGATCTTCCTTTTTTTTTTTTTTTTTTTTGGCGGTACGCGGGCCTCTCACTGTTGTGGCCTCTCCCATTGAGGAGCACAGGCTCCGGACGCGCAGGCCCAGCGGCCATGGCTCACGGGCCCAGCCGCTCCGCCGCATGTGGGATCTTCCCGGACCGGGGCACGAATCCGTGTCCCCTGCATCGGCAGGCGGACTCTCAACCACTGCGCCACCAGGGTAGGCCTGATCTTCCTTTTTTTCTTCAAAGTAATTAAACGTAAGTTTTTAATTGGTTATAAGGAAAATAACCATCGCCTGAAGCTGCTGAACCCGGAGTCTTATAAGGCATTCTTTGGGGGTGGGGCGGTGGAGGAGAGCCTCAATCATTTTCCTCGGTCCTAGGGACAGAGTTGTTCCTTTGCTATAAATCAGGTATAAATATTTGTTGGTTTTTCAACTTGCTTTTGGCTCTCTTACCACTATTTTTTTGTCTGTTTGATGGCTTCTTGTCTCTTTTGAGTCTTTGGTGTTTATAGAACCGATCTCCACAAAGCCAGCCTAAGTGGATTTGGGTGTGGGCAGAAGCTATGATTTGACAACTCTTCTGACCATTTTCATCATTTAAGATGTGTCTGAAGATGCCCGAGTGCTCCGTGCAAAATAGCAATAGTAGTGTGCCCCAGTATCTGAAAACTCCAGCCGATACACAGCAATTTTCTCTCCCAAACTGCCTCGCCGTGGCAAGGGCTGTGAATGACTTTGCAGTGTATATTGCTTCTTGGGGGAAATGGCCACGCGATGGCTTAAAATGGAGGCTCTGAAAGAGCTTGCAGCTGCCCTGGTGGACCTGCAGTTTCCAGCACAGAGCATTACAGCTGTGCCTCGGGGCCCTTTACAAACCACAGGCGTTTGACTGAATGACGGGCCTAAGGTTTTCCACCTGGCTCCTGAGTGAAAGAGGAACTACTGTGCTGGTGGAAATTCTATTACCCTATTTTGCAAAACTTTTTAGGTAAAGAGCGTGGGCATGTACAGGAAAAAATCCTTAGAGCGTAATCAAGATTGTATTATCAGTGGCTTAAATGGAGCTGTGTGGTTCATTGTGGAAAACAAACATGGATGTATCTGTAGTACATTATGAGCCAGGTTTTAGCATCTTCCGCATACTTACTGTTTGAACTTGCTGTGAGATGTCTTTCTTTGGGTCTGTGATAGAGGTTAGTATTGCTTACCCGATCTGGTGCTCTCCTTTCCTCCCTGGGCATGTGGAAAGATTTCCCAGCCCCTGCAGTTAGGCAGGGTAGTGTGCCTAATTCTGACCAATGGGCCAGCAGTGAAAGTGAATGCAGCATTTCCAGCCCAAGGCATTTAGTAGAGGTGTGAGTTAGCCACACACTCTCTCTCTCTCTCTTTTTTTCTGCTTCAGTGAGTCTGGATGTTATAAATTGAAACAGCAGAGAACTAAAGGTGTTTGGGTTCCTGACTATGTGCAGGGTTCCTGCTGACCTGTATGAACAGGTAATATGAGTGAAAACTAAATCTTTATCCAGCCAGGGACGTTAGGGATTTATTTGTTACTACAGCATAGTTTGCCTTATTTTGAATAATGCTAGATCAAATTCTCTCCTTGCAGAAGCTGATGGCTTCAAAATACGCAGTTCTAGGTCATACTAACTTAGGCTTGGTAGACATTCCTGAACTTAGAGCAAGTATGACTGATTTTGATCCTTTTAAAGAAACGATACCAGTTAGCTGTACTTTGAGAAAAGTTGATTGTAACTAGATGCATTCATAATCTAGATTGAAATGTCCATCTGGAATAAGCTTACCTTGACATATTCTAATACATTTTTTTAATGATCTCAAAGAATTTAGCACTTGTATATATCCATATTCGCAAGACAATCATGTCACTTCATTTAGGATTATATCTCATAAACCCTTCTGTGATTTGGGGTTTAAATGACCTTAGAACGTCAAGATAGGATCAAATTTCACATGGAAAATAAGGGAGCTGGCATCCCAAGGCTATGAGGTTTTTCAAGTAAAGAGGATATTACATTTCCATAGGTAGAGCCAAGCCATAGAACGCCAAGTTCGATGGAACTGACCTCGTAATTCCATATGTATTACTGATATGTTTTTAACACCTTACGTTCTATCTTTGGTTTGTTGTATTTGAAAGAATTGTATGCTTTGAAAAATGCTTTTGATACTGACAGCTATAATAGTCATCAGAAAATTAAGTTTACGTAGGGGATCTTTGCCAATGATAGCCAGATTTAAACATGGCCTTCATATTATCATAGAAGGAATATTATTATGCCAAAACAGGTATCTGTTGAAGGGAAAAGGCAAGGATAGTGTATTACAGTAATGAGGTCATATGGTTGGTTGTTCAGAAATGCACGTTTGAACAGGTACTGCGCTCTCTGAAGCCATGTAGATGTAGCTGATGGGACTAACCTCTCTGAGCGTCAGCACAATAACAATATTGTTTCTGCTGCTGCTGTGGCTACGATGCTAAGCAGGGTGCTCTGCTGTGCCTTGCATGCCTCGTCTCATTTAATCCTCCCCGCAGTTCAGTGAGGCTTAGAGAAGTTTAAGACCACACCTCTGCTATGGCATCAGTGTGGAACAGAGGATCAGTCCCAGTGTGTCTTATTAATCACTAGATAATATCCTAATTTAGTGAGAGGTACTGTCTTTGTCAGTTAGGGCTGCCATACAAAATACCATAGACTGAGTGGCTTAAACAACAGAAATGTATCTTCTCACAGTTCTAGAGGCTGGAAATCCAAGACCAGTGTGCCAGCCTAGTCTGATTCTGGTGAGGGCTCTTTTCCTGGCTTGTAGATGACCACCTTTTCACTGTGAAAGAGAGAGAGAGAGTTCTTTCCTCTCTTTGTCTAATTACAACGACACTAAGTCCATCATGGGGACCCCACCCTCATGACCACATCAAAATCTAATAACCTGCCAAAGTCCCCACCTCCAAATACATTGGAAGGTAAGTCTTCGTTTGACGTATGAATTTTGGGGGCACATAAAATTTCAGTCTACATTTAAGAAAGTGCTAAACAAATAGTAGCTATTACCATTTTTCATAGTAATGGTATTACTATTATTCATCTTCTTAAGAAATGACCGTAGAAATGTAGTCATCAGGTTTCTGGATCTTCAGACCTCGGAGGGTCTAACAGTTGGACATGAGCATTTTAACATATATCAGAAAATTAGAATTCAGTTTCAGTGCCACATTTTTCAAAATAACCTATTTGACTGTGAATCCCCATTGTCATCCGTAGCAGCTAAACTACGGAAACAACCTACGATGGCAGCCCGGATGTCCAATTGAACTCAATAAGGGTCAAGTTGTACTTACTCTTCTGACCCGAGTCATTCTCAAAATTAACTGTACTAGCTAATCACTTGGAAAGATTTTTTTTAAAACACTCAGGGTTGGGATCCAATCCCAAAGCTATTAACCAGAATATGTAGGGGTGAAGTCCAGGCACGAGTGTTTGTGAATCTCCTCTGCTGATTCGCCCAGGCTGGAAAAGCACCACTACCAGAAGCGCCGTTGGCAGTGATGTAGCTTATTAAAGAGAGTGGAAGACTCCGTTTGCTTTTCAAGCAAAAGTTACCCATACCTGTAATCTTCATGAAACAGATTTGTAGTTACACATTTTAAGATGATCTCTTGTTAAATTACTAGTTTTATTAGGAAGGTGTGTTGAGGGCTTGTCATTCTATCGTTTATCTCGTCTAATCTTCAGAGCATCCCTAAGCTGTTGCACTGTGATTGGCCCCATTTTATAGATAAGACAACTGAGCCACCGGGAAATGTGAGTTAACTCATCTGGGATGACGCGGGAGGTTCCAGGGCAGGTCTATGAGCCTTGGGACTGGGCTCCGCCAGGATGGGAGTGTAAGCCTTCCAGGCTTCGTTACCACTTAATGAAGTTTAGTCATGGGAAGATTGATGGTGGCGATTTTGAAAAATAACCTGAGGACACGCCATGCTGCTCATGGGGGTTACATTTCCAGCACATCCCCCTCCCTTGAATCACGGACAGCCACGAGCAGACACTCTCAGCCATCTTGAAACCGAATCCCCCCAAAACCAAATCCTCCTCTACCGAGTTTGTGATTAACATCTCTATCCAAAATGTTTTTCCCTTTCTTGTCCAACACCTGTGCCCTCAAGATTGAGGAGTATCAAAAAGGGGGGATTGAAACCAAGCAAGACTCTGTGGGGCTTTCCCAAGTACAGAAGCCCCGCTGTGTCCCCCGTTTCTTGTTTGTAGGAAAAAGGTTTCCGCCTCCCAGACCTTCCCTGAGTTCCAAAGGGCAGATTCAACCAGTTACAAACTAGGGGAGTGAAGGAAGGCAGGGAGAACGAGTAGTGTAGAGATGGGGCCCGGGCCTGGCTCCTCCTGGGGGATCTGACACACATCTCAGAGTTCTCCCACAGGAGCTCAGGCCCCCACCCAGGGGGAGGATGGTAACCTCAGGCTGAGCATGAACCTGTGGACCCCAGACGGGCTGGAAGCAGAGGCTGATGATTGAGACTCCTGGAACACCACCCTGTCACTGCACTACCAAACAATCAGAGGAAGGCGACACACCCTGAAGCCCTCCGCCCATACTTTACCTATAAAAACTCTTTCCTGGGAATTCCCTGGCAGTCCAGTGGTTAAGACTCCACTCTTTCATTGCCAAGGGCCCGGGTTCAATCCCCGGTCGGGGAATTAAGATCCCACAGGTTGCACGGCGTGCTCAAAAAAAAAGAAAAGAAAAGAAAAAAGAAAAAAAGGGAAAACTATTTCCTGAACCCATCGGGGAGCTTGGGTCTTTCGAGCGTGAGCCGCCTGTTCTCTCTGCGCGGCCCTGCAATAAACCTTCCTCTGCTCTGAACTCCGACCTTGTGGTTTGTTTGGTCTCACGGTGCACCTGGCACATGAACATGGGTTCGGCAACAATTTGGCTCTGAGAAGCTTCTCTAGGGGTGATTCTAACTCATGATTGTGTCCCCGGGGGTAGCCCTGTGTTTGCACGTAGGAGACCCCCTAAAAACTAAATACATGTACAGGAAAAAGAGCCTTGGGTATTTTCCTAAGCTTGGCTCTCCCTTGGGGAAACAATCAAGAAAGAGTTTCACCTCCCTGGAAAGGAAGTCACCTCATCGTCCCACCTTGAAATCCAGCAGCAAGGCTCCTCCAGGCCATACCCTGACTGCTTATATCGGAAGGACGGATGACAAGAGCAAACAAAAGAATATTCATAATAAGATTAATACTCTGGTTGTTAGTTCAAAATCAACAGCATTAAACCAGAGAGCCGTAACTACAAGGTATAAAGCTGTTTGTCGATGGGGTGAGGCCTCAAATGCCGCAAGAAGAGAAGCAGGTTGTGATGTTAAGAAAACTGCTCCAATGGTCATGAACAGGTCAGGCCAGCCTGGCACCCTGAACCCTGGGCTTCCGGTGACTGTAAATATTGTAGCTGAAGGCATTTTGCTTTGTAACATATGTTGGAGAGGCTTAAGGTTTTTTTTGATGTGTTCAGTAATAAGAAGAGTACCCATATTTAGTACTTACGGTGAGACAAACTTTGTATCGAGTGTCTTCCATGCACTGACCCACTTATTTCCTCAAAGCAAATCAATCAGTTAATATCTTCCTCACTTGATGGATGAGGGATTGGAGACTTAATGCTCTATGTAATCTCTCAAGCCAAGAAGTGGTGGAGCCAGGATTTGAACCCCGATTGTCTGATGTGACGATTATATTATCCCCTCTTCCTGAGCACACGGAAGGGCGTCGGCGTGGCTACAAAGAGCAAGTGATTGGATGTATGGCGGACCACGGTGTGCCCCCGGTTTTCCCGTCCCCCCCTGGGAAGAGCCTCCTCTCCCACTTTTCCCTTTGTTGGATGAGGCTGAGTAGTATGGGATTCAAAGTAAATATTCACAATTGTTCTCTGGTCTTTAGAGAGAGATTTTCTAATTCTCTTCAGTTCTTTAGTTGAGACTTTTGCACAGACTTCACATTTGTGTACCATTCCAGGCAGGCCGAGGTTGTACAGGTATTCAAAAGCAGGCTGTGGATGGAAGGTGTGGTTGGTACCTCCCTGGAAGCCAGCAGGCCAAACTCTTTGCCGCGCAATGAAAGCAAAGGGTTTCCCGTGTGGAGCCAGAGCCAGGCAGCTTTGAGCTCTGGTCAGTCTAGAGAAAGAGAGGACGGCTAGTGCTGGCACACCTCCCAGCTTGGTACCTCATTCCCTGACAGTCCTGCCTGCCTCTGACCAATCACATCTCATTGTTTTCCCTTGAAAATCATGGTGAAATACTTAAGAGTTTTTGTTTCCGTGTAGACGTTAGTGCTGCATTAAAAAGGACGTTTAACCGGGAGAGAGGGGGAATGACTTCCGGAGCGGATACCTGCCATTTCGCTTAGTCCCCTGCTCTGGTTGAGCGTCTTTGGCAAAGGCAGAATGAACTCTTAGAATTGTCCCTTGATTCTTTTCTAAAATTGCATTTCAATAGAACAGATCATCTTTAGGGAGAAAAAAAAAAAAAAAAAAACCCTTGTATGTTCTGATCACAGATGCATGGGAAACACACCAAATTTGCTTTCACTACAAGTTGAAGGTCTTCATCTGCCAAGTCGATTGGTTCCAAAAGCAGGTTCACTGTCGCCTGCCAGCGTTCCTCATATGAGCTGGCAGAAGCCAAGCAACACATTTATGGCATCGGCTCCGCATCTCTGCATTGGAATCTCGTTTAGTGGAGCGTGAGGGGATGAAAAGGAACAGGGGAGCTTAAGTTGGTCTGAACTACACGACAACACTCGCCATGAAAATCAAACCAGATCCTCGCTGGGGGTCGCCCGTCAAATTCCCTTCCTGTTTTCCTTTTCATGCTCTTTGTTTTGTTTCCCTGATCCTTTGACCGCGTGGCTCTCATGGAATCGGAAGTCAGGCAACACCACAGAAGAAAGCGAACTGAGCTTGTGGTGTCCCTGACTGAGCCAGACCCCAGAAACGGTGGAAATCCACAGACCAGCGAGGTTTCGAGTGATGTGTGGGCCTCCTCGCTAGGAGCCTTTGCAAGGTTTATGTTTATTATTTCACTCATCTGTCAGCGACATTGATTTTGAGGGTTAACCTTTCTTTTTTCAGAGCCATTAAGTAAACACACTTCCAATAATCCACAAGATCTAGCTTTACAGGGTGTGAAATATTAGACTAATACTCTCCCCTCTCACAGACATTAAAGTTCAGTCATAACCAGTCTGCATTTGAGATTCTTCGTTTGTGAAAGACCCTGAGACTGATGAAGGTCATCGTCAGTGGTGTGGAGGTTAATAATAATCAGCCTGATCTCCCCTAATAAAAGGCTCTGATTTATAGTATACGCCTGTCACGTAGCGTCCTCTCTCTATGGCTCATTTCAAGCACCAGTGTGTCATCACTGACCGCACAGTTGGGAAGAGATGCATGAATAGCTCTCGCCAGGTGCCGTGAGCTCCCTTCAGCTCGCCTCTCCGGCTGTCTGGAGAGCTGCTGCATGGAGACGCTGGTGCCCTTGGGCCTCTTGATGGGCAAATTGGGAGAAGGGGAAACTGATGACTCCGTGCCACCTACCTACGGAATTGTCTGTGAGATCCCTTACACCTTCTGTGCTTTCTGGGTTAACGCTTGTAGCTGGAGGAAAATTAAAGGAAAATCAAGATGTGTGTCTCTCTCTCTCTCTGCATGACTATTGAAAAAACTAAGAAGAGGTTTCCAATCTGGGGCAGTGAGAGTTGACCATTTGCAGTTCAACTGGGACTGATTTCACACGTGCTCCCTAGCTCTTAGATGAGGAGGTAATTCTATGGTCGCAAGTGTGCTATGTGCTCCCAGTTCAGGCCAAACCATGCCCAGCGAAGCATTTGTCTGTATTATATAAGGTAAACTTATTAAGCTCTGACCTAATATCTCAGTCCTATTAGCCACGAGCCGGCGACCTTTCTCACTACCATCTGAGGTAGCTCCGAGTAGGAGAAAGAATTCCCCAACCCGTCTCTCACTATCAGTTTTGTATCACTGACCTCCTAGGCTAGGCAACGTTCCACGCTTTTAATGGACAT
This sequence comes from Aethalodelphis obliquidens, assembly GCF_003676395.1. Lineage (NCBI taxonomy): Eukaryota > Metazoa > Chordata > Mammalia > Artiodactyla > Delphinidae > Aethalodelphis > Aethalodelphis obliquidens. The sequence goes on along the minus strand of NW_020837977.1, from coordinate 7,838,029 downwards.
TATCTCTCAACCTCTTTCAACCACGTAAGGTAAAGATTCTCTGCATTTTATAAATGAAACTAACTGGACCCAGTGAAATTAAGTTGCCAACGTTTACACTGATCATTAGAGCAGGGCTGGGATTCGGAGCCCATTCTCTCTGAAGTCAAAGCCTTTCCGTCTCTTTCTAAGAAGTATTGTCTCTTGTGTATATTGATTTGTATAAAGTGCTTCTTTAAGCCAAATTCTGAGCCAGGAATAGAAATACCAGCCTTTTTCAAAATAATCAAGTCCAGAGGAGAGGAATTCCAAGGAGTACAGAGGGAGTGGAGGCTGTTCACTAAGGGCTCTGGCCTACGGATGCTCTGAGCTCCAGGGCCTCTCCCCCAGGGCTGGAAGGTGGCTCCTGCGACAGACATTCTCCCTGGCCTGGGGCCCATTGTCACAGTCAGTGGTAGGAGAAGAATACCGCACATTCCATCTGGGGTCAGGTTCTACGTCTGAAAGTGTAGTGATGCAGGCCTCAGAAACGATGAGTGATCATGTATGGGAAGGGAAGGGCAGGCCTTGAGTCCTCAGCTCCAGGGGAACCGCACAGGTTCTTTCTGTGTCTCCGAATCTCGATGAGCCGCCAAGGGCTAACACTGCCTCAAGTGGTAACTCAATGGCGTGATCTAAAGGCAAGCGATGATAACTTCGGCCACATCATTTATTCAACTACCATTTACTAGAGATCCGTCCACCCGGAGTGGGGGAAAGGGCTTATTGTTGTAGTTGGCATTATTTGAGGGATAGCTAGAGAAACCCTGGTTCTACTGAACACAACTTAGTAAATGTGGATGGAAAAATATCAGAACAAGGAGTTGACTTTAAAGTGTAGACTTAATGCTGTTGCTGACTTGTGTTATTTTGGAAAAGTTACATAGCTTCTCTGAGTTTTCATTTCATCTTTAAAATGTGATTAGTATTACCTAACAAGGTACTATAATAAGACTCAAATTAGTTATTATACATGCAAATGCTTGAAAAATTATTGATAGTTATGAAACATGGAAATTGGCATATATACATTGAATACATGCTAGGTGCCTGTAGAACGTGAAGAGATATGTCATAGTCTCTGACACCAAGCACCTTACAATTTAGTTACAAAGAAAGGGTACAAACACTTAAAAAGTTAAACAACACGAGGGATGAATAATATACAAACTCTAGAAATGCCATGCAGCAGTTCATGATTAATTTCCAAATGAATGCCTCTGTCAGTTGTCCTAGGAGCTTAGGGGAAGACAAAACAATTGATGAGTGTGATATGTAAAGTGTGTTGGAAGAGGAATTTTTTTTTTTTTTTTTTTTTGCGGTACACGGGCCTCTCACTGTTGTGGCCTCTCCTGCTGTGGAGCACAGGCTCCAGACGCACAGGCTCAGTGGCCATGGCTCACGGGCCCAGCCGCTCCGCGGCACGTGGGATCTTCCCGGACCGGGGCATGAACTCATGTCCCCTGCATCGGCAGGCAGACTCTCAACCACTGCGCCACCAGGGAAGCCTGAAGAGGAATAATTTGACAGGGGGAGAGAGAGAGCGAGAGGGGGAGAGAGAGAAATTGATAAGTCAGGGACAACCCAGAATGCATATTGAATATACAGGTGTACAGGACCGATCTTTGTTTCCCCAAAATTTGTAGGTTGAAGCCTTAACCATACATGTGACTATGCTGGAGATTAGGGCCTTTAAGGAGGTGACTGAGGTTAAAAGAGATCATACAGGTGGCACCCTGATTCAATAAAACTGGTGTCCTTATAAAAGAGGAAGAAATACCAGAGATGGCTTTCTCTGTCTCTCTCTGTCTCCCTCTCTTTGTCAGGAGGACACAGTGAGAAGGCAGCCATCTGCAGGTCAAGAAGAGAGCCCTCACCAACAACTGAACCCTGCCAGAACCTTCATCTTAGACGTTCTATTTTACTGTCCAGAACTACAAGAAAAAAATGTCTGCTGTTTAAGTTATCCAGTCTGTGGTGTTGTGTTATGGCAGCCTGAGTGGATGAAGACAACAGAAACTGCGTAAATAAAAAAAAGAGAGGAAGGAAGGGATACACAGTACTCTTTAAAAGTTGCTTTTGTGTTGGGTTTTTTTTTTTTTTTAAATTAACATTTTGGCCAGTAAGTAGATAACCTTGGAGTTTAATGCTTGGAAAATGATAGACTGAAAAAGACATAGAATAAATCAGGGTCAGGTTGAAAGTGACTTTGAATGCCACTAAGAAGTTCACATTTTACCCTGTAGCAAATGTGAACGCACCTCAAATTTTAAGAGCGGACAATATGCTCGGTAGTAAAGCAGCACTTTAGCAAGAATAATCCTGTGAGAGTAAGAAGGCTGAATTTTGAAGAGCAGAGACACAAGGCAAAAGGTTGTTGTAATAATTCTTTTAGAGTTTAATGCTAAGTAAAAGATCATCTTCAATCTATATCAAAAGTGAGCTTGGTAACTCACCACATTCCTGTATTTCTGCCAAGAAACTCAGCAAATGCAGCAATTAGTTCCATCTTCTCATTTATTTGTTTCCCTTACTTTATTACATGGATTATCTATTTTTTAATACATGTTTCCCCACTATCAGAATAAATATAGAGCGTTCCTATGGAAATTTTTGTAAGCTGAAATGGTGTGAAGTGAATAAGCAGTTACCTTAGGACGCATCTTGCAAATGAATGCGCAAAATAAATGAAGATAGAGCACAGACGCTCACAGACACTGTTCAGTTTCTGGCGGCTGGATGCTGAGATGCTGAGTGTATCCTGGGGAAGGGGCTTGGCGGGGCCTCTCTCACTGCTCGGGGTGCCGCCTCTATAAAGCCCCACTGCAAAGTAAATGCGGAGCGGTTTTCACTTTTCACCTTTTCTCGTAAAAGCAAAGATTCTCTTCAGATTTCTCTTGTTTAGCGAAGACAGGCACTAATGTAGGTCTTCCGTAAAAGTGAAGTGGCTAAAAAGAAGCTTCAAAAAGTGAAAGATACCTGTAGCTCTATTCATTAATTCAACAAATATGTATCAAAACCTACCAAATGTCAAGCTCTGTTCTAGGTGAATGAAGATTCCCTGCTCTTATGAGCACATCTTCTAAGAAAGAGAGACACACAATAAACATAATAAACCGGAAGTCATATATATTAGAAGTCATATAGTATGTAGTATATAACTATTATACACCTCAAGGTATACTGAAGAGCTTTTACATACCCTCTATGAAAACAAAAAGAAAAACTAGAGCAAGAAAAGTGAATTTAGATAGTGTCAGGGGAGAACAGATGGCAGTTTTAAATATGATGGTCAGGGTAAGCCTTACCGAAAAGGTGACCTCTAAGCAAAGACTTGTACTTGCATCTCATATTGTAAGTCAATATGAACATTCTTTTTAAAGAAGGAGGGTTTTAAGTAATACACAAAAAGAAAATTTCAGTAGTTAATCATGCAGTGATAGAGGCTTAGGCCAGTGTTTTAGTGGTGGGGAAAAGAGATCAATGTAAGAGAAATTGTTAATATAATTGATAGTTAAATGACTAACTCACCCTTCTCGTCTGTTCTCCGTATTTAGAAAGGTGAGTGAGGTTTCAGACGTTAATGAATGGAAGACTTACAGCTTCATTCATGGAGGTAGGGCTTTCAGTGAATGACGGTCATGCACTTGTGAAATCTATGACCCTTGCTGAAACCAAACCAAAAGAACAACAAAAGAAGAAAAAAATATAAAAGGAAATTTTATTTGCAGTGAAAATGGAAAACAGCTACTTCCCTAAACCACAGTCTTTGAAGAATGTCAGCCAAACATTCTGAAATTCAGATGAATCGAGGACGGTTGCTGAAAGCCAAAACAAATGAATATCTTCACATCTTGAATGAGGTATAGAGTTCTCTAAAAGTCCATGAGACTCCTCACAGAGCGTGGGTGGGCTGCAGTAATAAACATCCCTGTGAGATGTAGGTCTCTTTGAAATCTGGGCTCCTAAATGGCAGAAGTCATCTGGATGTGAAGTGAACTCAAGAAGAAACAGAAAGTACTAGCTCCTGATTAAAGCCAATGGGGCATACATTAAATACATTGAATAACCTATCAAACAATGAACAGGATGCTTAATTTTGAGCTACACAAACCTGTCTGGATCATCTGTTCACCTGAGGAGACATGTGCCACAAAGACATAGGATGAAAAATATACACGGATGTTGTGTGTAAGATAACACATCTCATTTCAAATTGCCAGTGGCCCCAGATTACTTCTGCTACTCTGTAAATTATTCTTGAACGAATAGGAGAAACAGAGCTATACTCATTCAGAAATGAGTCATAGGACTTGCACTTCTGTCTAATGTGGCTAACAGGGGCCAGACTTCCCCTTCACCAAAATATATGACACATGGGTTTTGAGCTGTTAGATACCAGGCAGTGAAAGATAATGTTCATGTAGAGTCAAGAAACAAACGAGGCCGGCTGTGACCGCCGTGGAGGCACTGCTGAGCTGGGTCGCTTCCCAGAGCAGGAGACTTGGAAGGGTTTCCAGTGCTGGCTGGGGCCGCCTGGCCGGTGGGGCAGGGCAGAAACTGCTTTAGAGGGGCCAGCTGGCTGGGTGGATTGGGCAGGGAAATTCCTCAGTGGAGCCCTGGGGAGGGGCACACGGGGTGAGCTAGGTGATAGAGAGTGACAGAAATGGTGGCTGCCAGTGCCAGGCCAGTGAGGTCAGAGTATAGTGAAAAAACAAATGGTGCCCACCAGCACCTCCTTCCCCAGAGAAAGATCTACCAGATCCCTGTCCCTCCAGCACATGCCCTAAAATTAGTCACTGTATCTCCATTTCATAAGAGGCACGTGCTTTTCAGGCTGCTGCCTCTGGGCTGGGAATCAGAGTGAGTGAATTTGCACTCAAGCCCCTCAAGACCAGAGTCTCAGTTTCCATAGCCCTAAGGTTCTCCCATACAGAAGCCCCGCTGGTTTTCAAAGGCAAACGTGATGAGAGCTCACCTTCCCAGTGCAGGATCCTCCAGGCTGAGGGTCCTGACATGGGGCTCAGACTCCCCGCTCCTCGGGAGGACCTCCATTGCTGTGATGTCCCTCCTGCTATGGTCACTGCTCCAGGGGCGTGGGTTCTACCTAGACCGCACCTCTGTCCCCTCCTACCCGTCTCGATGTGGGCTTTACTTTACATCCTTAGTTGTAGAAAATCTGTTCTGTTAGTCTTCATGTTATTCTCAGAGAGAGTTGTTCTATATGTAGTTGTAGTTCTGGTGTGTCCGTGAGAGGAGGCGAGCTCAGGATCTCCCTACTCCACCATCTTGATTTGATCCCTGGGTAAATGTACATTTTTCTTATCTACGTCTCTTTAAAAGATAATCAATTGTTAAAGGCAAAAACGTTTTTTAATGTATTTTGGGGTTTATAATGCACGTAGAATTAAAATAATGACAGACCACTGCTTACCCGTTATAACAGTTAAAAAAATTTTTTTAAAAAACTGACAATAACAAATGCTGATGAGGATAAAGAGCAAAGGGAACACTAGTCGTTGCTGGAGGAAATGCAAAATGGTACAACCACTTTGGAAGACAGTTTGGCAGTATCTTAGAAAGCTAGACTGTAGTCTTAGCATATAATTTAGCAATTCTGCTCCTAGATATTACCTAATTGATTTAAAAACTATGTTCACACAAAAACCTTCACACTGTTCATAGCAGCTTTATGTGCAAATCAAAACTACAATGAGCTATCACCTCACACCAGTCAGAATGGCCATCGTTAACAAGTCTACAAACAATAAATGCTGGAGAGGGTGTGGAGAAAAGGGAACCCTCCTACACTGTTGGTGGGAATGTAAATTGGTGAAGCTACTATGGAGAACAGTATGGAGGTTCCTTAAGAAACTAAAAATAGAGCTGCCTTATGATCCAGCAATCTCACTCCTGGGCATATATCAGGAGAAAAACACAGTTGGAAGGATATATGCACTCCAATGTTCATTGCAGCACTGTGTACAATAGCCAAGACATGGAAGCAACCTAAGTGTCCATCGACAGAAGAATGGATAAAGAAGTGGTACATATACACAGTGGAATATTACTCAGCCATTAAAAGCAATGAGATAATGCCATTTGCAGCAACATGGATGGAACTGGAGATTATCATACTAAGTGAAGTAAGTCAGACAGAGAAAGACAAATATCATATGCTATCACATACAGAATCTTAAAAATATATATATAAATGAACTTATTTACAAAACAGAAACAGACTCACAGACTTAAAGAATGAACTTATGGTTACCAGAGGGGAAGGGTAGAGGGAAGGGATAGATTTGGAGTCTCAGATTGGCATGTACACACTGCTATATTTAAAATAGATAACCAACAAGGACCAACTGTACAGCACAGGGAACTCGGCTCAATACTCTGTAATAACCTAAATGAGAAAAGAATTTGAAAAAGAATAGATACATGTGTAACTGAAGCACTTTGCTGTATACCTGAAACTAACAAAACATTGTTAATTAACTATGCTCCAAAATAAAATAAAGATTAAAAAAAAAACAAAAAAGGGCAAAAAATACAAAAAATATTTTAAGCTCCGAAGCATTGAATAAATTCTGAGATGTGATTTGTGAGGAAAAATAAATAAATAAATGAAAACTATGGTCACATAAAAGTTTTCATGCAAATGTTCATAGCAGCTTTATTCATAATCATCAAAAACAGGAAGCAAACAAGATGTTCTTCAATTGATGAATGGATACATGAACTGTGGTACTTTCATACAACAGAATATTATTCAGTAATAAAAAGAAATGAGCTATCAAGCCATGTAAAGATATGAAGAAAACTTAAATGTATATTGCTAAGTGAAAGAAGCCAGGATGAAAAGGCTACATATTGTATGATTCCAATTATGTGATATGCTGGAAAATACAAAACTACAGAAACAATAAAGTGATCATTGGCTGCTAGGAGTTTGGGGAGAAGACGGAAGGAAGAATAAGTGAAGCTTAGGAGATTTTTAGGGCTGTAATACTGTTTTATATGATACCATCATGGTGGACACAGTCCATTATTTATTTTTCTAGACCCATAGACGTGTACTAGATTTTTATACATGCCATTTAAATGTATCTTTTAGGAGGCTGAAGGATTTGAGGAAGGAATGCAGACTATGCCAATGAAATCTGTTTTACGAATGTATGAAACAACCTTGCTGAAGTAGATGCATGGAATAGCTGCTGATCTCAGTATCTGTGGAAGTGTGTAGAGCCTGTAAGACTAAAGGCAAAAGGAACTACAAATAATTACTGCACTCTTGTTGATAAAGTTGTTTCCTACGGGTCTATGGTTGACAGTTTTGTTGCTGTTATACTTGTGTACGGGAATGGGAACATACAATAAATATATGCTAGAAGCCAGGTTTCTCCCAGTTGGAGTGGGAAATTACAGGTTAGGAAAGGAAGAGGTTGAATGATCCATGTGGCAATGGATTAGAATTGGAGACATCAGTATAAATTTACATTTAGCTTAATATAGATACATATAGTTACATATAGAAATATTTATAGATATGTGTATATACACAGATTCATATAAACACAGAGCATACTTTTTTCTCTGTCAGCTGAGAAGGGCTAAAAGGGATGACAACAAGCACATCCAGCCCGAGATCTTGTTTTCTAGTACATCCTCTAATAAAAGGAACAAGTGCTTCATGGAGAAATGACTGATTCTAGAACTGGGCAGAAAATATCCATGATGAACTTAGAGCATCTTGTAGTGCCAGAGAGTAAGGAAATGCTTTTAAAAAACCCCACAGACAAAACCCTCACACATTGATGGGGTAGGCCAGAGGAGCTGAGGCGACAATTAAAAGAGCTCCCAGTGGCCCAAACTGGAACAATTTGAGCAAAAAAATTAAGTAAAGCAGTGTTGGATTATAGCCCAAAGTATAAAATAAATATCCATCAGTCCATAATAATACAAATAAAATGAATTGGATCAAATGATAAGGGGGGAGAAGAGACAAATGTCCCATGCGGAAGAATTCCAAATAATTTATGTAGCTACATGTCCTCAAGGACGTAGCACCCCACTCGTTAGGTGTGGGCCGCACATAGTTTCTTCCATTCAAAGTGTACAGTGTAGAAAGCGGGAAAAACAGGGTAACTTTGTAGTAAATAAACCTGACCACCACTACCTCAGCCAGATGATCAAGGCCAACACAATAGTCACAAATGATGTTGATAATACGTACACTTGATACGATGAAAATGGCACTTTACCTCCCAATAACCCATAACCCCAGTCATGTCATAAGAAAAGCATCAGACAAATCACAACAGTGGGGCATTCTTCAAAATGCCTGACTGCTACTCCCCAAAACTTCCAAGGTCATCAAAAACAAGGAAAATCTGGGCTTCCCTGCTGGCGCAGTGGTTGAGAGTCCGCCTGCCGATGCAGGGCACGCGGGTTCGTGCCCCGGTCTGGGAAGATCCCACATGCCGCGGAGCGGCTGGGCCCATGAGCCATGGCCGCTGAGCCTGCGCGTCCGGAACCTGTGCTCTGCAACGGGAGAGGCCATAGCAGTGAGAGGCCCGCGTACCGCAAAAAAAAAAAAAAAAAAAAACAAGGAAAACCTGAGAAAGCCTAAGAAGACATGACAACTCACTCAGCTCTCTGCCTCCTGCTGGTCCTGGTGAGGAAGGAACGGAAAGGATACCCAATGCCCAAGCTGGGAATTATTGCTCGATCAGCCCGTCCCATGTGAGAAATAGCTGTGGCTATTGCGCAGTTTCTAGGTTACAGCACTTCACACCATGGGCAGCAGGAAAGAGTGGGGCAAGGATCCCAGAGCGTTTAGGGAACACTGACCTCATGGGAACCAAAACTGCCTGGACAGCAATAATAATAACTGCTGACACTTATTGATAACTTACTATGGGGAAGCCACTCTTCTCTGTGATTTATATAGATTTACCTCTTTGATACTTATTTTTTAAAAACCCATTAGGTACATATATTATGAAATCCATTTTGCAGATGGGGAGACATACTAGGAAGTTCCAAATGGTTCCTGAACAGAGTTGGAAGTGGAGCTATTGAAGAGAATCCAGGAGTCTGTTTTCATGGCAAATTGAATGTTATCAATTCGCTCACACAGTCATGGAAACTAAATGATCAAAATAAGAGTATCTGATTAAGGGCAAGCAGCAGCTTGAAAGTAGCATAAGATTTTATTTTTGAGAATATCTTATTGTTTTTAATATTTTTTTGCCTTTCTTCTCCAAGAAAAGAGTTAACTTATAAGTATAAAATTTCTCTAATTTCATTTCTGTTGTCAAATCCATGAGTAATTTGTGCAGAAACTGGGAGCCCTTTGGGGGGTGGGCATCTATACTCACTTTTGTGTTCCCAGTGTCTAGAATATACTTAATAATGTTTTTGAAGTGTTAATATTTTCTAAGAAAATAAGAGCATCTTATGGGGTTAATTTTCATAGGAAGCCCCAGAAATAATTGTTTTCACTAATGAGTCTAATCCAAGTACTGTATACTTAAGACTTGAGCTTGAATCAATGCTAAGGCCCTTCTCTTATAGTTAATTGAATAAAATGTCTGAAGCTTCAGACTTGTCTAAACTTCAATTCCCTTTACTGCTCTAGCTTTACTGCTTCTAGAACAACTATCTCTATGTGTTCTCCCACTGGGAGTGCTCTCACATAATTTAGTTCTCCCTTCCCAGAATTACAAATGCTAAAAACTGGAAATGATCTTGTCTGGGGCATGTGAATATATGTGCTCATGAGAAATCAACCCAGCTGGGAATATCCACTCAGGCCATAACTTTAAATCCACTGTGTGCTAAGGCTCCATGGTAGGGTGAAGGCTGCATATGCTAACAGAGCCATTGTTTCCCCAAATTTCTGATTCTTATCCAAGCAAACCCACTGTGTTCTACTCTATTATGTTGTCCTAAGAAATGTGCAACATTACAATCTGGTACATCTCTAAGTGTCTTTAGGGGATTCTTTGTTTCTGTCAATTTCTTGGCTTTTTCCTATAAGTCAGGTGGATATAACTACCTAAAGCAGAACTCCTGGGGAAATCTCTACATGATCAGGCTTGTGGGAAAGTTCAGGACCAGGTGGTATTAAAGAAATTATGATAATTTTCCTCAGATGCCCTTTAAACAAGCCAGCCTCCTGGAATACGAGAGAAATGGGATTTGTGTCCTAGCCCTCTTAAAGCCATGTCTGTAACTCTAGGCAGTGTGTGTGTGTGTGTGTGTGTGTGTGTGTGTGTGTGTGTATGTGTGTGTGTGTGTGTGTGTGTGTGTGTGTGTGTGTGTGTGTGTGT